>NC_138058.1:19951354-20551354 GCF_964194185.1 Rhinolophus hipposideros | reverse complement strand
TACAACACGGATAAACCTTGAGACATTAAGCCAGTAACAGAAGGGCAAACACTGCATGATTTCATTTATATTAGTTATCTGAGGTAGTCAAACGCACAGAAGCAGAAAGTAGAATGAAGGTTGCCAGAGGTTGAAGGGATGGGCAAATGGGGAGTTGTATATTATATATGCAACACTATATAAGCAGCAGCAAGGAATTTATTGCTATAGGCCACAGACATATGGTTGAATCTTATAAACATAGTATTGAACCAAAAAAATCTAGATACAAAGTAATTCCAGTTAAACAAATATAAAAATAGGCAACATTATTTTATGGTAGCAGAAATATGAATAGAGGTTATTTTGGCAAAGAAGGATATACTTATAAGAGATAGGGTTACAGTGGTTTTGTGATATTGGTGGCCTTCTATTTCTTCATCTGGGTGATGGTGACATGGGTATGGACACTTTGTGAAAATTCAGTAATACTTATATGAAGGATATTCACAGAAATTTTATGAAAGTGTTAGTTTTAAATATAAATGATCAACAAGAAAAAATTTAGGCAAAATTTAGTCTGTGACCACTAAACAGCATATTTTCAAAAAAATATATAACATTATTTAAATTGTGGCAGGTGTACAAAACAATATGGTGGTGATTAGACATTTATATACCTCACAAGGTGATAACCCCAGTAACTCTATTATCTATCTGACACTGTACATAATTATTATAATATAATTGACTATGTTCCCTACGCTGTACTATAACATATTAAATAAAAGCATTTAATCATTAGGGAAATGGTCATCATACATAATCCAATTGTATACTCTAAATGGGGAAAAATGACTGAGAAGACACATATCAAACTCAACTGTATCATCTACAACTAACACGTATTACTTTTTTAATTAGTGGAATATTTTAATGGAGTACAAAGTCAATTGAGTTTAATTAAATTCCTTATTTGACAAACTAAACTGAAATTTCTAAATTGGTGCATATCACAGAGTGGTTCTATTGTTGTTATTGTTTTGTAATAATTGAATATGTATAATCCTTTTTTGCTTTTTTTTTTTCGGCCTGCTTTTGTAAGGAAAGTAGTAAAAGAGCATGTATATTGCTGCTTTCTAAGAGTTTCAGAGCACTGCTTCATTAAATTGATGTCTTTAGGATTTTTATTCATGTATTTATTGATTCAGTTATGTTTTTTTTTCCTCTTTGCTCACTGTAGATTTATTAGAAAACTGCGCTATGATTGGGTTTACATAATACACAAAGGTTTCTATTTTCCAGAAAGTGAATCAGACAGTTGGTGGTTTCCCGGTGTGAATTGCCTTCCCTGTGTGAATCCTCACACCTATCAAATTAAACCAAATTCAGGAGTTGATTAGGCATGGCTACCGAAGACTCAAATTATTACAGTTATGCAATTTTGTCATTGATAGCTTTAAATGTTTGTTTGCTCAAAACTATCATCAGCATTGCATTTCTGTTTCTTTTCTAACTTCAAATCAAATCATTTTGTTTTTGTAGAGCATGAACTGCAGTTACTCTATTTTTAGCAATAGCATATTTGCCCACAGAATTTTCATAGAATTCTTTTTTATTTTTTAATGTTCATCTAAACATTGTAATTCTAACCAAGATCTTTGGGTGCCTTTCCCACTATTGTGATTATGGAGTTATCATTGAATTCTATAACTTGCTGACATGTACTATGAAAGTGTTCTCCTAATAGAACAATCCTGAGCCATTCCTCTAACAAGAAACTTCCTTAGCTCACACAGAGGAATTTACCATTTCTTCACTAATACTTCCCATCTAAGAAAATTTTGCAAATATCAAGAAAGCAAACCTTTAAGGTGAGATGAATATACACATTAGTTGATAACACTTTTTTTCTTTTAATTATAAAAAGCAAGAAGCTAGACTACATTTTTCAATTTGAATTCCTAAAATAGTGATTCTCAACTATTTTTAGAAGGACTGAATTTAATTAATTATACAATTACCATAGAAGAAAGATGATTTCTAGTTCAAAGAGTTTTAAAAACAATACTGAAATTTTAAAATATGTATTTAGGCTTAAAGCTTATTAAAATAAGTCATTCCCTCAGATTTCTAAATCACCAAAATAATATATTTACTTTTCTATTGAAATAGTATGCATATAAAGAAAAAGGACACAAGGCTCATGTTAATTTATACAAATCCTTCCATAAAATAAACTTTAGAATCAATTAAAGACAATTTAAAATACCGACCAATGTGGAATTAAAGGAACTAATTTAAAGAAAAAAAAGCCTACAGAAAACAAAAATAATGTTAATAAACTGAAAGAATCTTGAAGTTTGCATATTTTCACCTCAGTTGGAATATAACTATTATAACATTTAGGTCACTTAACTACTCCCCCTTAAATAGTCGTCTACCTACATTGAGAACCATATAACACATTTTTATTATTGACTGTTCTTATCTTTCAAGTATAATTTTAAAACCCAAAAAGTCTTATATTTATCCATATAATTACCTTTTCTTTTGTTCATTGTTTGCTTTTCATTTCCAATTTCTATTATGTTCTCATAGCCTTTCTATCTGAAGAACTGTTTCGTTAGTTGCATAGAGCAGTTCTGCTGATGATAAATTCCTTTTGCTTTCCTACATGTAAGCATATTTTCATTTAACCATCATTTGTGAAAAATACTTTGCTAAACACAATATTCTGGGTTAACAATTCCTTTCCTTCAGATCTTGAAAATGTTTTCACTTTACCATGGATCCTATAGTGTATGATGAAAGACAGCTCTCATTTGAATTGTTCAAATTTACTGATAGGTAATGAATCACTTCTCTATGGCTGATTTCAAGATTTTTCTTTGTCTTCAGTTGTCAGCCATTTTATGGTATTCGGCCTGGACATGAAATTATCAGGATTTATCTGTTTGGATTTGGTCAGCTTTTTAAATCCGTATGTTTATGATTTTTTTTGTTACATTTAAAAAGTTTTAAGCCATTGTTTCTTCAAATATATTTTCACTCCCACATTCTTTTCCTGTTCTTTCTGAAATTCTAATTTTGCAAATGCTAGGTCTTCTGTTATTTTTCCATAAGTCCTATGAGCTATCTGTTCATTTTATCAATCTATTTTCTTTCTGTTGACAAATAAGATATTTTTTATTGATCAATCTTCAAATTCACTGAGTCTTTCTTCTGTCACCTCCATTTTTTTAGTGAGTCCATTCTGTGAGATTTTGATTTAGGTTATTGTTATTTTTCCTTTAAAAAATTAATTTAGTACTTGTTTATATTGCCTATTTCTTTGTCAAGTTTTTCCTATTTAAAAATTTTTAAAGTGTTCATAATTGATTATTATATTATTTTTATAGCAGCTTTAAAATCCTTGTCTGGTCATTCCAACATGTGTTACTTCTGTGTCAGTGTCTGTTAATGATATTTTCTTATTCAACTTCAGATTTCCCTGAGTTTGATTTGGGCCTATATCTTAGATGTCTTGAAGTTTATATTTTGCAACTCTGGTTCTTATTTAAACCATCTACTTCAGAAAGTAATCAACCTATTTAGGATCAAACTGCATTTCCTAGCCAATTTTTGTAGACTGTGGTTCAATTGTCAGTTTATTGGTATAAAACTTTTGTAGTGCTAATATAATCCATGTTGCTTGCATGCTACCCAGAGGATAGGCTTCCACCCACATGCAGTCTCTGAAGCAGTGACTAGGTGGTAGGGGAGGGGACCTCCACTCTTGTGTATGCAGGGTAGCGATGGTTGTTAAAGATTCAACATACAGTCTCCATGGCCACTGAGGTGAGGAATGAGAGGGACACCACCACATTATTACATGGCAACGATGGGAGGTAAGACTCTATCTACAGATTCTGCTAAGAATGGATGCCACCCCCTTGTTTTAGGAATAAGATGAAAGACAAGATTTTGGTCGTAGTCTTTGTATCTGAAGTGTTTGTTGGGGAGGGGGAAGAATGAGGTCAGTCATCTTTGAATTGTTAACAGTAGTCATTGTGACTCAGTCAACTAGTACGTTAAAGAATAAGTAGAATGTGTTCTTCAGTGACTGTATGTTTGAGGTGAGGCAATGGGTAGACAGGAATTCAACATGCACCAAATCTGTGTTGAGAAGACCAGAAGACCATGCAAGACACATGTCATGATAGCTAGAGATTTATGAACTAAAACCACAAGGTGACCTCAACGCTAAAATATTGACTATTTTCTAAAACAAGCAAACAAAAAACCTGACATTAAGCAGTGAGTAACAAAGCTTTTATTTTCCAAAAAGTGATAATTGATCATTGCTTTTTCCCAACCTGTCAATATGGTACCATTATTGACCTCAAATACCTGTATGGATGCCTATCCTAATATGTATATATCTCCATTGTATGTGAACTGTTTTAAAGAACATAGACCCAATACGAGTATCACCCGCCTCCATTTTACAAGGAGCTCGGTAGGCAGTGGGCTATCACTAGTGATGTAAAGAAAATTTGGACTGACAGTCTTTATGATAAATCCTAAATGTGTAGAATCATATTACTTACTTACACAAATACTTTAGTCCAGGCTTATACAATAATGAGTTTAATATTTTTAATTACTTCCTTCATCAAAGATAATTGCTGTTGAAGTAATATGTCTTTGAGTTGCTTTTTATTTGGTCAGGGAAAAATGATAATATCTGCGGAAGCATGTGGAAAGAAAGACTTCTAAGATACCTTAATATTTTAGAATATATATATGTAAGATAAAACACCAGGAATAATCAGAGAGAAATGGTTTTATCATTACTCAGTTGGTATTTCACAAATTTAAAGCTGTATATGAAATCCTTTAGAATTTAAAAATATTAATATCACCTGTTTTTCAATCATGTTGTTTAAAATGGATCACACTGTCTTCACAATGTTTAAGAAAACAAAATTAATGGAGTTGTAATAGTCTGAACGTTTCCTTCTTAAAAAATATGTTTCCCATTGTTTCTGCTAAGAAAAAATAAAACTATATATATATTTTTTATAAGAGTATTAGAATCATAGAAAATAAATTTTCTGTCATATCTCCTGCTGGTATGAAGTACTTTAATTATAATTTGCTCATTTGAGCATTTTAAACCCAAATTTTCAGTGGAAGTATTTTTATAGGGGAGAAAGAACAGGTTTCGTAGGATTACATAATAGTATTTAAAACATCAAAAATGACATTTGAAAATGTCAACATAATGTAAGTTTGCATGTGTGTGTGCATGTGCGCGTGTGTGTGTACATATATACATATATATGTACACACACACTAGTCTTATCTATGGGTACACTTTCCGTTGTTCAAGTTGCCTGCGGTAAACCTCGGTGTGAAAATATTAACTGGGAATTCCAGAAATAAACATGTTATAAGTTTTAAAATGCACAGCATTTGAGTTACAGAATGAAATTTTACAATGTTCCACTATGTACTTCCTGGGAGGTATATCATGCCTTTTTCCAGTGTCTCCACACTAGATATACCTGCCAGTTAGTCACTTAGTAGACTTCTCAGTTATCAGATCAACTGTAGTGGTATTGCAGTGCTTGTGTTCAGGTAGCCCTTATTTTACTTGATAACAGCCCCAAAGTGCAAAAGTAGTGTTGCTGACAATTTGTAAATGCCCAAAAGAAGCTGTAAAATTGCTTCCTTTAAGTGAAAACTATGTATCTACAGGAAAAAACATAATATATATATATATATATATATATACACACACACACACATATATGTATGTATATATACATATATACATATATGTATATATACATATACATATATAATACACATATATATATACACAATATATATGTGTATTATACATATATAATACACATGTATATATACATATATACATATATACATATCGTGTATATATGATATATATATAGAGAGAGAGATGATAGCAACTATTGTACTGTGGATAGTATATATAGTATAATATATGTAAATAATGTTATATATATTATGCTATATGTTACATATAGTATATATAGCATAATATATATGCTATAGATAATAGATAATACATGTAATTATATATATACATGTATGTGTGCATATATACATATATACACATATACACACATATATATATACCTATATGTGTATATATACATATATACACACACATGTGTGTGTGTGTGTGTATATATATATACATATATATATATATATATAAAAAATACTACCATGTTTCCCCGAAAATAAGTCCTAGCCAGACCATCAGCTCTAATGTGTCTTTTGAAGCAAAAATTAATATAAGACCAGGTCTTATACAATGTAATATAATATAATATAATATAATATAATATAATATAATATAATATAATATAATATAATACCAGGTGTAATATAATATAATATAACATAATATAATATAATACCGAGTTTTATATTAGTTTTTGCTCCAAAAGACACATTAGAGCTGATGGTCCAGCTAGGGCTTATTTTCGGAGAAACATGGTATATATACTATCTGAAGTATGATAAGTACTATCTTCGGTTTCAGACATGCTCTGGGGGTCTTGTAACATATCTGCCGTGGATAAGTGGGGACTAATGTGTGTGTGTGTGTGTGTGTGTGTGTGTGTGTGTCTGTGTTATGTGTGTTTTTATCAATACATACATGCAGATATCAACGACTTAAATTTCTGAACTCCTCATAAGCTAGTTGGTCTCTTAAAAAATTATTACTAGCATGCTTTGATAACCTGAAAAAAGATTAAATAAATAGTACATAAGATCAACTAATAATTTAGTAGCATGGCTTATTCAATGATGTTAAAGGTGCGTTTTTTAAACTAGTACTATATTTTATCTTTTGTTTCAAGAAACTAAAACAAAAGTATCAAAAGAGAAACCAGAAAATCTGGTTTCTAGTCTCTACCCACTTTATTTTAAATAAATACACATTATAATGTATTCATCATTCAAATTTTTTTAGCCATTACTGTATGCTTGGCACCATGTAGGACACAAAAGCGATCAATGGAATCCACATAATTTAACAAAGAGCAACATTGTAATTATTCACTAAAAGTGTCATGGAATGATTAATCCTTTGAGATGAGACATATCTCCTCTTTTTATCAGCTACTCTGGATATAGTGATTATTGGCCCTTCTGTAAATGGTTCCCATTAAACTTTCTGTACTGTTACATTATCAATAAAACTGCAACAACAATAGTTATTATAATTAATTCCTCCTAGGTTATATTGATATTTATTATAATAAAAATTATGCATATACTATAATAAAGTGTTTATAAACATTAACATATTATTATTGTTCTTTCAACTTTGTGGACTTAAAACCAAAAGATATGAGCAAAAACATTCAAGCCTCTTCCTAACTTGAAAAAACAAAGCCACACATCTCTTCCAGAGTTTTATCTTATTAACTAACACGAACACTTACTCTATCGCCGAAAGAGAAGCCTGGGGAAAATCCCTGCTCTTTATATTTGTTGATTTTGAATTTTTTTCTTTTTCGTGGAGGTTAATTGGTTAGATGTTAGTTTACATTTTATTCCAGGAGGAGTAAAATGCAATGAATCCAAACCACCAGTGTTATAGCCCACTTTCTTCATCTTAGCTGTATAACTTTAGACAGGTTATATCATCTCTGTGGGATTCATTTTTGTCATTTATAAGGCTGAAATAAAAATAATTGTATATACCTCACTGAGGATTAAGTGATTTAATACTACATATAAATTGCCTTGTATGTGGTACCTAACAGCTATTATTATCTGCTCTTTAGGACTTTTAATTTCTTTGCTTTGATACTTGTATTATTTTTTTTCTTCTATTAATTTCATCACATCTATTTTCTATTGTTTAGTAATTACTCAATTTTTACCTTTCTTCGTAAGATAATAACAAGCTTTCTAATTTTTCAGCAATAATATGGTTTCGTTTATCGTACTTGGACATACGATCTCACTCTACGATTTTGAACTGAATGTCCTTCCTAGAGAGTCTTGTAATTTCTTGAATATCCTGTTTTATGTCCATATATATATATATATATATATATATACATATATATACTTTCCCCCCCCTAAGTTGCCACTGTAATATGGCGGGAACCATGCCTGTCCTCTTCTCTAGACTGTGCCTAAGAAAAATTCTGGTATATACTAGACACTCAAACAAGTGAGTTAAATTAATTTATATATTTAAGAATAAAAAGTGCAAAGATAAATATATGTAAGTCATCCTCAACTGGCAAAACAGTCTTTAGGGGAATGATTGTCCACCATATTTCTGTGATGGTGGATGTTAGATACCTTTAAGTGGAGAAAAGTAAGGAACAATCATTTAGGGACACTGGGGAGTTAATTTATATTTATCACTTTATTTATTTTAATCAACTGACATAAAAATAGGCCTTTTTGTCTTCCTTTTTTCACATGAGGCATTTAAGGCTCAGAGATTGTGACTCTGATGTGTAGGTGGTGGGTGATGAAGCCTGTATGCCAATAAGTCCTTATAAAAATAACTCATGCCTTCCACCCACCATGATGATACCAGTAAAAGGGATCTTTCTGAGTTTTCAAGGTATCTCCAAACAGCGTCATCTTTGCCTTCCCAGAGAAGGACCATCTTCAACTTATTTCTTATCTCAGTATATGTCACAACACGGTTTTTAACTGTGGAAATAAATGAAGACTACCCAAATAAGAACAAGTACAGGTTTGCTGCACTAAGGGAACTAATCTCCACCCCTTGCATTTGGCAGAAACTCAAAGGCAGTGAGAAAAATGGAAAACTTTTATAGCGGAAAAAGGATTGGCTTTTGGCATGGCCTGATTGGAAGCTGCTGGCATGGGTGCTGTACTGGGCTAACAAGAAGTGGTGTGATCGATTAGGAGTGAATGTTTAACTTTCTCCACTTGATCCTAAATTGGAAGCATTGCAAACATTAGGAAAGCTGTTAGTTATTAATCAAGTGCTGGTCATTTGTGGCTAATGTCTACAAGCATTATTGTTTAGCTTCCTGGACTGGTTGAAACATAATAGGTTGGCTTCCTGGGCTGATTGCTGCAGGTTATGAGGCAGACTTTTATTTTTGTATATTGTCTGGCTATGGTTCATTCGTATATCCAGTCTCTCATTATGCATATCAGGAAAAAGCAGATGGCGAATAAGAATGATCAGAACACATTACAAGGCTTTTCAACTAATATGAAGGATGGACTGAAGGATGTTAATCATCTACAGGGACAATCTAAAATGACATGTTATTTTAATGAGCAAAGAGTATGGCAAGGGTTTGGCTCTATATTATAAAGTAAACCAACGAATATCCCAAAGGTACAAAAAAAAGGGGCTCACAGTCACTATAATTACAGAACTTAGAAAACCGGACTCCTATGAGGAGGGCAGCTCCAATTACCCTATCAAGCAGGAGTACGAACACCACCATGGCCTCAGCGAATTGACACTCACATACTGGAGCTTTGAGTAGTAGGGTATGAAGAATCTATTATCACAGCAAGTAGATTCAGAGCATTAGAAGCTAGCTATAACACCATGGTGATATGTGAGACTGAGGTGACACAATTATGGGCAAAAAAGAGGGTCAGAGGTTAGAGATGAATACAAGCAATCAAGGAGGTCCATGCTGTGAATGACAGAAAGTGACTTCAGATCAGCGACTGGGACAGGAGTTTGCATTAAATCCCATATATGAGAGGCAGGGGTTGTTGAAATACTACAAAGTCGTATTTGGCCTGGAAACCAGCAGAGTCCATCCTATGGATTGAAAAATCAGTAGTAGCTCAGTTTTGGCAAGGTCCGGCAGCTTGGGTGAGGGAGGGCAATAAAACTGTGGCTGAAAATCAAATATAGTAACCCCAGGAAAGCAGCTTCTAGCAATGATGAGTCTTTCTGAGAGTAGAGGAAATAGCCCCATTTTGACATATCAAAATGGTGAAAATTTTCCTGCATGAAATATCAGCATCATTTTGCTCTATGCTGGTTTGGAGGTCACACAGACTTTCAGGATTTTCACAATTTCTGTCAACTCCTGTAAAAATCTCGAGTCCCATGTCATCTCAATATAATATTCTCAAAATTGATCAACCCAGGAAAGTTTGGTTGGCAGAAGACTTCTTGAGAGATATGTTAGGGGAAATATTCAGAGTCATGTGAACTTGCAGTTTATAATTAGCCTTGGCCAGGAGGCCAGGATTTCTGGAATTCAATGTGAACTAATATCAATGAATCTATAAAGAAAATGAGTATGAATATGTCAAATCAGAATTTTTCACAATATTGGGAGATATTGATGGAGTCACAGCTCTCAGAAACATTAATAGTCTTAGGCACTGAGTATGTAGAAGTATGACAATTCAATTTGGTATTGCAAATATTTGAGAAACAACTACATGGGAAACACAATGTTAGCCACTGAAGACATCATGTTGAAAAAGAAATACATGTTCCCTGGAACTAAAAATCCCTCAGGGAGGCCCGTTATATTTCTTAATATAAGTACAATTCAAATAAAATATAGAAAAAAATAAAACTAATGTTAAGCTTAATAAGCATAAAAACATAACCCAGACATACAAACTGTGCTTACTTCAATTTAATTCTACAAACTGCTTATCGTCGAACATATATTGAGAACATATAGCTAAATCAACACATATTAATCTATGATACAGCAAGTGTGTTACCAAATATTACAGCTAATTTAAAAAATCTGTACAAAATGCATATTCATAATTTTAAATGTTTCTATTATTTCAAAGAATTTAAATTCAATAAATATTAAAATAATCATGCTAGAAAATTGCAAACAAAATGAGTTCAGGCAAGAAAGAAAGGGAAATTTAACAAAGAAAAAAGCAGATATTAATTTTAAAACAGAGAAATAGAAGCATAAAGAAAGCAAAGAGTTGACATCATAACAAAAGGCTAATGAAACAAAATTTTAAAACTTGTAACCGAGTACAGCTGACAATGAGAGCAAGGGAAAAAACTCTGAATAAACCAGAAAAATTAAGAAAAACAAGTATGAAAGAAAGCTCTAATGGATTTACGCTAACACATTTAAAATTTTGATGAAATATATATCCAGAATTAACTCAATTTATTTTAAATGCTCTAAAGAACAAATATTCCTAGACAAAAAATGTTAAGCTTGTTTTAAAGCAATCTTAAGAAATGGATCTGTTCAAAATATTTTATGAGTGAATATTAAGATAACATCAAGAAACATATGATCTGTGGTTCTTAATGTGTTTTGCTGCATAGATTATAGAAGAAATGTCTCTATTTATTTTACAAACTAGATTAACCTTGATATTAAAACCTAGACAACACAGCATTATTTGAGGGAATTACACCCTGAGAAGGCTGTGTTGCTTGCTTCCCACCTATGGCCATTTCTACATCTCAGTTATCTCAGTACTGCAATCAATCTCCCCTACTTGTTAATCCTTCAGTTCCTTGTATTGCTACACAAGCTCTGACAAGCATTTCAAATGTGTAAAATAAGGTTTCTCAAAATAAACTTTTGCCAAATATGTGAGAGTTCTCCTATTCATTACGAATATTATGGGAAAGATAGTATTTTGGGATGAAAAAAAATTGTATTGTAACATCTGGTTTGGTCACCCACTAGCCATTTGCCTTTGAGTGAGTTACTATTTATCTGCTTTCTGGTAAAATAAACATCTATACTATACCATCTCTACAATTCCATGATTTTACAGAGCAGTCACAGTTACTCTTAGGTTCATTACTTATACGAGTGAAAAATGTGGGCGTTATCCAGGGAAACAGAGAAGAAATCACAGATATTATTTTAAAAAATCAGAAGGTCAAAGGATGCCAGAACTCATACGATGGGACTAAAGAACTTATTGGTGTGAGAATAAAGGCACAACATATTGTGGTAGCAAAAGAAGTTTGTGTGACCATGTCTCATTATTGCTTTACTCATTGCTTTTAAGTAGATGCCCATGCTTTATAGCCATGGTGAATATAAACATTGCATATAACTGAAAACAGCTATGTGCAGCAGACAAATTTCTTTCCAGACAGTTCTTGTCAGGGAGGAATTTTTAGGCAGCATCCCCATAAATTCTATAACTCTAAGCAAGTGTTTTGTGCATAATGTGGCACTTGAGGAAAATAAGAAAGACATCTTTTCCTTAAATCTAGAAATGGTATTTTCTATGAATGCCTCATTTCCAAAGGGACTTTGAGAAAAGAAGGTCCATTTTATGATCTCTTCTTTTTGCATGAAACCACACCAAATAAACTTATATCGTCTGAAAAAGAACAGTAAATAGCAATTATTTCCTTATCTTCCCCCTGCGGCTAACATAGAAAATAAAACAAATTGTCTAACAATCCACAAATCATAACTAGGTCTTAAATTTTTGTATTGCTTTTGGGAAATGATGAACTTTGTCATTGAGTGTTTAGTGACTCAGAATTATTCCTTGATGGCACATTCGTAAATCAAATCGGAAGATTTTTAAAGCCATAGTTAATAGCTGTTTAGTACTAAAACTGTTACATGGCACGATATCAAAACATAAATCCATTTGCCCTAAGAACTGAACAACTGATTAGTGAAAAATAGCATTATTTCCTGTTGTCTTAAATTCACTGGAAGAGTTATGACTTTTTGAGGCCATTCATTGTACTTAGGACAATATCAGTAACATACAGCATACTGATTTGTATTCATACACATACATATATGTGCTGTCCATATTTATATACAAATACATAAATATACTTAGGCATATAGACATACATGTTTGCATATAAAAATGAAGAATAATAATAGCTGTTATTAAATGTTGGGTAATTTGATAAAAAAAAGAACCACTATATTTTATTTTTGCCTTTTTCAATAAAATATACCAAAAAACTTCAATAGAATAGTCCAGGTTTTATAATTGCATATTAAGATATAAAACCAATAAATTTTTAAACTATAAATAATTATTGTTACAATGCAAAGTGAAAAAAATCATAATTATAAAATCAATGTAAAATATGAAATAATGTAATTTTATTAACTAATATCACCCCAAGAAATTTAATAAATAAAAAATATATGAAATGATTATTACTATATATTAAGTGAAATTATATTATATAGAAGTTATGGTACTAAGATTGTTTCTGCTAGAAAGGAGTTTTTTCATTGTTCTGCCTTCTAAGGCCTGACGATAAAGTTAGCCATAGCCCTCCCCGCTGATTTTCCTCAGAGAATATCATGAGAGCAAAAATGTTGGGAATATTTGGAGCTTTGAGTATGAAAAATAAATGAGCTGACACTGTGGAGAAAGGAACCAAGGTTATGGGTTCCACAAAGCGTTCCACTTCGATGCAATTGCTCTGAGAAAGGAGAACCTGTGAGTAATGGGAAGGACCACTGTGAGAGAGCATTGCAAAATTCTGCCATGTGTATTAGACAGATACAGTATCCAGGAGCCAGGGAATGATGTTCAGGGCCCTTCCTGATCAAGAGGGTGAACTCCTTTCAAAACAAGGTACTCTCTCTCTGTGGTTTGGGGATTATCCAAGATAGGGAGAAAGACCACATTGATTGATGGAACTACTTTCCCAATCCAGGCATTTGTGATTTGAGACAGATTTAATTTGATTTAGACAAATCAAATAAACAACTCAGTTGTTGAGAATGTCATGCCGTTTATATTAGGAGGATGGAATTTTAACAATGTTTTCCTCTATCATATTTGTGTCGTTTTAAAAGAAATTGATAGCATAATTACTCTGATTTACTGAGTACCTGCTTTGGGTCAGATGATACACCCATTTCTGCAACTGTCACCCTTCCTGTAGCATAGGAAGCATCGATTTTACTGAGGTCCCGAGAGTGTTCTGGTTATCTATTGCTACATAACAAATCATCCTATAAGTCAGTGGCTTACAAAAATAGTGGTCACTTTATTCTATTGAATTGTGTGATTCAGGAATTCCAAGAGAGCTCAGTCAGTGACAGTGAGGGTCTGTCAACCAATTGCAGCTAAAGGAAGTTTAGAGCTAAAACTATTGGGTAGCAACATGAAGAAGATGGCTGAGCACCTCTTTCTCTTCATGCAATCCTAGAGTCTCTACCTATGATTCTTCAATGCAGTTTCTTAATGTGAGCTAATTTGGGCTTTCTCACAACATGTCCACTTCACAATGCAGTCAGTCAAACTGTTCACATGGCAGCTAACACCTTCAAGAGTGAGTATTCAAGCAAACAACAAAGAAACAACATCGGCTTTCTCTATTGCTCAGAACAATCATAAAAGTTTCCCATTTTAAAGGGGGGGGATATAAACTCATCTTCTCATTGGGAGGACTATAAAAGAATTTATGGACTTGTTTTAAAAATACCACAGAGAGTACATGTAACATACAGCGAACAAGTGATGGACTCCAGATATTTAAGAATCCAGGCCTCTTCCAAGCCAACCATTTCTCCATTTCAATGTGATCAAGGGAGATGAAGAGAAAGTGAAAATTTAGATGAACACATCACTTCTTAGTCTAATTGGAGCATTTTCCTTATTTTTATTTTAAATCTCCAACAATAGTGTCAGCTGTAGAAGTAACACAGCATGGCATAATCAACTTTTATCTTTGTTACCTAAAATAATATATTACTAATTCAATACATATGCTATCAATTAAAGGGTAATTTATTAAAACTTTTAACATAAAAGGTCTCCAAATAGGTGATTCTTCTGTTCTTGCCATTGTCTAGTCCCTGTGGTTTCCAATTGTGCATTTGATTTCCTGCTTCTTGTGAATCCCTGAAAGATGCAGCATTGAAATCATTCCTTTGTATTCTCTGCCTTTGTGATTAATGACAGTTTAAGTTGGTACACAGCTTAGTTGGTACACAGTTGGTACACAATAAGTAATAGAATTTAATTTCACAATAAATGTTTAAATTGCAAACGTGAAACAACAGAAGGCCCCCTTTGTGGGAGAGCAATGTCAAGCCAATGAATGATTTCTCCACAGTAAAAAAACAACTCAGCAATGAATATTTGTCATTTGTTGTCAGAGGCAGGCATGTGAGGCATTCGGGTGTTATATACAAATGTGTTGGTTCCTACCCATTGTGTACTAACTACTCCCTCAGTCTCTATCTGCCTGATAACATAGAACAATAACGTTAGCTTAGCCTGTGTTGTTCCCTTCCGCAACTACCATGCATGCAATTATCTGCATTGAAGTTTACTCTTGAGATTCTGTTGGTTTTTCTTATAGAGAAAGCATATGACAGTCATTTTGTGCTTTTCTGCTTATAAACATTAACGTTTCTTATTTGCATCCTGTTTTACCTCATTATATTTTAATCCTTGATTGTTTATTCTTCAGAATTGAGTCACTAGATTGAAAGGTATCATTTACTTCATGGAGACACATAAATTTTCTTCACTTAATAAATACATAGTTAAGACTACAGGGACTATGAGGAAAATATGATGTAAAACCATGTGATAAAAGAATGCAAAATCTTTTCCGATTATAATGGCAATTGTGTAAAAATATGTATAAGTGTGGGTAAACAGTAAACATGATATGCAAATTTGCAAACAGTTTTCAGGAACACACCTATTAAAACAATGGATGCCAGAAGCACTACTCACAACACAAGGTTAAGGACAAATTGCACCAACCATAGATAGGATTTTTCATAACATCACAGCAGAATATTAGAAATAAGAAGAACTCATAATGAATATTTAATTTTAGTCATGATTGATTGATTCTTGGGGGACATGACACCATTTTAAAGATGGAAATTTGAAAAATAGAAATCCAATTTATGATTAATGTCAACATTTTTCTTGTGGTGTTGGGTAAGGTCATTGAGGATGGCGTATCTTCACAAATAAGTTAACTTTTCCACCTTATGTTATTTTACTGGAAGTGGAGAAACATATAGGGAGCAACTGCACATGTCAATATAAATACAAAAGATGGAGGCAATATGGACACAAGAGACAAGCAAGAGAGGTATTTTAAAACACATGGATTTATGGAGAACTGAACATTTTTTTTAAGCAAAGGGCCCTGCAATCAGAACACTAGTGGGAATTATGAGTAATGGTTCCCTTCCCTACTCAGCAATAACGAGAGAGAGAGAGAGAGAAAGAGAGAGACAGACAGAATAGAGTCAGACAGATTTTTGCTTTTGATGAAATCTTTCAAATTTTTCATTTAAGGATCTATTGTACTTTCATAGGAAATGTATTTTGCATTTTCCAAAGAGAAATACTGTGGATAGATTGACGTATCCCTTAACTAAATAATCTTTCTAGGTAAAGGCTCAGTTATGTTTGTTTTTATAATTTTGCATCAACAGCATTTAGAATATATACTAACATGTAGTAGGTGTTTAAGACAAGACAGCTAAATTAAAGAATGAAACATTTCCTAGTAGTTACACTTATTCATCAAATTCTATCAGGTATACAAAAATAGATTGCCACTGCAGGCAGAACCTATGCTGTGTGTCTGAGCAAGTTTAGTGTCAATTGGCACTTGTCATCACTCTGCATCTGTCTCTGTTACTTTGTCAAGTGCGTTGAAATGGCTTAGCCACCCTGGATGAAATAGACTCAGGCACTATCCAACCACATTATATAAGGAAGCATACTAATTACCTATTGTTGCAAAACAAATTACTCAAAATTGATTATCTCAGCTTAAAACAACAAACATTTTTTTCACACGTTATCTGAGAGTCAAGAATCCAAGAGGTAACTAGATAGGTGACTCAAACTTAGGATCTCTCATGGTTGACCAAGGCTGCTGTCACTTGAACATTTTAACAAGTGCTGGAAAATTTGCTTCCAAAATTGTAAATATGGCTATTAGCTGAAGGCCTCAGTTTCTTGCTTAGTATCTCACCATAGGGCTCTTGCTTTATGTACCTTTCCATGGAGCTGCTTGAGTGTCCTCATGACAGGGCAGCTGGCAGGTAATCCAAGAAGGAGAGTGAAGAGAAAGATATGATGTCTTTTATGTTTTAATCTTGGGCATTGAACATTTTTCTCTTCTGTCACATTCTGTTTGTTAAGAGTGAGTCACTAACTATACCCTACATTTAAGGGGAGGGGAAATATGCTCCACTTTTTGAAGAAAAGAGTATCAAAGAATCTGTGGCTATATTTTTAAATAACCAAAATAGGATTACAAGCCTTTCCAAGTTGTGTTGTATTATATGTGCACATATATATATATATATATATATATATATATACACACACACACGCACATATTATGTTGAGGACTTTTTAAGAAGATCATTTGCGTTTTTGTGAAAGGTAGTTGGAAATCTAAATGTAACTCTTCTGTCCCATACCAGAAAGGATGCCAAACATCCAAAAAAGAAAATATGGGCACCGAGGAGAATGATGAGAACAGCGTTGGCACTAAGAGAAAAGGGAAGAGTCCATATTGATGGGCATTATAATAAATTCACATGTAATTGCATATCTGCTTCCATTCCTACTCCATGTTCTGGCAATTGGATTTTGATGAGAGTCAATTGTCCCCGCGTATAAGTACGTTATCACCTTGCAGTTCACTCACACACCAGAAGGAAGTGACAAAATATAAAACACAAAATCTATTTTCCATGATTGCTAACTACTGACTACATGTCCTTATGATATATGCTTTGTCCTCACACCAGTATTTCACAGACTGATTGCATATGTCAGCATAGCACCTACCACCCACATTTGTTGTGAGCAGCAAGTCTGCCAACGACTATTATAAATATAGGAGGACATCTACCTGCAAAATCTTTTAAATACACAGTGTTGACAGGATGAATCTTCAGTTTGATATTGCTCTGTGAAACCCTAAACAAACAGAAAAGTAACTTGTAGAATTACCTGAACACATTGCTGTTTCTAAATGCTTTGTTTATATGAAATGTCTCCAGGAAACTAGGCAACTAATGTCACAAAGTTTAAAATGTTGTGATTTTGTGAGTCTATGAAAATGCAGGCACTATAATATCACCCTCGGCAAATATGCACATTTTTTGTTAGTTGTGAATGTTCCCTGACAGAATTTGGGGAGTGAAATATTTTTCATCATTTCCATTGCACTGCTAAAACTTTGTTATTTATCATAGGGGTCCAGACTGCTGCTGAGTTTTATTCCATAATTAGAGATGTGTGAAGCAGAAGAAAAAGCAAAGTCTCTCCTGACTATATTGACTACTCCTTGTGACGGAAAATTCACCAAATTAAGGATCTCAGTCTTTATCAGCTATCAAAAGGAGAAATTGTATTCTGCACATTTCGAGGAGGTGAGACTACATGGTCAAAATTAAAGACTATCACAAAATACTTCGTAAACTGCTTCTGTCAACCTAAGGGAAATTAGGTCTAAGTGAGATTAATCTTATTTTGTTGTCTCCCCGGCTCCATGATTGTTCGTGACTGATATGTGCACAAGTGACCCTTGCTTCTTCTGCAGTCCTACACATTTGGATGGGCTATGGAGTCGATCACAGATGACCACCTAAAATAAGTATGTAGAGAGCCATCGTATGATGACCTAGAAGTTGGAATTTATGTCTATAATAACTTGTTCCTGGAGAACTGGTAACTATGAATCCAATATAATACCCAAAGTATATTCTCTGGGCTGGAAACTAGACAAGATTATAATATAAAAAAAATGTTTTTTGAATGCAGATCTAGATGCTTTGGTTGGTTTGGTGGTGAAGTACGACTTTGAAAAGTTAATTAACCTCACTGCACCTCAAGTCCTCATCTATAAATTACTTACCTCATAAGGTTGATGTGAGGATTAAATACAATAATGTTTCTAAATTGCTTATCTTAGTCCCTGGTGCATAGTAAGCACTAAGTAAATAGTGTGAGATGTAATTATTGTTTATTATTTTATTTTATTCAAAGATACTAGAGATTAGGGTTACAGAGAGGAATGGAATTACTAAAGAATGACATTTAATCATATGGTCAATCTTCATCACTTTGAGGTATCATTAATGTAGTTTAGTACATCCTAAATAAATCAATCCCAAGATTGATGGAACATTTGCATCTATTTGAAATGTAATGTGACTCCAATGTTGGCCCATGGACCGGTGTAGTCTGAAAAATGTTTGTTCCTGCTCCAGAATGAAATAATAGAAATTGAGAACAATTTTTAGAAATGTATTTAGCCCCCCAATCTCACCACATCATTCAAGCATATGAGTAGTGGACTTGTTGTACAGGGTATTTTGTAAAAGTATCAATATGTGACAAACTGGAAAGTAACCAAAATCTGATCCCTCACTACTGACATTTCAGAAGTACTGCTTCAGAGTAGATCCAACTATTGCCAAGAACTTCCTTTGAGTGAACCCAAAACCTGCCCAAGTTGATATAAAGAGTTCAGAATGTGCATATATATATATATATATATATGACTGCTTAAAATAAAATAAAATAAAATGTCTAATTTTATTTAGTTTCCTTTTCTCAAAATTGTAAAGAGGGTGGCATCAAGGAGCCACTATTATAAGAATTCAATATGTCAAAGGCTGATTACAGAAATCCATAATCCAACAGAAAGGAACAGACAAATGACTGGTTAATGTGTTCAAATTTTCATCAAAGTATGGGCCAGGAATCCATCTGACAATCACAAGTAGCAGGATATGAATGGAGCTGGATGCTAATGCAAAAGCCTTCTAAATCAGAGATTACTTGTTCGTTACCATTTCTAAGCACTAGTATTCAATTTAAGAGCCCTGAGCCCACAGACAAAGAAGAATAGAAATACTTGATTAAATGGAGAAGTGAATTGGCAAGGAGCTAGTAAATTCCTGAAAACTTGCTGTCTAGCACTGATGGATGCCAAAGTGCTGAGAGTATGAGTAAAGCATTTGCCACTACTCTGCTACTAAGGTGTTTTTAGCAAAAATGAGCACTTCACCTTAGCAAGTAAGAAATCAATTTTCTCTAGTATCTCCAAAGCAAGCAATTTCTCAGTTCTTATAGCTCCTTTTAGATAGACTTCAATGGTCAATGCACCTGTTCTTTCCAAGCACTAAATTAAAACTCATTCTCTCTATGTTTCAAGCTATGATTTGAATGTTTTAGTAAGGAAAGTAGATATGAAAATTATGAATTATGAAATATAAATGGATTGAAACCATGAGTCATACAGTTCTTATTTAGAGGATTCAGATAGAGGTCATTCAATGTCTTTTCTGAAATGAAGTCCGTGAAGAACTAAATCTCTAGCTCTTAATCTAAACCCACATTTCTCATTTTTTGAAAGACATTTTTGCTTGGACTTCTCACCAACACCTTCTCACAGTCCATCAACATATTTAAAACTAAACTCACCATTCCCTCAATCTTTTTCACTCTGCTAATTTTCTCATTTGTAAAAGTGAAATCTCTTTCTTCCAGGATTCAAGTATGGTAGTCTTTGATCTACCAGTTTACCTCTTTCACACTCACTACTCATTCTCACCCGTCACTAAATCTGCCCATGTTTCTTTGGATATATAACTCGGTCCATCCTTTTCTTCCATGCTTGCCACACAACCCTAGTTAAGGCTCTTATCTTTCTGTACTCTGCCCTCTTTCCTGGAGTAATGTTTCTTTGCCTTCTGCTGCCTCTATATAATAAGGCACATTTTCTGTGTGTTTTATGTGCTGAATAAATTTTGTGAATGTTGTATCATATTGAGATGATGGCTACTCTGTGAGGGCTCTATAAGATGAACTCATTAAAAACTAATATTAAAGGCTGCAGTTTCCTGTAGACATGGAATTAAATTCTCAGTATTAATGTTCCAGAGAAAATGGAAATGGAATCTGAAAAGGTGAGCAATATACAGTAGAGTAGTGCATCCTCTGGAACTCTTACTGTCTCTTGGAGCTCTATGTGCTTTGAGGGAGGCAGCTACCCAGATGGGAGCCATTTGTGTAGGTGGTAAAATGGAATCCACTACATGAAGGAAGACAGAGAGCCAGGAAAGAGAAGACCCTTGTAATAGAGCACAACATGAAGAGAATTAGACCACAGCCTGTAGACGGAAGCATGTAGATTTTAAAATATCCTTTGTATTTATTTCCCTTGTATTATCCACTCATCCTTGGCTAAATTAAGTAATAAGTAGGAAGAGAATGAGCTTGAGCCATTGCTGTGGCTATAAATAACAGCTGTCAGAGAAATGGTGCCCTCTGGTGTCTAGCCAGGTGCAATTATCCCACGGGAAGGAAGATTTGAAGTCCACTGGGAATTTCTCTTTTCTGTACTGGCCTTAGAGAATCCATGTTTTAATTTCATTAATTCTAGTCAATTTCCTTCACACATGCCTCCATGCAAAAACTGTCAATAAGTTCTAATTACCTACAGTAGTGATTTTCAAATGGTGCTTTATGAAGTTCTACAGTTGCAAAAGTGTGACTTAGGGAGTGGAAAAAGGCAACACTTTATCTGCTAATATTGCTTTAACCCCCTTCCCTCCCTTCCTTCCTCCCTCCCTCTCTCCCTCTCTTTCTTTCTGAGAGTTTGTGGTTCTGTATAAACTTTCTTTTGAAATAAGCTTTAAAACTACAAAAAAAAAAAAAAAGCAGGAACAACAAAATAGAAGTTTGAAAACTGCTCACCAAGAGAGTAGCAATCACATTCTTTAGGCATTCATAGTCATAAATAATCTGAGGTAAATGTTTCTGGTTTATGTTTTACTCTTTATCTCTTTTAATGTCCGAATTCTATTATGTTTATACTCCACAAAACCCTATGTAAACTGAACTATTCATTGCTGCAATGCCACAGTTTTGACTTTCTGTCACAGCTTTTGTTCACATTACTCTGTTACTTGATATGTTCTTTCTAAACTTATTTAAACCTTCCTTATCCTTCCCTGACTACCTCCATCCAACATGACCTATCTTTTGGTTCCTATAACATTTCTCTTGCCACCTTTCATATACTTTCTTACCCTTTGCGTTAAAGAGTATGTTATGTAAAATAATTTTCTAAACTGGAAATTATTACTGTGATATTTTTTCTAATTTTAATTTCTGTCAAGTCTGGACTTTCCATTGTTATGTGCAACTGCTTCCCCTGCTGTTTGATGTTTTTATCTTGGAAGCAAATATGTCTTCCAGTATTTATACTGCAGTAATCAAACTTTGACTTTCAACCTATATGCCATTCATACATAATAAATTTTTTGTTAGTTTACCTGAAGCCTGTCATCTTTATCAGAGGTCATAACTACGTCAAATTGTGTTTATGTTTTATGAGGCTTAAAATAAAGGCAAGAGGTGCATATGAACTTCAAAAATATTTGAAATGAAGGCATTATTAAAAATAACATCCAACTGATACCACTGAGTCATTTTTTTATCAGTGCTGCGCAGAAAGTATATCTCTGTTATGCAAGGAAATAATTAGTTTTCAGTTCTGATTTTAAGCAGAAGGTTTTCATGCATATCCATCACACAGGAAGTAGTCAACACTAATCCTACAGAAAGAACAATGTTATTACCACAGGGACCCTAGATATAAAATATTCTACTCTAAGTTTACTACGTAGAAACTCATAGAGTTACTCTAGGAGTTAAACAAGCGAGGCCTAAAAGTCATCTATGCTTGGCAATGAGGGCTCCGAAGTAAGAAGCCAATGTCTCATCAAGACATATAGGGCAAGATGATGAAGAATGTGTAAGAGAACTCCCCACCTTTGGGAGAAGCACCCCCTTTTCAAATGGAATATTTCCTAGCTGGAATGTTCCTTTATCCATTTATTAAGGATTATCTCTAATTCCTGATGAGGGATAACACACACCAGAATCTTCTGTATATTCTTTATTGGTAGTTGTAAATAATTTTAAATAGTAAATGTTATAATTATAGGTATATTTATAGCCATAATTACAGTCACAGTTATAATTGCCATATATTTATAATTATGATTAAATTTATGATTAAAGTTATATTTATAGTTCTCGTTAAATTGCAAACACCATGGCAAAAGGATCTATGACTTTAACCACTAAAGCCTCAGCACTGAGCAGGCTCAGCACGTAGAATACAGTAAGTTATGCACCAATAGAGGCTGAATAAAATAGTAGCTACCTTTACCAAATGGGAACTTAATTATCCTCATCGTAAAATTTTGACATTCTCTAAAATAAAAAGTCACTCTTGAGGCATTTGGAAAATACCGATGCTGGAACAAGGTGAATCCTATCTGACTATTTTAGTTCTAAAGTCTAGTGCTTCAAATGGACCCAGCCAGATAAAAATAACTAAATAAATAATTTGGTCTTATTAAAATCTATAGCTCTTGAGAAGCTCCATTTTACCCTAAAATTTGATTTTTTATACTACTTATGCATGTCAGGAATCATTAAAAACAGTGAAAAGAACAAGTCACAAGATTAAAAATAGTAATATCAACTTAAATATTGTGTATTAATTTGTAGATATTGTGGTTTCTCAATGTGTGGCAACTCACAGGTACAATTATATGTGCATATTTGTGATTTTTATCTACTTACATGTGCTTATACATACTTATGGGTCCACCATCAGTCCTTAGAGTGGAAATTCTGCCCAGCAATACTCCAAATTCCCTGGCTAGGTAAAAAGGCAACATGCTTCTGAAGGATAACTGTACAACAAGGAGCCTGGGTGCAGTTCCTAGGGCATCATCCTAATGCATTTCTAAATCATTTACAAAGTACTGTGACACAGGGTACTATGCTGGAGGAAAATGTCATGAATCCAGGAAACTAAGAGACACCAAAATCACAGAGAACAGATGTAAACAAAGTTTAGGAATAGAAAATAGATTTGGTATTGAAGAAAGCGAATATCCTGAAACAAAACTTTCCACGGTATCCTTCCACCTTCATCAGCACCAATGGATGAATTTAACTTTCTTTTACCCTTACACATTTCAAACTTTCCAGCACTTGCTGATGTTTCAAGCATAGCGCAAATTTTCCACCATTCATTTACATGGTGGAAAGTTCGTGAACTTAATTATCCAACCTTCATATGTCTTCCCAATATCCAGAATCCCTTCATCTAATACATGAATAGTCTTATTTAATTCATTTAACAGGGCTGAATCTCATTCCACAAACTTGTTGGACATGTCACATTATTTTATTCAAATCAAATAAATCTGACACTAACAATTCATCCCATCACAGCAACCCGTTGTCTACACTCAGTAACCTTGAAGAAGCACATCATTCTTTTTGACATTACAGATATGTCCCTACCCAGCACAGTTGCTACTTATATCTTCCTTGTCTAAGATGGCATTGTCAAAGATATCTTCCTTCCATAATGAGCTTGAACACAAATTTATGATTCTGCTTTTGGGGTATATCACACAATTTCCTTGTATTTCCAAGGCCGTGCCTCTTCACCAGGTCCTGGGCCTGGCGTTCAGGCCTCTTTGCACACAGAATTTGAACACCTCAGTTTCCATCTGCTCTCTGAAATAACCAACTATTACATTTCTATTTCTGTCTATTTCCTTCCACTCATAAGTATGATCCCTGAGCCCTGTCAGACCCGCCCACTCCCACAGGCAAGAATGCCAAAAGGGTCCATCTATCTTCTTGATAGGAAGGAAAGAAAACTATGAGAAAAAAATACATAGGCATTAATATTTCAGTAAGTTATCTTCCGACATTTCAATTTATCATACGGATAGGTAGAATTGTTATTCTTCACCTTTCCTGGCAAAGAGGCAGCAAGGATTCCCAAGAAAATGCGACATTATTTTACCTGAACTTATTCATGAGAATGGGGAAACTGCAGTTTGCTGAAACTTCATCTTCACCACCAAAGTTTCAACCAAGAGGAAAAGAGAGCAATTTGATAAACCAATTGATTCACCATTTAAATTTTAGTTCTTCTTTGATTCTATTTAGGAATTTAGTTAAGATACTAGTTAAGAATGATTAAAAAGGGGGGGGGGAGAACAGACTCAAAGCTATTTACTCTTTATCCATGTCCCCCTATTTCTATATTATTTATCCACATAATTAACATTTGGTTTTATAATACCAATGTTATTTTTAAAGTTTCGTCTATACAACTCTTCGTGCTTCTGTAAATTTTCTATTGACGATACTGTTAAAGTTTAAAAAAAAGAAGTACTTTATTATCTTTAGAGAGTGTTGCTTAATGTGCATCATGATGTAAAATTTTATTTTACTAGAACAACTAATAAAAATATTTTGTTAATTGATGATTAGAATGCATGTGACCTGGTATTTTAACTTGGGATAAAGTTACGTCTTTATGCATTGGTGAATATTGAATAATTTAGTTAACCAAATTATATTTAATTTCATACTGGGATAGAGCTGTGGTTTGGCAACCATTCCAGTGACAATGACAAACTGGAGGAACACAGCCAGCTACAAAATTGCCACTTACTAAACTCCTTGTCAGTTCACTTCTGTGTTCCTTGAAAAGAGTGATTTCATAGCCTTTCTCTATAGTCTTAATGCCCTTTATAAGATAAATACCTTCCTAAATGGTCACATCTGCTTTCTTTTGGCCGACAAAATGCTTAGTCAATGAAATAAGCCACCATAGCTACTTTCCTCCTTGATATTAAATCAAATTTTGTGGCAAAGGAACATTGAAGACCAAATTGTGTATGCTATTCATAAAACTTGCATTACTTCAAAAGTCATTTTATCTCCCCAAGGTCTTTAAGAGCGATTACTTTCTCATTCATTCATTCATTCATTCACTCATTTTTTAAAAAATTATTCAACAAATATTTATTAGATGCTTACTAAATGCCAGGCATTATGCTAAGTGTTGTAGATACAAAGATTAATAAGTCACACTTCCTGCTCTCAAAGAGTTTACAATCTATTATGAGAGAGAAATATAACAGAAGAATTCTAAAGACAATGTAATTAGAGGGATGAGGGTAGAAAGGGGAAGCAGGAGGAGGAAAAAGAACGATTAACTCTGCTAGGCCCTGAGGATATCAGGGAACGCTTTACAGATGAGGACCCTCTCAAATGAGGTCTGAAGGATAAATTTTTAAGGCAGACTGGTGTGGGAAAGAAATGTGGGGATTAACAGATACCTATAACAATTGGGGAGTTGTACATAGTTCCGATGGAACTGGAGGAAAAAAATATGAATTGAAAGTATTGATGAATAAGGTTGAAGAAATGAGCAGGTAAAGAGCATCCTTATATGTAATGTTAAGGAGTTTAAATATTGTCCTACAGGAGATGGGAAACTGTTGGAGGATTTAATTTGAGGAGGGAAGCGTAATATAACCTAATTTGTATTTTAAAAGATTATTCTAGACTCAGAGAGATCTGTGATCAAAGCCAAAGATAGTAGTGGTCTCTCTAAGGCTTAATTATTTGTTACCTTTATGTGAAATTTAGCATTATTACCCACTCTTAATACAACTCTCTACTGTAGATTCCATAAATCAAGAATTTTGTTTCAACCCTACATATCATCATGTTATTTCTCACTTCCATTCAATAGTTCTAGTAATAAAGAGAAGAGATAAGACCTTACTGAAAGTAATAACAATAGAAATATTAAATAACAGAAAAAACAAGTAACAAGAAATTATTGGTTATATTCATGAGAACCTAGTAAATAACTGGTAGAGTTAATTGTATTATATCCAAGAGTCACTGCAAATTTTAAAATAAAATGTCCAAGAATATTGACTTTTGCCTTTTTAAAATATTTTAACTTTCACAGTTGGCTTTTAGATTAGAAAACTTTAAACGAGAGTCATGTTTCAAGCTTATATTTTATAGGAATTTTTATATTTCTTTTGCATTACAAACAAGTATATGACACAGAGAAGAAATTTCAAGTTCTATATTTTGCTCATATTCTATCTGTTGGATGTAACCTTTAACAAAATTTATGTATAACCAAAGACATTTGGTTCCTGTAATTACAGCAGAAATATATTGATTACCTCAACTAATCTCTAAGCATCAGTGCCTATAGAAGATGATTTTGACTAGTTAATGCTAGATTTCATCCAAATGAGGATTAGTTTACCTTACACAAGCTTACACTAAACCATATTATGAATTTTATAAGAAGAAAAATAAGCAAAAATAATTTTTAAAGAATAGGTAAACATTAACTTAGACTGCAACTCTTATTTTAATAAATACATATGAGAATATGAAAATATTACAAAATATTTTTATGTTTAAAGTGAAGGTGTCAAGGAAAGGGTAATTACTTGTATAATAAAATATGGCCACTGTACAGATTACTATGTCTTTTTATTTTCTTATCTAGAATATTAAATTTCACTCTGTCTATATTGACTTTTTACCAATTGTCTCATTAAAGTTTCATAAACATTAGAACTTGTAAAAAAGAGAAAAGGAAGATTTGACCAAGTAAAATTGTGGAACTTTGTAACAATAACAAAATATTAAATTAACATATTGCATCTGGATTCAAATGACCAATTATAAAAATATTTAAATTAAACATTTAATAAAAATCCATTAAAAAGATAAGTACACTAATTAAAATGTGTAGTCATATAACAATGAATTTCAAAAACAGACTCACATGAACAGCAAAGATTTGGCCAAAAATGTTTGTTATCATTAATAAGCAACAATACCAAGCTAACATTATTATTTGCCAATCAAATTTGTAGAGATATAAAAGGATGATATGATGTGCTCTGAGTACCTCAACAACCAAAAAGATGGATTAGACAAGCGTATGACTTTTCTGGAGGACATTTTGACAATATCAAAAGATTAAAGAATTCTCATATCTCTTACCATCAATTTGATGTTTGAGTATTCATCTTAAGTCAAGTGTTTTAAAAGTGTACAAAATATGCTAATATGAATGTTTATCACAGTGTTACTTATAAAGAAGAAAACATGCCATCTAAATTTTGCATATTAGATTAAATAACTGTGTTCTAGAATCAGGAAATAATATTGCAGGTGTATATTTCCCAGTTTTTACAATTGTTTGCTATTTCTGATTAGTAAATAAAGCTAGTTATCAAGTTTTGTGGATGGTATAATCTCATTAAAATTTGTTAAAATGTTCACACAAATGCACAAAAATCTACAGACAATTTTCACTAGATATAATCTAATATATTAAAAATGATTATATCCATATTGTAGGATTATTGATATTTTAAAATTTTCTTTTATTCATTGTATTTTATCATTTTTTAATAATAATTATGGAATATTGGCAAAATATTAAGGAGGACCAAAAATTAGTACCAGGAAGTCAGAAAGAAAAAGAAAAAAAAAAAAGGAAAAGAAAGAAGAAAAACAAAGAAAAAAAATGTTTATAAAGGGAATAAAAAGGGAAGAAAAATGCTATACAGAGATGGCTATAATATGGTTAAGAGCATTTTGGGGCATTTCAATGGTAAATAGAGAAACAGAATCATAGCGTTCATGCTAAAGACCACAAGGCCAGACAGAAAATCACCAATGTGTCTCAGACACAGAAAATATAGCAATGATTGCAAGATGAGCCATTTAGAGAAAAAAAGAAAGTCATAAAATGGCTCATGGTTAGGAGGGCTTTTCTTTACCTATAAGGACAAAAAAAAAAGATGATACACAGAAATGGAATTTTCCAGATAACAAGAGCTTTGCAAAAGTTTTACAAGGGCAAAAAATCAAAACACCCATGTAAGCTTTGTCTGGGGAGAAGGCTCCATGGTTGAAGATGTCATTGAGATGCTGCTTGTAGTGGATATTCTAGTAGCATTACATTATTTAGAGAAGGTAAGTATGAAAGCTGTATTAAAGTGATGTTACAGGAAAAAGTAACTAAATGAATTCTCAGTTTTCTCCAAGTTGAATGAACAATAAGTAAAAGTTAAATAACTTATTATAATACAACATTTCCAAAAATTAGTGCTGATATAAAATGGAATGAGCTGCCTTTTGAGATTGTCAGTTTCCTCTTGGTGATTTGGTTGCAAAAAGATGGAGTGGATATTGTTGGTGTTGCTGTAGGTTTCTTTATTAGATAAGAGAATGAATTGGATAATTCCCACCTTTCTTCAAATATTAAGATTGTTTGATTCACTGAAAATGTACAGAAACTTTTCTGATCCCAGCTTGAACTAGAAGCTTGACTTTCTTAGTTCAATTATAAAGAGCATAAAAATCCATTAAAGCACATGAACTGTAAAATCCCTTAGTTATCCCCTTAGGAAGAGCTAGAGCAATGGAAATATAATGTAAGCCAAAATATACTGTTAAATTTTCTAACAGCTACGTTAGAAAAAAATAAAAAGAACAGATAAAATTAATTTTACTAATATATTTGATATATCCCAAAGTATCTAAACTATTATTATTTCCATAAATAATATATATGAGAGCTATTAAGAAGCTTTGTACATTGATTTTTGTACTGAGTCTTCAAAATCCGGTGTGAATTTTATATTTAGAGAACACCTTAATTTAATTAAGGCATTCACATTACATTTTCATTGAAATACTTGATCTATGTTTAGATTTCTTTTTTATTATGGTAAGAAAATTTAACATGAAGCCTACCCTCTGCACGAACATTTAAATGCAGAATACAGTAGTGTTAATTACACTGTTGTACAGCAGATCTCAGCACTTATTTACCTTGCACAACTGAAAATGTCTTCCCACTGAACAACAACTCCCCCCTGTCCTCCTCTGCTCAGCCCCAGGCAACCAGCATTCTACTCCCCATTTCAATGAGTTTGTTTTATATCAGAAAAAAGAATTAGGGAAGTCAAAGACTGGTCATTTGAAATTGTTTAATCAGAGGAGCAATAAGTACAAAAAGAATGAAAAAGAATGAAGAAAGCCTAAGAAGTTTCTACATTTAGATTTTATAGCTAAAAAAGTAGATTCACATACCTAAGTTGTTCCAAGCTTAAAATTTTCCAATTACTGAATTGAATATCCGTTTTTTAAACTTAGATTTAAAATATTTGGAACTAAATAAAATTAAAAATTCAGACCTTTGGTTTGTCTATGTCCAAACTCATCAAATTTTACACATTAATTATGTATAGATCTTTGTATATCCATTTACCTCAATGAAGTTGTTAAAAAAATCAGACCTTCAGTTGCTATACATTTCAAGTACTCAGTGGTTTAGTAGCTATCTTATTATACAGAACAGGGCTAGAAGAACCCAGTACCTTCAGTACTGAGTAAAGCCATGGGGAATTTCCTTTGGTGGAGTTATGGTGACAAAAATTTAAAAAGAGGGTACATGTAGAGTGGAGTTGACATGGGAATTACAGTCAAGAAATATTATTGCAGGGAAAACTAAATTTCTTCCCACTCCCTAAAAGTGTTATTTTAGCTCTTCCATTCCCTCTAATCTCAAAATGATATATTTTTCTTATTTTGTGAAGATATTCAGCCTGTCCATTTTTTCTGCATAAGATCTATGCAATCTCTGACTTTGCTATGTTTTACCTAAAAACAAATATGAAAAATATTTATTATTTATCTAGGAAAGTGTGAATTTTATTTAATAGGCATGACACACCTGTGAAGTGGGATATGAACATGGGGGCACCGCAAGGTTAAGCAGTTAGAAAGCACCAGCACTAGAAATCAAATGTAAGTCTCTCCAGCGCTTAACCATGCTGAACGACAGTCTTGATCAATACTGTGTCATGATATTGAACGGTGTAGGTCATTGATTAGCGAGAGCCCACAAGAGAAGATACAAGAGCATTTGAGACCCTGCAGGATAAACACTAAAAACCTACCACTTGTAACTCAGCGAGCAAAGTGTTCACTGACCACGTACAGGAATTCTGTTGTAGCAGTTGAGCGATGGGAGATAGGGTTTAGAAAACATTTATACATTAAATGCCTGCGCTTGTACCCTAGTCTTAAAGAAATAACCGTGAGACTGTAACAAAGGCAGTTCTCTCTATTCTCTATACCTCCTTGAGAAGAGGCCACAAAACAAAGATAATAAGCTGACATTTTTACCAGGGAAAGATAAATATATATGCTAAATATTCACCTTCTGATTTTCCCTTCAACAAATTAGATTTCTCTGAAAAAATTAGCATTACAATGATATCAACATAAATAAATAAAGGGACTATTTTATTCTCCCCTGTTCTTATCCTGTAGCTCAAAAGGCCAACTAGGGATTGTTCTCTGGAATGTCATCTCAGTTACATATTTGGATTCCACACAAACAATTCAGATTGTTAGGTTTTGCCTAGAATTGGCCTGAGAAGGGACGCTGTGGAGAAATAATCTGCCAAGTACATAAGCAGGGCCACATGAGGTTGGACTTACATGAACAACAAGCAATAAGGAGACCTAATTTTAACCGTGCAGGTTAGAGTCCGCTCTATGCTCATGTGGAGCATTTGGAGGAGACGTGAATATAAATAAGGTGTCGTTTAATAATTACAACGTGACCAGTTAGCAAATTTATAGGGCAAACATTTAAAAAATGCTTTTCAATTTCTTTTTTAAAGTATCTAAATGTATCCTATTTCCTATTTAACTTTTATATAGCTTTAGCTTTACTCTAAGTCACTCTCATCTTGGGAACCATCTTCCTAAGGAGTCTTCTTGCTATCACTCTTGCCTTGCAGTGCCCCTTTCCACACAGAAAATGCAAATTAGATTAAGTGATAGCCCCGTTTGAAACTTTGTCAGCAGTTTTTAATTATACTAAGAACAATTGTGAAACTTATTACCTGCAAGGCCCCACTTCCCCTTCAGGCTTCATCTCTTTTCTCAATCTACTTACCACATCCTACTAGAGTCATTATGGCTTCCCTTCTGTCATTCAAACACATAATTGATTCCTATCTTAGGCCCTTTGTACTTGCCACTACTTCTGATTGAATATTTACTCTATTCCTACATTTTCTTGTGTCTGCTTCTTCTCTTCAGTCAGTCTCAATCCAAAAGCTACCTCCATAGCTTCAGCTTATCTTTTTCATTGCTAAAGTCCCTAAGAGATGTCCAAAAATATTCAGTGACTAACTGACCAAATGATATCTGGGGATATTTTAACAGAAATATATTGCAAATGATCAATTTAATACATTCATTGACATGTATGTCCCGGGCAATGTTTTAAATGTATTGAGCTTATCAAAAGTATTATTGGGTCAGAGATATGAGTAAAGAAAATGGGTTCAAAAAGTCCCTCTCACCAGTGGTATGTAGGATCTGGCCAATATTGGCTTGCAAGCATCAATTATATTACACGCATTTTCTGTTCTGGTAGCTAAACACAAGCAGTATTAAAAATTTAATTACATAAACTTACAATTAAACAAATTATATTAAAAACAAACATTAGCAAATCCACCTAATTATTTTAGTACATTTTGCTATAGGCCAATGGTTAGTTTTTTGTTTTTTGTTTTTTTTTTTCTTTTGCAAAGGACCTGATAATAAATATTTGGGGCTTTGTGGGCTATACAATCTGCCACCACTACTCACTTCTGTCTTTGTAGCATGTAAACTGTCACAGTAGATACATGAATGAATAGGTGTGGCAGTGTTCAATAAACTTTATTTACAAAACTAAGTGATAAGCCAGATTTTGTCCACAATGCATCATTTGCTGACTCCTCATCTAGATTCTTGAGGTTTCTTGAATCTATCCTACATACATGATGGAGAAATTCTAAAACAGTGTGCTACTCACTGCTCGCTTTTCAAATCCGTGTTTTGGGACTTCATGTTGGTAGCTAAATACAGGCCATAATGGTAGTATGTATGAGTACTTATGAAATTGAAATTTGCAATGCTACTTATCAGTCTTTTATTTTCCCCCAGAGAGCTGGTTATTAAATATTACCATCATATCATGCTTTTCTCCTAACATAGATTTTGGCGATATTAACTGGAACAAAATACTACCCTCCTAAGAAGTCTGTTTTTCTTGGGGCATCGATAGTGCTATCGATAGCAAGGGCTGGCAGAAAAGGGAAGTTTTCATTTATCTCTTAGGTTGCAACACAGCTACATGTTTAAAGGGTTTTAAAGATATATAAAAGTAACATGTTATGTCAATGATTAGAAAATGCTTAACATTTCATCTTCACTAAAAACTTGCAATATATAATCAGTGTTAATATTCAAGACATATTTATGGAGTACCATACATACACCAGGCACTAAGTATACTCATATATCTGCATATAGACTTCATTACTAAGCAAAACAGTGATATAATAAAAAATAAAGCAGGGAAAGGAGGATAGGTGGAGTGTTGGTGGGTAGCTTCGGGTGCACTGCCATTTTAAATAGAAAGCTAGGAAAATCTGTCACTTCAAAGTAACATTTGATCAAAAGCTTGAAAATGCTGAAGGAGGGATCTGTTTACACAGAGGGAAGGAGTAGGGAGAAGAGAAGGTTTTAGGCAGAGTGGGCAACAAGTGCAAATTTCTAATGTGGGAGTGTAAGGGTGACAGTATATTTTTCAAGATTTAACAAATCTTCCTGCATACCTCTTTAATCTGGTTAATCTGGTTAATCCTCAAAATTTGAAAGAAACTGATTCAACCCTCAGGCATCTGAACAACAGCAACCAGGATGCAATTCACTCCTACAATAGGGTATGAGATAGCATTATCTCTAAACAAGTTAGTCCCAGGAAGCCTTTTCCCTGATGTCAGCACCAAGGCATCATCTGACTAACCCACCCCCACTTTCCTTTGTTTTGCTTCTTCTTGCATACCTGTAAAACCTTCTGGCCAGCCTCGGAATGGGGAAGATGGTCTTTGAGACAGCAGTCTGCCATCATCCCAGAATGCTGGCATTTTTAGTAAACCTACTTGTCTTTCCACCAATTCTTTTTTTTTTTTTTTTTTTTTTTTTTTTTTTTTTTTTTTTTTTTTAAGGAGGGCGCAGCTCACAGTGGGCCTTGTATGTTTGGAACCTGCAACCTTGGTTTTATTAACACCATCCTCTAATAAAATGAGCTAACTGGCCACCCTTCTTTTCACCAACTCTTGCCTTTTCCATCATTGGCTCACAAGCAGCAAGCAGCCAAACCCAAGTTGGGCAACAGGAGCAGACCAAGGTGTTCCAGCAATAACAAAGGGGCCGTTGGCTGGAGCAGAATGAAGAAGAGAGTTGTGAGATGGTGGAGTTGTCAGTGATAGAAGATCATATAAGAAATACAGGCCATTGAGAGAGTTAGGGCTTCTCCTACCTTCTCCGAATTTGGAACCCTTGGGAAAGTTGTGAGCATAAGAGTAACCTGATCTGGCTTCAAGATTAAAGGAACTACTGGAGGAATGGGAAATGGCGAACAATGTGGTAGATGAAATAAGACTGGCAAAATGTTAATAATGATGGTTAGAACGGCCATGTCACGGGTAAAATCAGTGGAAGAAATGAGAATTAAGACAGGGCCAGATTCTGGGAACATTTTAAACATAGAGCCAATAGCACTTACTGAAAGAATTAAATGTATTTAAAATCTATTTTTATTTTTTCTCAACTTCAATGATTTGTTTATTGTTTACTTCTGCATTGTTTTACTTCAGGATTTTCCCACTATTAAGACAAAAGTTGCTGGTAATTAAATAGTATTTTATAAATAAAATATTTTTCTTTCTTTTTTTAAATTTTTACTTAAGTGGGGTTTATTTAATCTTTAGCAATGTGACTGTAATTAAAGGTATTTTATGAACTTGGCAGTAGATGAGTCTTTCTCCTGTCCAGGTTTATGAATTCCAATCACCAGGGTCTCATTGAAGCCAAGAATCTCAGGTTGTCACTACCCTTGAGAGAGACTCAGTGTTTCTCTCAGCATTTCTCTGTGTTAAAATAATGCCATCTGTTGTTAGCCAAGCTGTAATTAGAGTCTCACCTGCATGGAATGATATTTGTTAGGTTTTGCCATAAATTATGCCCATTCCAACTTGTGTTTCAGCTTCCTAAAGGAGGAGAGACTGTTTCAGATGTTGATAATGCTGAGCCAAATTAGGTCTATAGAAAAAGTCAAAGATATACAATTAGTTTATTTTCTTGTACTTAAAAAAAAAAAAATCAATTGATTAGATAGTTCTGGATCTCTAAAATGTTATTTACTTGGGTAAAATTTGAAGGGACAACGTTGAAGATACTTCACATTTGAACCAGACTTTGACATTATGTCCTATCTCAAGATGAAACCTAGCATAAAGGAAAACTAAGGTCATATAAAAAATGTTGAAGAAATGCTTAAGATGATAACTAAGATCTTAAGAAAGAAAGATAAATTACAACCAAAACAACAACAGTAACTGAAGAAATGACTGAAAGTCACATGTATAAGTATAAAAAAGTAGTTACTGTGGCTGCCCTGGAAAGTTGAGTGGAAGGAATCAGTAATACCTAAGGGCTTAGGTCTTACCGATAGTATGGGGTAGGTAGTTGAATCTGAGATGTCTGAACAAAGCTGAATGGTTCCCAGAAAAAAATGGGAAATAGAAAGAAATTCATCCTCCATCACTGGGTGACGACAAGTAAGCTTGTCTATTTCTGTCTAGACTTTCATTGGAAAAATAAAAAAAATAAAGTTTCTCCTAAAATAAATAATTCCACAGCCTGTACATCTATCAGGTTTAAGAATGATTTTATAATACCCATTGAGATCCAGAATCTTAAAGATGAGAGATTAACACAATGATTAGTTATAGATAGGTGACAGTGCCAGAGTGCTGTTTCTGAGTGCTGAAGCAAACATATAACCAGCCCATTTGGAGAGGGGCTTCAGGAACTCAGTCCAGCGGGCATATCATCTCCTAACACTCACCAAGACAGAAATTCACAGTAGAAAATCACAAAAGATATGAGGAAATAATTTGCTATGATTGTGAATCAGGATCAGAACACTAAGATCTTCAAATAATAAAGGAGCAATCATAAAGAGCATAAGATTGGAATGTGAAAATACTTTAAAAAAATTTAAAGGTAATTGATACACTTTTAAAAGAATCGTATGCATGTGGGTGGCTGGTTAGCTCAATTGGTTAGAGCATGTTGTTGGTAGCACCGAGGTTGCCATTTCGATCCCTGCATGGGCCACTGTGAGCTGCACCCTCCTCAAAAACAAACAAACAAACAAAAAAGAACCATGTGCAGAGGAAAAAAATAAATGAGAAGATTTGGAAGATTTGAAAAAGAATCTGCATTGTTTTTAGAAAAGAAAAATATAGTCCCTGAAAAAGAAAAATAAATGGAATGGTAATACAAAAATTGACAACAAAGTATCAGACATGGTGTATACATTGACATAAGAATGAGAAAGAATGAGATAAGCAACCTTGAAAGCCACAATTGTTGAACATTTTCCAGAATTGTTTACAAACAAAAATTTCTACAATTCTATATGCACAATTTTCTGAGCAACAAAAATGAAACTAACATATTTCAGATGTTACATATTATCTGGAATCCATATGATATTGAAACATCTTAATAATGACAAAAAAGTCAAGAACTTTTATCTAAAAATGAATATTAGACAAATCACAGGTTTCCAGTGACAAGAGAGACCAGAATATAGCAGAATAAGATCATCAAAGTACTTTTGGAAAAGCAATCAACTTTAAATTCTGAATTATATATAAATTATTTATTTATAAAAATAAAAGTGACTCCAAATGAAATGATGGAGTGTAAGAAACAACAAGGGCTTTGTTGTATTTTGTTTGTTTGAAATCTTTAATATAAAACTAAATTTAAATTTTGAAAAAGCAAAAATTTTCTGTGATTACCTTAAACCAATAACTGCTCTTGAAAAACAACGTTATGGAGGCACTGGGTGTTTATGCAGCAGCATACTAGTCACTAACTTTGTGGAAATAGAAAGGCGGTTTTTAACAACATTGGTGGTAGCAGTGAGAGAAGCAACAACAGCGATGACTATGATAGTATGTTCTAGAAGTCAATAATTCTAGTAGTTCAGTACTTTGAGATTCCTTCTAGATGCCCTACCCCTCTAAATCCATCAGTAAGCTGATTTGTGGATATTGTTCTGGAAGTGATTCCTGGAAGTCTGGTGTAGCTCTCGTCCCTCTACTCATGTCCAGGATTTTGCAAATATTTATTTCCAAGTACGTTCTTTCCTGCTTTAAAGTAACAGGAAGCTTGAGTGATAGAAGTTTTGAAAATATTCAGGGACCATAGCTTTCCCTTTCTAACGTCATCAGTTCAAGTAGAAGGCCTTGAACTGATGTTTGGGCTCCAGAGAGCAAGTGGAACTGAGCTCTGCATTGATAGAAACAACCAGAATCTTGCATCCTGACTCTATACACCCTCAGGCTTTTGTGTCAGGGGAAGTACTTGCTATTTAAATTATATATTGTTTACTTAAAACCGAAGAATGATTCCTTATCTCAGAAATCAAATAAATAAAATAAAAATGTTCTCCTTCAGTGCTAAAAGTGGGCAAAAGGAGGAAATTATTTAAATAAGAGACCTAACTCTATGTTCTTGTATCTCACCTTGAATAGTGCCATAAATTTGTCTTATTATTCAGAACATCTTTTTTCCTAAGCTGTCACCTTCATCTTTATAAAAAAGATGAATATAGAAAAGAACCCATCTGTGCATTTGTTTTTCTGAGGCACTCAGTGTGCCAATGAATAAATAAAAATAAGAATCTATAGGTCCAGGAAAAGTGTCACTCCCAGATATGTCACATTGATTAAGAACGGTCATTCCTCAAAAATACTGTAACGTTAAATTTCTATCTAATCATTCCTCAAGATTTGGGATAGTCTAACTTTTATCTTACATTTTAATTAATATTAATCAACTAACATGTTTCCATGAGGCAGTTTAAAGAAGAGTGCAGTTGAAAATGCTCACTTCATTTTATATGATCAAGTTTAAATAAAAATTGAAAAACATTAGTACATCTATGCTATATTCTTTCCAAACACTACCAATTTATGTTTTTTTCATGAATAATTACTTCTTGTTTGGTAAGATCAATAATAAAAATGTATATTCTTTCAAATATAGTTTTGAGATTAAATATTTCAGACTATAACAAGATTAATTCAAATAAAGCTATAAACAGAAAATCTTTATTCAGTGAAAAAGAGAGAAATGAAGTGTTTCCGATAATAATGGAATTATGTTACGGAAATAGATTTTTTCCCAAAATAAAAATGCATAATTGTACATCTCTTATTGATTATTCTGTCAGATACATATTAATATGGGTAATATATTGAATACTGATGACTGAATTAGTATTAATATTAAGTGATTATTTTCTTAAGACTGGTAGTACTTGAAGTTTATATACAAAGAAAAGGGAAAAAAAAGAAAGCAGTATGATGAGGCAGAAAGGTGTGTGCTGGGTATCAGCAGGTTGAAATTTGTGCAAGATTCCTTCCATGTACATTGTTTCAATTGACACACACCAAAATCTTTTATAGTAAACATATTTTTGTCTTTCTTCTTTTCAATTCCCAAAACTGAGCTATAAAGAGGATTAATAAGTCATTTGAGTTATGGATCAAAAAATAATAAAGCAAGAATATAAATAAAAGTTTCCTATTTTCAAAACGTATGCTTTTTATCACTGACTAGTTGTGTAATTTTGGATGCAGTGCTCATATTCTCTGAAATTCATGAGATTAGTGGTTAAACTCCATGAGGAAGGACATTGGTATGTTTTTATGATTTCTGGATTGCAAACAGAATTGCGAGAGCCAGAAAACATCTTTCTTCACAGTGCAGCCTGAGAAACATCCGTTTCCATATGCCTTGTTTGTTTAGATTCTGAAAGAGTCAGGTAAAGGAAGGAAAACAAGATGGTACCTCAACCAAGCTGTACCAGGTGAATACTCATTGGGTCAACAAGGATTGGACTAGATGCAGAAACAGAGCACGCCATTTTAATCTCAAGCCATTAATTCAATGACAAACTGGATCAAGAAAAATATTAGTATCTTGCCTTTTTTTACAAACAGAGTTATGCCTATGGAAAAATAAAGTCTAATAAATGGAGAGAAGTATCATTTTGAGGATCCAGTGTGTTTATACAAAACAATACATAAGATAATCCAAAAGAAAATGTTTGGAACAAGTTTCCTACTATAAAGGATGTAGAAATACTTAGTTTCTATGAAAGAGAAACACAAATTCTAAGGAAGTCAGTCAAAAATTGTATGTAATGTTAAGTAATTGTGATGAAGTGGGAATATCACAAAACACTTATGCAAATTCAATAGCTTTTTCATTGAGAAATGTATACAAACAAGGAAAACTGGATCCTAGCTGTGGTATTAGTAGAATTTTAAACATCTAACAACTAATGTTGTGATATAATTGTTTTATTTTATACACTAAAAAGACTCAAAAATAATGAGACATACATATGTGTGTAATATATAATGTATATATTATATATATCCAGTTTATAGGTAAATATAGATAAATGATAGGTAAATATAGATATAAAAGATGATATAGATATAGATTATATATAAACATAGATGTAAATATATAACTACAGATGTATCTGTACTAGGATTCAAGATCAATGCAATTCTTATGCCAGTAACATTCAGAATTTTAATCAGCTAATGAAAGATGAATACCTTACTGTGAAATGGCAGGTTAGCTTTAAATTTAGAGGTTAAGGAGAATAGCTCACCAAAGTGGTAATAAATACAAAACACCCAAAATCTCTTGTTAGGAATCATGCAAGAAGCTGCAGACAAGAGAAGGCTTCCATCTAAAGACAGTCACATTATTGATACTTTACCACATTGCCCTCAGATGTATAATAGCTAATTTACAGGCCTCATCTCATTTAATTTCAGAACGTGAGGACAGTCCTTTATTTTTATTATTATTATTTGATTTACAGACTAAGAAACTGAGGATAAGGGATATGTGAAGAGAAATCCACTCAACCTGACAGAATATCTAGTCTGAATGTGAAAACATACAAATCTGTCAGTTAAGTTTCCAGCTATGGGATAATTAAGGAGGAATTGATGAAAAACGTTTTTTTGTTGTTGTTTTTTTCATTTTAATTACAAAAGTGTGAGCAGATAAAAGGCAAACAACCCAAGACAGTGAAGTACCTTTGGGGCTTAGCACCATCTAAATAAAGTTTTTGCCACTCATTGGCATGAGGGGGTTAGAGGAGGAAACATTTACCAGGACCCTGAGAAAGTAGCTGTAGAAGAGGGTGCCCTACAGAACTGGAGGTCATTGGTAAGGGTACAGAGTCACCTCTTGGAGACCTGGCTGTGAAGGAGTCAGAGGAATAATTAACCCATCCTTACTCATCTCCCACCCTCTGAACTTTCGGTAAATGGCTTTTTTTTTCCCCAAACCCCAACAGAAAATGGAGAATAAATAAATATTTTGATCCAGATCATAAAGGTCAACTTCTTGTAGCATAGGAAAATGTGGGAAAGGGTATAGAGAGTGAATATGAAGAGGAAAATGCAAACTATATGTTGCAACGTTTTGTATAACATACAACCAGATAAGTTTCCAGATCGATAAGCATACTCCAACAAATCAAAATAAAGATCAAGAGCAAAAGCCCCTTATAAAATAGTATAAAGACCAGAAACCATATGAAAAAAATCTATGGGAAAGGAGGTATAATTTGAGTGTGTGTATAAATGGGGACTTTGGCTTATTAGTCTGTGTATTTCTATTTTGTTTGAATGTTATGACATGAGAGTGTATTTATATTTTACTTTTGCATTTACAACTGAAACTAACAACCACTAAACTGTACTAAACTGTATTATTGCGTGATGTTCTCTCAATGACGGGGCAGAGTTTTAGGTTCCCCCCCCCCCCCGCTTATGACAGTGTAAGACTCAGAGGCAGAAAAATGAGCATACCAGATACACTGCAGGAAGCCCAAGAGCCAAGCCAGAGTGAGAATCAGAGTGACAGACTACCAAATGTACTGGACCCAAGCATAGTAGGAACAGTGGGGGTCAAAAATAATTTTCCTCCAACCTTTCTAAGTTCTTGTGGCTGGGCTAATAATCAAATTAATATGAGACAGATTGAGAGGAGAAACTTCCCAAAATGTATTACAAGGTGTGCATGTGGGGGTGCCATAATAATAATATGAGATCCAAGGACACTTGAGCAATTGAGGTTTGTATGCTAAGGAGAAGGTCAGCAGGGGGGACTTTAAAGGGAAGGAAGGCAATTTATATTAAGATAGAAAAGCAAATTGTTGGTGAACAAATGTTTTCTGGGCCCCCTTTAACAATGGGGGCACAGAGAGGACTTTGACCAAAGGACCTTGCTAGGTTCCTCCCTATTTATCACAGGTAGTGCATATTTAACTATAGTTATTTGTGATGATAGCCCCCTTCCTGGAAAAGGCCTTCTCTCTAAATTCTTTTACACAGTAATTGGGGAGGTCAAAGATTTTTTCTGAGTCTTTCTTTCTTAAAAATCACCAGCTTAAAATAGTCAACATCCCAAAGAGGCATATTTTGTGATGGCAAACTCTGCTCCCCCTCAGAACCAAATATGTAGGAGACACATTCAAGATGCAGACATGACACATTGTTGGTGGGATAAAAATAAGGAATGATGAAAATTCTGAGGGAAAAAAAAAAACATAGGGGTATAGCTTCACCCTTATGGACAAGCAGTTACATTATTAAAGTCCCCAAGGTTACATACACAGCTTCCACGACAGCTATACAAAAGTCACCACATTGCTCTTTACACAGTGGCTAGGTATGTTCAGAAGGGTAAGTGTAAGAAAATATTTCTAGGAATCGTATAATGCAAATCAACCTGTGACCAGATTTTTCCGGAATAAATTCTTCCCTTTCTGCCCAGAACAATGCTTGACATATAGCAAGCATTTAATAAATATTTTGAAATAAGTAATAAAAAGTATAAATGACTCCAGGGTTAGGAGATGCTGGTGTCCTGAAGAGACTCAAATTAAATTCAGTACAATCTCAGGAATTTGATAATTCCTAAGAGATGAGAAGGAGAGGCAGCCTATTTGAAACCCACATTGTGACATCCTGATTATCCAATTAACCTGAAGACTGATACAACAGATTTGTTTGTAAGAAAGTTTCTAAGGAAATTAATTATATTGTTGTATCTTTTGCCTATTTTCTGATTTAATAAAAAACTACAAATTGTTCAAGAATAAAGAGATAATAGTCTACAGGTGATATTAAACCTCTTTCCTTTCGACTCTCATAATGACATACTGGTGAATGCCAACTCCCTTCCATGTGTAGAAGCCCTTAATTTTTATGCTCTGTTGAGCATCATGAGAAGGAATGTTATTGAACTTCATTTTGGCCAGTCACCTGCAGCAGTAACTTGTAGGCAATGCAAGGATGAGTTGCAGAGCCCGTCTCTCTACCCAGGTAGTAATGCCTACTGCCCTTCTCAAAGAACATAAAGAAGATGTCTTTGTTGTGGTATCTTAATAGATCCTATAGTCCCCAAACATTTTGGTAACTGTTTGATATAATAATTGTGTCTCATAAAAATACATTTTATACAGTAATACCCCAGCCTGCTGTGCTCCTTCACTTCAAAATAACTTCTAACTACTAGATTCCTCTGTACAATACGGGTCCACAGCAGTCATAAAGTTGTCATCAAGAGGTGATGATACACCACTTTGCATTGTTGTAACTGCCTTTTTGTATTATAACTGTTTGTAACTTTATGAGGTCTTCATAAATATGATCAATTGCAATAATAAAGTTGTGAGGCATTTGTGGCAGCTTATTTTTCTTGGCCTCAAATAGGAGCTGCCTGTCTTGTTGGTCTAATGTCTCTGATTGTATCGTTCACAGCCATAGAGCTCTGGGTGATGAGAGGACCAACCAAATGAGCTTCTGGAGTTGCACCCTGACTTCAAGGCACTTCTAGTAGTCTATTCATGGAACTGTAAACCTATCAAGTTCAAGCAAAAGAGGGATGACTTCTGTGTCCTACATAAACTGGGAGAGACAAGTCAAAAACTACATATAGGGTCATTGTTTCCAGTATTGGGAAGTTATAGATCATATTTTGTTATTCTAGTGATTGACAAATTATTGTATTTCATTACACAAATAACTATGATAATATGTCCATTTACCTAAAAATAAGAAAACATACTTATTGGCAAAAATAGTAAAGTCATAAAAAAAGATGCACTCAAGAAATGAGACTGCTCTCCAAGTTACAGGGAGAAATGTAGTCTAATTATTTTTTAAGTAAATAATTTTTATGATAGCTGAAGTGTTGCATATGATTAACAAAGTGGAAATGCCTTACCATGTTTTTACAGTGGCCTGAACACTAGTCTCCAAGCATTGCACCCATAGTACGATAAAAGTCACACAAAGACCAAATGCTACTTTTTGTACTATTTCAGTTATTTATTTTTCAAGATTTTTTTCCAGAAAATTATAGACTTTTTTCTCCTGAAATACTTCACCACAAACCTATTTCAAATATTTATAAAATGTAAAAGTAAGTTACATTGGGCCAGATTATTTATACTGATTCATCCAGAAATAAATTAATTTTATCGATAAATAATTGTATAAACTAATCAAACTCATTCATTTGAATAGTATCTAAATTTTTAATTGATATTTTAAATATAAAAGTTAATGTTTTTATAAAGTCTTGTATTTCAGGTTTTTATACAAAATATTACATACAGTGGAATTAATTTATTTTGTTAATTGTTGCAAATATTAAGGTGCAGTTTAATTAAATGATTGCAAATTAGGAAAGAAACAACACAAATTTTATAGATTTTCACTGATCAAGAAAAATATTGGTTGTCTGCAAAATATCTATACTAATAAAATACTTTCTTTACTATGCCTTTGCTTTTGTAGCATATAGTGTAGAAATAAATTTAAGTAAATTAAATACTGTGCTTTCAATTATACACCTATTTTATGTCTTGCAACAGCAAATTATTTTCACAGGAAGTCACAAAATTAGTAAGCACTTTATACCATCAAAAATCAACATGGTTTTGATTTATTTTGTTTTCATTAACCATTCAAATAATTAATTTATGATAAGGATGATAAAAATAGGTACCCTTTTTAATTAGAAATATTTAATGTGTCAGTAAGTTGCCTCCAGATTACTAAACTAGGACTTCCCAAATAATTCTCTGATTCCTGTGGGCATACTGATATCACACAGTTGCAAGATTAAGCCAGAAGTCCTAGGATATCCCAATATTTATAAGCTCAAGTATGTAAGAACTCCGTTTAGGATGATATGAGCTATTTAATTTCTGTCATGTCTATTGTGAAATGTAGAAAACATGTCTAAGGAACTGTGGTGTTTTCATACAATACAGCAACCCTTGGTGGTAAAGAATGTTGGATTCTAGAGTGAAGCCTGGGGTTCAAGTCCTAACTCTGCTCCTTACTCATTGGATGCTACTTGCAAAAGGAAAGATTAGGGCACAAATTAGGAAAAAGTGTTCTGGTCCTTCCATTAAACTAGAAGGGAATGGAATACTTTGAGAGGCAATACATTTTCCATTACTGAAGGTGCATAATAAATGTCTGACTAATCATCCATAAAAGATATTGAAGCAAGAATAAAAGCATCATGTGGCTGGAAATGATTCCCTGTCTGGTGGAGGTTCTCTTATTATTAGAAACACAGAGATCCCCAACCCATCCCTTAATCATCTCTCTTTCCTCATCACTTTCATCCCATGTACTCTACATATTGAAGTCCTGCTATTCCAAATTATCAAATTATTTTAATAGATAGTAACTCTAAAGGTAGAGGGCAAGTATGGGATAGTGAAAAATCACTGCGTTTTACATCATTTTATGAAATACAGACTTTCACAATCACTGTCAAAAGACAATTTAGCAATACTTAATTCTTATTTTAATTAGCTCTATAGATTATGCTCCTTCATAAGCTCTACAAGTTCAAGAGTGAAGATGATGTGGAGACAATCCAAGAAGAAGCAGTGAAAATGATTAACATGCTGGGAAACTGGCTTTTATTAAAAAAGAAAGAATCAGATCAACTGAGTGATGGCAATACATGTTTTCAAGTAAAACTTAAATGTATGTGTATGGTATATGATTACTTTTTTCTTGATAGTCCATAAAGACACACACAGAAGAGATGAGATTAAGTTGATTCAAAATTATAATTATATACTAATTTTTAAAATGTGACATAAAAGGTAGACATGAGAAAAAAACATAGTAGAATAGTAGTTTTCTCTATCTTTTTTAAAAAGAATTACTTTCAAGAGCAAATATATCATTCACTACATGACAGAGTCACTAGAAGCAGTAAAAACGAACATTTTATGAGCTCTATCTAAGTGAAGAGCAATTAAATGCAAAAACTAAAAATGTCTCCCCTAAAATTATAATTGAAGTCTGTGAATATATTACTCAATAACTTAATACAACTGTAGAGAACGGTCTGTGCTCTGTGTTTTGAGTCTACGCTTATCTGAATGAACATTTAATATGTATATGGATTTGTGAGTAAACACTGATAAAAATAGTACCAGAAGTCAAAATCGGTAGCCCTGACAACATTTCAGATTTAACAAGTGTTTTCGTCCCTCCACAAATTAACCACAACATAACTTCACATTTAAATTAAATATAAACGTTTCAAAATTTGAAGATTTCACATAAAAGTATAGGTTTCTGTAATCTATGGGGAAATAAAATAACCTGTAGAAGATGACTGTGGGTCTGCACCCCCGCATGAAAATGATTGGGTGGAGTTTTACAGTTGCGTGTATGCCTTTGAAATTGCTCTCATGGGTTTTTGCTCAGCATGATTTTCTCCATCCCCTATTGTCGAATAGATTCCTGTTCTATAGCAAAGCCTCACATGAATTATCATTCATCATCTTAGAGCAGTTCAATTTTATTAATTTATCTCTTTGATCTTTCTATTCCTTTATGGAAATTCCTGATATAGAACATTTTGGGCTTTCACATAGCCTGTAAGAGAATTCAGCAACAATTCCATCTGTATTGGGCATATATTGGGAAGTTCTTTTCATTAGATATTTACTTATGGATGAAAAAAAATATTCCAAAAGGTCAGTTGAAATATATTAGAATTTGAAGCATGGTGAGATTAAGATATTACCATCCTGCTGGAACATGACAAATCATGTGGATTAATTATCAAACTGGCTTTTATTACCAGTCATTCTAAGGTCATACAGCAACTAGGATAACTCATGTCATGAGCCTTCCCTCTCATGTTTTTATTATTGCTTTCCCCTGATTTTAATCCACTGAATAAATTACATTAGAAAATCCAGAACAAACAAATGTATAAAAAAAGAGAAAAATGCCAAATACCTCTTGTTTTTTATTTATTTTATTTTTCAACAACATTCATATATTAAGGCTTATCATGGTAATGTGGTTTTAATTTCATGGTTGTGTTATCCATGTTTTTAAAACTTACCATTCTTTCAGTACTTAATTAGCAAATATTTAATGGGTAATTACTATGTCACATCATCGTCTAGGTACCGAGCATAAAAGCATAAATAAACCACTGTCTTCACCCAACTTGAATTCATTCTGGTCCACATGCAATGAGCATGACAGATAAGTCGATTATGCAATACAATAGGTAGCATAAGTGTAGAACAGAAAAACAACTAACTAAAGGAAGGGTGATATAAAATATAAAAGCAAGAATTAAAACTTTACAGAAGCTGGCCAGGAAATAAGCTAACTTTTAATATGAAACTAACTTTTGAATCACAATCTGATGGAATGAAAGGGGTTGGTTGCACAAGGAGTATAGATTTATATACTTGTTTAATATTGCTACAGATTATATAATTTTTACCATTTTTATCTCACTGATTTACCAAATTGAGCACTGCAATTCAATTTACAATGCATTTCTGGAATTTGATATTCTTGCAAAATGTTTCAATTGAAAAAACACAAACATGTATCTTAACCTGGCTGATGGTAAGGTGAGTAAATACATATGCAAAAGTTCTTTGAGCTGTGTGTCTAAAATGTGTGTACTTTAAGTTATGCATGTTACATCTCAATTAAAAATAAAAACAATAACTAGTATTCCTACTTGTATATACCCATTATATCCTTTACTATCACCATGTACTCTGACCACTACCCTATCCAGCAGTTTCGTTTTGACCATTGATCATCTTTTAATTGTTATATTTAATATCTATTAAAAATCTTTGAAACTGGCAAGGCTAGCCCCAATTTACAGAATAGCATGTTAAGAACTAGATATGTGAAGCAACTTGCCCAAAGTAACACATACTGGGCACCTCTGGGAATATGATAGTGAAAAATAAAGATGAATCTCTTCACAGATCCTAAATGTATAGTAGGTGAGACAGATATTAAAAGTTTTATTAATAAATGCTTTTTAGTTTGTTACTATATTTCGTATATGACTGTGACACATTTCCATGTGTTTTCCCCTCACTCAGGGTAATGAGAAATAACCACCTAAGGCAGTGATTCTCAATCTTTTTTCATCTGCTGAAACTTTAGTACTCTTAAACTTATTGAGAATTTTAAGGAACTTTGGTTTATATAAGCTACATATTGTGATATTTAGCACACTACGAATTAAAACTAGTAAAATTTAAATGTATGTATATGATATTTTTGTATGTATACGAAATGTATGTATATTTTTTTAAGAAATTCATTTTAAAATAATACTATAATCTATTACACGCTGACAAAAATAAGCTGTTTTAGCGAAAAGTGCCTGTATTTTCCAAAACAATAACTGTGAAAATAGTGACATTGCTTTATATTTTTGTAAATTTCTTTGATTATCAGGTTTCTGAATTCTCTGGAGTCAAAAGACAATTTATTTGCTGTTTCGAGGGGAAAAGACTAGTGACAAGAGAAATCTGGTGACTCAGTCAATAGAAGGAATGTGTTATATAATCACCCACATCACCTTAGATGTGTCTCATAAACACTTGAGAGACATTTAATTTAAAATAACAGATTTAATTTATATCCTCAAGCTCCCTCTGCAGTGTGAAGATTGTATGGATCATTTTGCAAAATGAAGATATTTTGGGAGGTTCTTCCCACTGCTCACACCTGCAATATTGGGCCTATCTGAGAAGGTTACTGCTCCTTGAGAAGCAGAGATCTTAGAATAAAAGCAGAGGCGTGAAGGAATTTGGATTAAATGATGGGCCTCAGAACAGTGGACTGTAAGCCCTTTAACAACCAGGAGTGCGAAGCACTTTAACCTGAAAGGATGCTTACTCACATGGCAGAGAATTCACTAGTCGGAAGAATGGTGCCTGCGATCAACCTGAGTTCAATTTGAGGGCTCTTCCAATACAGGTCTAAACACACCTTGCACTCAGTTATCACTTCATACAGTTAGAAGTTTACCTGAAATTCTTATGCTTTTAAAATATGTTTTGTACCTGCTCAGATGTTCTACCTTTCCTCCCCATTTTGGGCTCTATTTATGCAGTTCAGCCAAGTTCATTTATAAATTGTAAGTGTGTTTCTAATAATCATTTATAAAATAGGCAGCATTTCCAGAGAGATAGGGGTACTTTTTTGTGTTTTATTCATGTAGATGTCCTTTTCTAATTTATCTTATTTATAAAACATCAAGGTCTCCTCAAGTCAGTTTGTCAAATCACTATTTTTCAAAACAAAACCCAAAACGTTTCTAACAATATGGTAATGACACCATGTATCATTATATATTCTATAATTGAGTATAACCCTATATTTTAGGTGTCTTAAAAAATACAATTCAATGAAATGAATATCCTTTAAACCATCTGTCTGTCAGTTGTTCTTCCTATAAAAATGATAAAACTTTACTAAGCAAAAGCAATTGAATATGTACTAATTATGTTAATAAACATAAAAACACACAATAGGAAACAATGGAAAAGAAGAAAACAAGAAAAACAAACAGATAAGTGCAAAATGTATTATGCTAAATGTAAATTGCTTTCAGTAGTGTCAAAACCTATGTTTTTCTAGTTCTCCAAATTTTATACTTTGTTTTATAGCCCTAGCTAAGTCAAGTTTTCTTCTGTTTTTCAAAAATTCCCTCAGATTTCTTGCTAAATATATTCATAATTGTCCTCTCACAATTCTTTTTTTTTTGTTTTTTGTTATTTTTGGCTATTGAAAATGACAGTTTTTCTTCATAATTTGTAATTGATTATCATTGACATATAGGAAAGACAATTATTTAGAGAAAATTATTTCTCATTAGTTATGTCAGTGAATTATAAATTTGAAATTTTCAAGCCCCTTTGGTTGGGCTCAAGATAAGCAATGATATTACCAGCAAACAATAAAAATTTGCCTAACTATTGTGACTTTTGTTGTTTTGAACGGCTTATTTTACTACCTAGCACTTCCAAAGTTACATTAAATAACAGGGGATTTATAAATAGTAAATAGTTTGTTAGAGGCTAATTTTGTTTCTCTCAATTTTCTTTTCCGTAAAATTTAGAGAATGTGGCCCCTCAGTTAAAAATATCAAACTGAACAGAAAGTGATAAATGAGTTCAATGCTCTCTATTCATTCTCTATAGATCTTTCTCCATAAGTAATTGCCACTAATCCCCCTCCCCTTTTTTGTGGCCTTTTAGAATACTTTTATAGGTTATCTTTTTTTTTTCCACTTTCTCAAATAAAGAAAAAAATATTACAAATTTAGTTTAGTGCACTCTGCCTTTTCCCCTTCCATGAATATTCCAGAGGCAGCCAAATGTAGCATTACAAGCAGGAGCTCTGGACCCACAGAGCTAGGACATTTTTCTCAATGCTGTATCCTATGTATCATCATCTTTGTATCTCCCCACCCACCTAGTTGTATAGAGAGTTTAAATAAATTATACATATCATAAGTATGAGAATTAACTGAATTAATACATACAATATGCATGGAAGTGCACTTGCCACCAAGTAAGCACGCTAAGATCTGGCTAGCTACATTTATCAGTTCTCAGTAATGTTGCTGAAGTTCTATTTAATGAGTAAAGATCTCAATTCAATTATGTTTCTTCTCAATATATTTAAATGTTCTCTTTCTACTGCCAAATATGTAGTATCAGAGACTATCCTTACTTCCTGGATTACTCATACACTAAACCATTCTTCTACAAACTAGAGTTTGTATACCCGCGAGAGGAGGTATGAAAGATAATCCATTGGAGTTTCTAAAGCCAATATTACAGTTCATAATTACTTTCTGTTTAAAAAGTTTGAAAGAAATTCAGACTTACTAATATTTGATGTGGGATTTGACCTGCTGCCCATAGTTTTTCAGAGCATCAGGAGGACCCCAAGAAGTCATGAGATGCAAAGACGTAGGTATTCTGAACGGAAATTTCCCACCACTGAGCTGTTTAACAATGAGACTCATAAAGGAGAACATATGGTCAAATGAATTGACAGATTTGTCATCTCTTTGTTGGGAGACCACCTCAGGGATGATGTAGATGCCTGATCACTGCACTGTACACCTGAAGCTGAAAAATAATGAATGCCAACTATAATTATATATATATATATGTATATATATATATATGTACATATGTATGTATGTATGTACTTACAAGAAGCAGAGTACGCATTAGGAACAGAGACAGTGAAAATGTAATGGCTCTGTGCGATGTCAGAGGGATAGTGGATGGGGGGAGGGTGGTTCACACAGAGTGAGGGATATAAATGATAAATGTCTAAGTATTACTTTGTCTTGTGCACCTGAAACTAATAAAAAATAAAAGAATTAAAAAAATTGAGAGAGGGCATGCAAACATTCTGTCAAAGAAACTTTTTTTTCTTTTTTAGAGGAAAGCACAAGCACAGTTTCCCAGTACCACAAATAATGCACTTGAGTTTCCCACGTATGGGAAAAATCACAAAGGTTAGCACATTCTGAGTGCGATGGAAGAAACTTCTGAGTGAAGATAAATATTAATAACACAAGCAGGAGAGAATGAGAGGAAAACGACCAAGCTGACACTTCTACTCATAGTGTGAATTCTAGCTCAGCCTCATTATTAGGAAATAATGATGACAACATACTCTGAATGGAAGATGAAACCTCTGAGGGTATTAATACTATTATTAGGATGACCTTTTACATGAGCATATAACAGGGCCAGAGAGAGAAGCTAATGGCCATGTGAAGTAGGTGGATTAGTTGGGATCTATCAACTAACTACTCATCCAGCTCACAAAGACCAAGTTCTGTAATTCAATCACCAATTCCTAGGTCATATGATACTCAGCTTGATAAAAATGATGATGCTTCTCTTGCAATGTCTTCCATAATAGCAAAAGACAAAACAGCTTATGTATTTGGGTAAACCCTTGATCTTTCTGCCATTGTGATAATGGTTTAAATAATACACAGAGAAAATATGGTGACAAATGATGATCTATTAATTTATTTTAGCAAATACTGTTAGAAGAATCATAAAAAACACAGCTAAAGACTAAAAGAAACAAGTGTTAGTATTATACAAATGGAGAATTGTGGGATGTTTGCTCTACAGTTGAATAAAAGCACAGAGGTTTATAATATGGTTCTGCTTAAGGTATTCAGTTCATAAATTTCAATAATAGATTTCACAAAGAACTACATTTTTTTAGCACTAAAGGAAAGATTAACAGTAGAAATATATTCTCAGTAGTAAGTTACTTCATTAAGGATTACAAAAACTTTTATGATAAAAACTGGGTACTTTTAACTATAAATAAAACAAGTTGAAGGAACTATTAGAACTATTCTGGGTGAACAATAAAAAGATTGTCACATATGTGAAATTTATTAGTAGTCAAGCCATTACAAGAATAAAGATGAAGTCAGAAAGGTACAAAGTGTTAGAGGCTATTACAGAGAATAGTTACGTTTATAAAATTAAAACTTTCTTAATATAATCTACAGTGAAATGAGGTGGGGATGACCATAAAAATCTTTTCTATAGCACAAAGTTTACTGATATGTCATGGCAAAGTTCAAAAATATGCTCTTAAACTTAAAAATAAGCTGCCCTTTTTTTTTTCCCCCCTTAATAAAGACGCATGCTCCAAGTCTGTCTTCTTTTACTGAATTGACATTCCTATATTCTACTAGAGAATTTTTTTAAATATTCATTTGGGAATCATTTTAGATCACGTAAAAGATGAAAACACAGTACGGAGAGCTTATGTATACTTTCACTCAGGTTCCCTTAATGATAACATTTTACACAATGTTAGAATAATTATCAAAACAATGAAATAAATCTTGGTACAATAGTGTTGACGAAACTATAGATGTTATTTGAATTTCACTTTTTTTCCCATTTTCCCATTTGTCTGTTCCAGCATTTAATCCAGGAGCTCACATTGCTTTTATTTTTAATGTCTCCTTAGATTCCTATAATCCATAATGTTACTTGTTTTTCCTTGTTCTTCATGTTCTTGACATTCATATTAAATATTAGTCAGTTTGGGTTAGGCTTATGTGTTCTTGCGATTAGAATAATATTATGGATTTTTATCAAGAATACAACACAAGCGATGTGGTGTCTTTTTCAGTGCAGAATATCAGGGACATATAAGGTTAATGTGGCGTATTAGGGTGATGTTTACTCTGACCACCTAGTTAAAGTGATATCTGCTAACTTTCCCCACTGTAATGTTAGAATTTTTCCCTTTATTTAAAATATTACTTTATTTACTTTGAGACTGTGTAGATATGCTTTTTGTCCTCTCATTTTTGCCTACTGATTTTGGCATTTGTCAGTGGATTTTGCTTACAACAATTATCGCTGTGTTGTACCCATAATGATGATTTTTCATTTCCCCTTTATATAACTGAAATCCTTCTGTAAGGGAGAGTTGTCTCTTCTCTCTCATTTGTTCATTTATTTACTCATTTACTCATATCAGTATGAACTCATAGAAATTTATTTATCTATGGGTTATAATCCAATATTATCATTATTTAATTTGTTGCTCAAATTGTTCCAACTTTGAAACATTCAGCTCATTTAACTCATTCAGGTTGGCGGTGGTGTAGTTTTGACATGCCCTCACATTTTTCTAGCACTTCTTAATTCCTAGAAGAGATATTTGCAAATAAAAACACTCATCTAATCTGCTCTTTTAAGTTAAAAGTGACATTTTATCCCAAATGAGAAAGTAACAGTTTTTTAAAAGAAACCCACTCTTTGAAGAGTTTACAAATGTTTGATAATTTTTCCATTTTAAATGACTTGTTACCAAAACTAAGCAACTGTATCGTCTATAAAAAAGTCACATCTGCACACTTAACATGCAAAAGATTCGGTCTATTCAAAATCATCCAGTGAATATCGTTCAGTGAAGTTTCACCATAGTTTTTAAACTTACTTCTTAAAAACACAGAAATGCAATTATGTGTCATTAAGTTTGGAATAAAAGCTTCTTGACATCATTACAGAAGGTTTCCAAACAGATTTTTACATGAAACTTTTCATAATAGAGAAGAAAAAATAACCTAATTTATTAAGTGGCATCACTGAAGTATCATTTCCATTTAGATCTGTGTCTCTGTATGGACTATCATTTCAGTTATAACAGATAATAAAACCACATAAAGGAATAAAAGTTTACTGAGAACCAGACATTGGAGCCATTATATCACAAAGCATCCCATTATTATTTTCAAATTACAAAATAAGTTCAATCAAATTTTTCTCACTAAAATTATTGAAGAGTTTTTATGCCATTAGACAATATAACAGATATTTTTAAAACTTTATTTAAATTCTGAACTCACATCATGCATATGCTTCATAATGTAAATATTACAATAAAGTTGTATGTACAAGATTCATAAATAAATATATAATAAAGATGTGTAGTCCCTTTATAACAATGAGATGAACAAAAAGCTTGAAAACAGTGTTGTAAACATATCTACTTTACCTGGAAAACTACATTTCTACACATAAGATTATATGGAATCTTGTTCTCTCTTGTCTGTGGTAAAGCCTATCATTTGTAGGAGCTACAACTCAAAAGGAAAACTATTAGGTTGGTGCAAAAGTAATTGCGGTTTAAAAGGTTAAAAATAATTGCAAAAATCGCAAATACTTTTGCACTAATCTAATATAAACTCAGCCTCTACTTGGTCCTTGTGCCCTGACAAGTTCTTTTCTGAGAATTGAGTATCTGTGAACAGGTGGTAGCAGGAGGAAGAGTGGGCACGGGCCCTCCATCTAGCTCACAAATGAAGTGAATATCTCTTCCACTTTCTAGAGCTACAGAACACAGGCTTCTTAGTCTGCAATGGAAACTTTGATTTACAATTTCATTTCAGGATGGGGATAGTTTCAAAAAATTTCTGGCCAACTTCTGATATAAAACACAAATTTTTTTTTAGCTTTTTTTTTAACTGGATGCCTTAATTTACAGCATTATTCCAATTTATCAAATTATGTTGATTATCAGTTTTATAGTTTAGTGTTGTGAGCATTTGTGTTTTTGTTATGGTTATTGTCAGGTCTTCAATAGAATTTTAGTAATAAAAAGAGAATAAGCAGTTGTAGGAAGATTAAGAAATAGAGTACTGGGAATGTATATTAGCATTTTATTGTTTTCTGTAAACATTTTCAGTATGTTTCTGCAAAGTGAATTGTTCAAAGAAACTTTCTACAAAAGCTTTCCAATCTGAGATAATCCTAACTGCATAAACCTAATTAAAAAGATATCCCAAACCGATTCATCTCAGTTAAGATTCAGAATATAAATGACATTTTCCATCATAGACATTTTTTAAAACTTCAGAAGTCATCAATAATAGGGAAAACATTCACATTAGAAATGCCAAGATTTTACATACGCAATTCATCTTTTCTAAAAAAATTCATCTTACCTACTTTAAGAATTAATAAAAATGAAATATATATATTTCAACGAGCATTTCTCCCTTCATCCCTTCTCATCTTTAATTTGGTCCGGCAGGGTGAAAGATGCTTTGAGCTATGTCATAGATCTCTGAACTTCATAGAAGTCTGATATTACATCATCCTAACAGGAAATCCACTCCAAACATCAAAAAAGAATAGAAATGCCTAAGGAGAAAACTCCAGGGGGCATATTTCAAACTTAAAAATCAGAACCTAAGTTGGACTGCAGAGTAATTTAATTAACATTTGAGTTGCGTAGGCAAGTGTAACAGAATGACCTGCATAATTTAACAATCACTTACAGGTCCATCGTTATGCAAAAGAAGAAGTTAGAAGTTTGTCTTAGGTACCTAGTCAGCTTCCAATTTCTTCCTTTTGTGCTTTTGTTTTTTTCCATTCAAATGTTCAAAACTCTGCAGACACCATTTCAATATGGCTTTTTTTCCAAAGAAGACATGGATTAGAATCCAGTTTCTTTTAAGATATTGGAATAGAATTGAGTTGGATTTATTTAGAACCCAATGCCACATATATTATTTCATCACATACCAACCAAAACCCTGCTCTGGCCATTTTACTGTCAAATTTTAATAGGAAATGGAATTAAAATTTAAGAGGACTAAATGGCATCCTTAAAGTTTCAGTGCTAAAAATTGCCAGATGCAGAGGTACAACCTCAACTTATCTTTCTCAGCCTCTACAATGTGCCGTCACGTCATTTCCCTTCTAGGAGGTTTTGGGGGAATGTATTTGGTTTGCCCTCAAATCATGAGATGATAATTGGTAAAATGTGAATGCTCTGGAGTCTGACTATTCAGGTTTAAATCTCAACCCTGACATTTGCTAGCTATGTGAATTTGGGAAAATTTTACTCAAATTCTCTGCACATCATTATCTTGAACAAGAAAACATGCATAAAACATAATATCTACTCGAGGACTTAGTAAGAGGCTTATAATGGAATGTATGTAAAACATTCAGCATAATACATGGTTCATAAAAATCACCCGAAAATCATGAACTTAAATGATTTTTCAGATGTAAGCTTCTGTCACCTGAACAATAGTTATCGACTAGGTATTCAGTCACCAAAAGGACTCATTCCTTTTTCTTCAGGAAAAGGAAAAAGGGCTGCAAGCCAGCACAGGCAGAACTGCTAAGCCACGAGTATATTCCGGCTTGTGTGTTATGATGGAGGGTATTCAACGCAGGGAGACAGAAGGTTAGAACCATAGAGTTTTATGAAACGGAAGTTAGGACCATACAGTTGGCCTAGGTGGGCTCATGAACTCCCATGAGCCCAGCTCCTCCCAATCTGATCAGTTTCCTTAGAGTTCCAGTTTATCTTTATCACTTCATTGGAGTAAAGAAACTTTTTTTCTAACTGCTGTATCCCCAGAACTTTACCCAGTCCAGTCCTTTACACAAAGGAGAAACTCAATAGCTTCTTATAGAATTAACTAATTAATTAGTCAATGAATAATGAATGCAGATCTTGTCCATACGAGCTGCTTGTTGAAAATAGCACTATAATTACATGGGATTTTGAGTCCTTCCTAGTCATGACTCTGTTCCAGATGCTTCAAACATAAGGTGGTTCAATAAAGATAATTTAAAATGCTGACGCGCATGTTTTCCATCAGGAATCAGCAGGCTTTTGGCATGGGTATTCCACTATTAAAGCCTGTTATGTTTGCCTTCACACACTAAAGACATATGTCAGGAAAAATATAAAACATTTTTAAATATTTTATTGAACTTTACCCATTACAACTTCATGAAATAGAAATGGTTATGTCTAAGGTCTATGAAACATTTGTATGATGCTGGTTAATGGTGCTTTTATAAGACCTGCTCTTGAATGTCACCTGAGTGCCAGTGTCCTGACAATTCAGATAATAATGTTAAGTGATATGAAAATTTATGTATTTTAGAAACCCCTGGTGTTTATTTTTTTAATTATATTTGTTGGGGTACATTGGTTAGTAATATTATATAGGTTTCAAGTGTACAATTCTATGATACAGCATATTGCAGTGTTTTCCAGCCAAAGTCAAATCTCCTTCCATCATCATATATTTGATCCCACTTACCCTCTTCTACTCCTTCCTCTCCCCTTATCCTCTGGTAACTGCTAAATTGTCTGTGTCTGTGAGTTTTTGCTTATTTGTTTGTCTTGTTCATTTGTTCCTTCCTTTTTATATCCCACATAGGAGTAAAATCACCTGGTTTTAGACTGTAAAGTATCATTTTGGATGAATTTTATGCACACCAGCCTGTTACTCAGTATAAACAATTTCTCCAAGTTTATGACAATAATTTTATTGCTACACACAACAATAACTTCGTTGACAACAGGCTAACTATCAAAGGATCCCCAGATAGATGACTCAATAATATCAACACTTTTGACAAACATTACCTTTAAAAGTCATTGACTTAATGCTGTAATTCTATAGCAGCTTGAATCATAGATTTACTTTGATAAGTACTTTCTTAGAAATTTATCTGCTCACCTTTAATAGGAAATTACATGATTTGGGTATTCTTGGTGAGCAATTGATAACATTTCCTAAGAAAGAACTCTGGACTACAATTAATATGTGCAAATTCTATGACATAAATTGTTGGGATCTCAATTAGCCATAATTATTTCTGGTGACTTTTTTGTCAGGAGATGGTCTTTGACTACAACTATATGCTGAGAAAGAGTGGTCAGTCTTTTATAACTGGTTAGGCTCCCGCATTTGCATAGGACTATGCCTGCCTCTCTAACCTTTCTGTTTAATGCTAATTTGTATGAATCTTGCAGAACTACAATCCAGATTCTTGCAATAGAACATATTCTATAATCTCAACTACCCTCCTCTTGTGAAAGTCTCAGGAGAGACAGAAAATGTCAAATATAAGCGGTATATTCATTTATCTTTATATTTCAAATTTTACCTTTAGGGAAAGTCAGGCTAAGACTGATGCGTACCTGCACTAAAATATCTAGTGTATTGTTATCAAATTGCTTTTTCAGCTTGTATTTAACAGTGACAAATATTATAAGGAAAAGGAATATTTTTGTTGTGTTTCATCATGCTATACTTGTCAAGTCTCTGGACCAAAAATAAACTAATTAAAATAATTCATTTTATTAGACAACATATATAAATTTATAAAATGTAACTATATATTTTAAGTAATATATTATTTACGTGTATAATTTTATATCTATTTCCCCTGAGCAAGTTTTATGTTTTTAACTCTATATCCTAAATATTTCCTAAATCTACCATCTCTCCATTCCTCTCACCTGCTGCAGTTCAGTCCAATACCCTCTCCAGCATTGTGACAACATCCCCTAACCAGTCTTCTGGTCTCCACTGAAGCCTCTTCTCAATCCATTCTACAGTCAATACGTTCACAGCAAAAGGATGTGATTTTGTTATGCAGAATGGACAAACACCTTGTGGTAGATAGAACATGAGAAAGTCAAGAAACCGATAGAAGCCACTGGTAGAATGCACTGAGAGGTACAGGGTGATACAAGAGAATAATAATGAGTTTGAACCAGATTAAATAATGCAGGGCTTTGTAGCCTTATTAAGGACGTAAGTCTTTATTCTAAGAGTAGTAGAATAGTATTAGAAGACTTCAACTAAGTAAACAAAATGATTATTTTTTAAATAAAGCATTCTGCTAACAGTGGAGTTCATTTTGTAGCAGTAATCTACAAAGTAAGACATGCAAGCTGATATATTAGGAGGAAAGAAAAATTAGAGCTAGTATTTAGGTAGTCTCATTCTTTTAAGCGTCTATTTTGAATATTTTTAAAATAAGGAATAAAAAGGCACACATTGAGTTGTTGCTCAGAAATGATTTTCTATAAAAGGATTAGTAATCTAAAAACTGTGCAGATACTTGTGTAGATGAAGGGAAACCAGTTAGACAGCTTTTCATTCGATAAATGGAAAGCTGATGGCATCTCATATTTTGTTAATGATGGCTAAGATAGAGTCAAATGGATTAATAAAATAAATATTTAGAAAGAAGAGTTTCTTCCTCATTATGGTCTAAATTAAGTGGATTGCAGTAGTACCCAAACATTTTCTTGCAATAATAGACATCCCCTTTGACAACCACAGTTCAGGAAAGTTAAGGTTTAATGATTTTATGCCTTTTAGATCATGCTGATTAAACTATTTCAGTAGTTAAAAAAGATAAAAAATTGAGAATAAAACTTGAAAACCTTACAAAGTTAATAGCAACATCTTAGCAGAATTAGAGAAGTTACCTGATTCTTGACTGCTATAGCAACAAAGAACGAAAATGGCAAAACACCAATCTGGCTGATTGTAAGCAATGACTTAGAGTTTGACAGTGAGAGACAGCCTTGTTTATTTCCTCCAACTGAAGAGTGGGACTTACTTTCGTAGCTGAGTACCTTGGATATGTACTAGCCATGTGTGGTTACAAATGTTCTACTATATTAAATCGTATAAGAATTTCAAAAAATTCATGATATTACCTCTTCCTTTAGAATTCCTATAAAATTATTTCCCATTTGACATAATACAAATATGATGCTCAAAACACTTCAAAAGGTAAAGAGATTTGTCTTGATTTGTGACACATAATAAGAATTTTGAATTTTTTTCAATTGTCTTTAAATCATTTACATTGACTTACAAGTAATATATTTTAATAGATGAACAATAGATTATTATAATCCTGAATGGGAGAGGTTAAATCTATTGATATTTTGAGACTTACAAAAAATAAAACCATTTTTATAATGAATTTAGTTCTTATACAATTATGCTGTTTCATGGGCAAAATAAGAGTCCTATAAAATGCAAGTTGTTCACTCCCTGGAGTATGCACTGGGGAATTATAATCCACACGACACAAAAACCACGTTATTTTAAAAGATTGTGCATTCATAGCTACAAGTTGACCAATATCTTATTTTTATTTAGAGCTTTACATAGTAACTTCTTTCGGTCATTAATCTGCTAAATAAAACCACCAAGATAAAGAAAATATTAATTTTGTACAATTATCATATTTGTGGAAATACATCTAAAACATCAACTCTAAAACTTTCCCCTTTGTTTATTATTTTGACGGACCAAAAACTGCCTTTTAGATAGGTAAAAGATTGAAATGTTATTTCATATCATTTTGTATTCATTCTTCTCACTGTAAAATGAAACACATAGAAATATCCTATTTAAGATACAATTCTTCTGAATTATTTTCAAAACCTAACTTAAAATGCGTGATAATGATACATTTTCAGGATGTGTCAATTAATGTTTGAAAAGTTTTTAAGAGTAATATATTTATAATTCTTAAAGAAGTACAAAATCCAAGTATTAAGTATATTTCAAATTTCAGCTCTCTTTATGAAAATCAATATGAGCACAGAGATAAAGTACATTTCAGGAACAGGCTAGAGCTTTGTCATTGAACATTTTCAAACTAGTCACATTATTTTCTGATGGCAAAGATATTTCAAAAGAAGCATGATATGGTCTATGAATACCTTCAAACCTCCTTGCAGTCTTACATTCAGCAATAGATTTGCTTTTTATGACAAGATGAATATATTCCAAACGCAGCTATTATAAAAGTAGCTGACATCATGAATAAGAAATAGGAAGAAGAGCATTTCTGTAGGAGCTAATTTTAGGAAACTAAACAGGCATCAGTTATTACTCAGAATAGTCAATGGTTATCAGAAAATGCCAACATAGACTGTATTACCATTATCAGAGCCCTTTTATTAGAGATGGCTTCCTCTGGATGTTAGATTAATTTAAGGAAGTTGGAAAATAATTTACTCGCAGAGTCTTTGAAACTTTATGGAGCTCATGATGCCTGTGTAGAGGTAAAACAATGCCTCAAACTCCAGTTAATGTGTAAAATTTGAAAATAGTACACATGTACCTACTTGTTCAAAACATACAACTTCCTAGACCCCGATTCATACATCATTCATCATCATTGAACAAAAAAATTACAGCAATCTAAGAGCATGCTTTTAGGAGACAGTCCAAGAAAGAGCTCATTATTGCCACAAATTCTAGGTCAAGATGCTTGCCCACAGGTGGAGTTGGCCCTGAGAATCTTCCCCCAGTATTCTCAAAAGCCCTTGCCCTAATCTGTCCAATCATTACTTGAAAGCCCTTAAGTGAAAAGTGTCCAAAGATCACATAGGGTGCCAGATAGGCACTGTACCTATCAGGGGGATCACTTCATAGACTGTGTAGACGCCTGACCACTGAGTTGTACACCTGAAGCTCAAGCAGAATAATACTGAATGTCAACTATAATTAAATATAAACACACACACACACACACACACACACACACACACACACAGACATATATATACAAACACACACATATATGTATACACATATACGTATGTGTATACATATATCTTCCAAAATTTGGTGTAAGGTTTTAATTTAAAGTAAAATTATTTGGCATTCCTTAGATAAACTGCACTTTGTCATAGCGTTATTTATTTTGAAATTATATATACATGTATTTATATTATACATATTCAAGGGATATAAAATACAGCATAGGGATTATAGTCGATGGTATTGTAACAGCTATACATGATGTCAGAGGGGTAGTAGAATTGGGGGCTATCATTTTGTGAGGGATGTAAATGTCTAATCATTATGTTGTTTTGTACACCTGAAACTAATACAATTAAAAAATAATTTAAAAAAAGAAAAGTGTCTTTGTGTTCTCAGATGAAAGATATTGCCCACAAAAAAGAAAAACAAGATATTGCTCATATATATGAATTACACTTCTTAATCTAGTGTTAATAGATAAGGCCTTCCAAAAATCACACCCACAAGAAATAAGTTAATGACAAATTTGAACTCTGAAAAACTAATTATAAAAAAATCATAAAATTATCTAAGATAGAATATAGGGAGCTAAAAAGAGACAGATTATCACTATAACATCTTTATCCAAAGAAAGACACAAAAAAGAGATGCTAATGCTAATGTTTTAGTCAAGTGCAGGCTACAGCCTCATAAACTGAGAAATCAAGGTTACTCAGCAAAATTCCATTTCAGCACTCCATTTTTTTTTTCATTTTAACCCAGTAATTCTGATGGATCTTTGTCCCCCACACACTACAAAATATTCGTAAACTTATAGTCCATGAGATCATCTGACATCACTGGGCAGGTTGGTACCTTGACTAAAAATAAAGTGATTCACTATTGCAAATTATTTATTATTTAATAAGAATGTCACATGATAATATTGAAATTGTATGGACATTGTGGGTGATTATGCATTTATTTTTTCCCTTGGCAATAGTAACCAAAAACTATTCCCAGTATGTAGACAAAAGAGCACAAGCAGTGTAATATGAAAATTAAACAAAATAAAAAACATCTTTGCAGGCATATGAAAAAACCCAAAATATCCATTTCCAAAAAGGCAGCCCACCATTTTTTATAAAAGTCACACAAAGCCCATGCTCCCTGTGCTAAATGTACAAAATTCTAAAGAACTCACATTCCCACATATATTAATTATAAACTCTTGAATAAATAAGAAAAATACTATCTGATGACTCGAGATTGAGAAATAGGCAAAATTTGGATGGTACTCAAAACAATGAAGAAGCAACTGGCACAGAGGGAGCTCTGTTTTATGTGACTTTGCCTCAAGGGCACTGGCAATTATGGTAGGAAGGCAGAACAGCTAAAATTTGATTTTTTTGAAATAGTATGTCATTTTTCAGGACATGGGAAACAGAAAAAAATATCTGGATAAACCAGGATCAATGGAAAGTGAGAGATAGATAAACCACAAAAAGAAAATCCAGAAAGTATTATAAAAACCTTAAACTCGGTGCGTAAATTCTACCTTATATCTAACCAACCCCTGAGTCGCATACATAAGATACACTGCTAATAATATAGACAAAGAGCTCAGAGACCAAGCAAGTAAAATCCCTGCAAAACAAATGCAATGCTCTTCCAAGGAATATAAAAGAATCCTGAGTCTTCCCAACATAATTATCATAAAGTCTTGAATACACTGCAACATTACTTGACAGGAAAAGAGCTAGAGAAATGTGACCTATTCTCAAGGGAAATAAAATCAACAAATGCCAACCTGGGATGAGCTCAATGTTGTGATTATCACAAAAAGATATTGCAGAATTTAATATAGCTACAGTCAATGAGGACAAGAGAATATGCTTGGGAATATTGTAATGAATGGAAGAATATCTCAGCAGATAAACCAAATGCATAAAAATGTAATCAAATTTAAGTTTTAGACTTGACATGTATAATATCAGAGGTGAAAATATTCACTGGATACACTTTATAGCAGAATGCTAAGGAAAGATTCAGTGAACTTTAAAATAGATTAACAGAAATTATCCTATTTGAAGAATAGAGATTGAAAATGGTTGAAAATTACAAGCAGAGGTTCAGGATCCTTAGGGCAATATCAAAAGATTGACAGTACGTAAACTGGTTATATGTCAATTATATTATATAGCTATAGATAGATATAGATATAAATATAGATATAGATACACACGCACATACACACACACAAATATTAAAAAGAAATATTTAAAGAATATCCAGTCAAAATTTTCCCAAATTCGGTGTAATATTTTAATTTAAAGTAAAAATATTTGGTATTCCTTTGATTAACTGCACTTGGTCATAAGTTATTTGTTTTGAAATTCTAATAATTCATTTAAGATATATGTATCTGTATTCATGATATACCTACTTTTATTTCTTGTATTATATTGTCTATGTGTGGTTTTGTTATTAGAAAAATTTTGGCCTCATAAAAATCAGGAATTGTCTCCTCCTCATCTGTATTCAGAGTTTTGTATAATTAGCATTATTTCTTCTTTAAAATTTGTATAGTTAGATTAACTGGAATTCGCCATCAAAACTAGGAATTTCTTTGTTGACATGCATTTAAGTGTAAACAATGTATTTAAAAATGTATTTAAAAGTGTAAACACGTATCCTTTTTTAATGTGAAATTTGGTACTCTGGCTTCTGAGAATTGTCTATTTCATTAAAATTATCAAATTTGTGGATATAGAGTTATTTGTAGCATTCCCTAATTCTCCTTTTACTCTCTATATGGTAGTGAGAGGTTCAATTTCATTTCTAATATTTGTAATTTCTGCTTTCTCTTTTTATCTTGGTCAGTATGATAAAAGTTTTATCAACTTCATTAACTTTTTTCAGAGTTAGGTTTGGTTAATTGATTTTTTTTATTGTTTTCCGTCTTCAATTTTAATAGTTCTGCTTTTATATTTAGTAATTCCTTCCTTATTCTTGCCTTGATTTTTATTTGCTTCAATTTTTCTAGTTTCTTAATGTGGAAACTTAGTTCAATGAATTGAGACCTGTGTTTCTGTGCCACTAATGTTATAACTTTTCAATAGTGAAAAATATACAAAATAAAGACAAGTAGCCTTTACTTTCTTTCAACTTGAAATTTTTTTTAATTTATTTTGTTAACCAAGTTGTATTTAAAGGCGTGTTTGATTTCAAATATTTGGGATTTCCCAAATACTTTTCAGGTATTGATTTTTAATTTAGTCTGTTTCACTTTGAAAAACAGAAAACAACACCTATTCTATTCTATTCTTTTTAGACCAAGAAAACAGTCTTTTGGTGAATGTTCTAGGTGAACTTATATTTAAAAAATGTGTATTTTGTTGTTGTGGGTGAAGTGTACTATACGTATAATCTTATCAACTTCACTGGTTGATAGGATTGCTTAGGGTTTCTATATTCATGTTGATTTTTTATATACTAGTTCTATTAATTACTGAAAGGTGAATGCAAATATAAGTACGGAATTGGCTATTTCTCCTTGCAATTTAATCAGTTTTGCATTATATATTTTGAAATGCTATTGCTAGTTGCCTTTGTTTTGGGAGTTGTTATGTCTTCATGGGAAATTGATTTCTGGTTTTTTTTGGTTTTCTTTTTTTTGTATTTTTCAAAAGCAATATCATGTCATGGTTAAGAATTTGGGCCTGGAGTCAAAGATAAACCTGGGTTTTAATTCTAGTTCCTCTACTTACTAGCTGGGTGAACTTGGGCAAGTTACTTTATTTCTCTGGACCTCAGTTTTTCTATCGTAACATATTCTTTTTTAATTGAGGTGTAATTGACATACAACATTCTATGAGTTTTAGGTGTAAAAGATAATGATTCAATATTTTTATATATTGAGAAATGATCACCACAATAAGTTTAGTTAACACCCATCACAATAAGTTTAGTTAACACCCATACATAGCTACAGAATATTTTTTCTCATCATGAGAACTATTAAGATCTACTCTTTTAGTAACATACAAATATGCAATACAGTATTATTAACTATAGTTGCTATGCACAAGAATTCTTTTATCATTGTGTAATGATCCCCTTTAGCCCTAGGAATATTTTTTTTTCTGAAGTCTATTTCTCTCATATTATTATAAATAATCTTTTAAAAATATTAGGGTTACAATGGTATTTTTTCATCTTTTTAGTTTTATATATATATAATGGATTTCTTGTAGATAACATATAGTTGGATCTTTCTTTTTTTATCCAATTTGAAAATCCCTTTTATTGGCCAGTTTAGACTGCATACTTTAATAGGGTCATTGATATGTTTGATTAAAATCTACCTATTGCCAGATGTTGTTTTATTAGTTTCATCTATATATGTTTGTTTTCTGCCTTCTTTTGGATTAATTGATTATTATATATTCCTCTTTTTTCTCCATAATTGCCTTAATTATTTTTTTCACTTTTTACAATTGAGTTTAGTGGTTACCCTAGACTTTACAGTATACGCATAAACTTATTTCTTCCCCCCGTCACTTTTGCTATTTTCTCATAAGCAGGATTTTTTTTCTCAACTGAGAAAATTCCATATTGAAAGTAAATAAAATTTTTGTTTAACATTTGCTTTAAGGCAAAGCATTCCATGTGATAATAAACTCTCAAAGTAATCATCCCCCTCTAAACTTCCCAGTCACAATGACATTGGTTAAGCTCAGGCTGATGGAAGGAGCACCCAGAATCCAAATACATCATCTGGAGAGTGATTTTGGACAATACCTTGTATTAGTGTCCTGGGGCTACTATAACTAAGTGCCACAAACTAGGTGAGCTTAAATAACAAAATTGTACTGCCACACAATCCTGGAGGCTAGGAGTCCATAATCAAAATCAGCAGGGTTGGTTCCTTCTGGCTGTGAGGGAATATCTGTTTCATTCCTCTCTTACCTTCTTGTAGCCTCAGGCATTCCTTGGTTTGTAAATTGTTCTCCCTATGCATTCATCTTCTATTTCTACATATGTCTGTGTTCAAAATTGCCCTTTTTATAAGGACACCAGTTATAATCAATTAAGGCCCACTTTAATGAACAATCTTTAAGTTAATTACCTCTGCAAAGACCCTATTGCTAAATAAGGTTATGTTCTGAGCTACAGGAGGTTAGGACTGCAACATATATTTCTTGTGCGGGATATAATTCAAACTGTAGCATACATCTTCCTGGTATTGTGAGACAATTTTCTACGTAAGTGAAAAGAAATAAAATGGAGAAATGGGTTCTTAAACTTGAAGTGCAAAATTTGTATTATAACGTAAAATTCAACTTATAAAACATGTATTAATATAATGTCCATAATTCTTTGATTCTGTGCACAGAATCATCGTCTTCCAGAATTGAAACAGAAAAACAAAACAAAACACATAAACACAAAACCAAACACATAAACACAAAACCAAATATGTCCTCGATTTATTTAACAACTTCAAATTAGCTTTAAATAATTACAACATACTTAGGAAAACAACATAATTCTCACTAACATGTTAAATACTTCCATTACAAAACATACTATACCAAAAAAAAAGAAAAAAAAGAATAGAAATCCACTATACAAACAATTTTAACATACAAATGCATATATACAATTATATTGATTCACAAATATTAACACTGATAAAAGTTTTGCAAATCCTCATTTTCCAAAAATAAACAGTTTAATTTTGTAAGAAAGGCATCAGTTTCTCAAGCAAATAGATTGTGTAAGTACTGAGTAACAAAATATTAGTGGATTCACAATAATATTTCTGCTTTCTAGGAAATCATAGTCTTAACTTGATAATCTTTGACCCCAAGTTAGAAAGTAAAAAACTTCCACTTATATGCTCACAGTTGAAAACTTTTAATGAAGTCATTCTAATTTATTTCCACCTTTGAGTCCTGTTCCTGGAGTGTTATTTAGCTCCCAGGTTCATAATTCTACAAATGTCCTGTTGTTACTTCACTCTGTGGAAAGCCATTTCTTTCAGAACATGTATAACTAGACTTCTTACCTAATATAGTAAAAAGGGACATAAAATCATTAAAAGGAAAATATATAATTTACTTTTCATCATTTTACCCCCAGAAATATAATAGTCTTGTTCCATTCTGATTAGATGGCATCACTCAGACAACTTTGAGTTGAAACTGCCTTAGCTGATTTCTCCAGTCCCTTATTCCTCAGTGTAGGCGTTCTACAATTCAAGAGGTATGAAAGATACTTAATAAAGAGAAGGAAGGAAAGAAGGAAGTGGGGAAAACAAGAGGGGGCAAAATCTGGATTTTAGACTTCCCAGCAAATATGACCAGAGTGTGGCACCTTTTTCCTCTGCATGTTCTTTTCTGAGATTGCCTCCCAACTCCCATTCTCTCAGTGGAATTCCTATTATCAATTAAAAATTATTCAAGTAAAAATCTAATTTTTTTCATTACCTAAAAAGTTGCAGAGATGTGCGTTTTTTTTTCAGGTGAGTGACTCATTTAGACAATCATTTAGCATCAGTTGGGTTCTGGGAGACTGGAATCTCTGATCCAAATGAAAGGATAATATGCATCAGAAGGTGTGTCTATCCTACCGGATGTTCTATGTTTATGATGAATATTTTTTTCCAAGCCATCCCAGAGATGTTGAAGGACTCTCAATCCAGGGCCAAAAATGATCTTTAATAAATAAAGTAGCTGCATTCCTGCACAGATCACAAATGCTGGCTTAAATCATTTCGTGAGTTGTCACTGAATACCATGTGATGCTGCCAGAATCCTCACTTACTTTATTTTTCCTTCCTGGGGAAATTAGAACATTTTTTAACAGCTTTGCTAACATATGAGTTCTATCAGAATCACCTGAAGTCTTCTTAAAATTTCAGAGTACTATAAAAGATATAGGGAAGATTTTGCTCCCCAAATCTTACAGATCACATGATGCTAGCTGGTACCAGAGAAACAGTGTAACTTCTTAGACATTCCTCAAAAGAATAAAACTTGACAAATTTTTAGAAGGGTTAAACCATTGTTTCTTAAAATATGTGCTTCAGTTCTAGTTACAAATCCAATTTACTTGGACTCACTACCTTCTGGGGCCTTGGACTCTTGATCAACAGAGAGCCCTGGCTGTCACTATCATAGCCCTGTTGCCTCGTATCCCTTGTTAGGGACCAATAAGAGACAAGAGATGTAAGGGGGCTAGCACATAAATGCATTTCCCTTCTTTCTTTAGACAAAGTGATCCAATGGTTGAGCGGTAACCCATGATCTATTGAAGGTGATGCACTTGATCTATCAAATGGCTATCGTTTTACATGAAGTTGTGGCTAGCTCAGTAATGTATCATTACATTTACTTTCCCTATCTCCCTGCCTCACTTCTCTTTATCCCCATCCCTCACTTTATACCTCTGGGATTGCACTTCCCAAGAAAGCATAAGCATTTAAGTTTTGCAGCATACCATGTTTCTTGGAAAATAAGATCTAGCTGGACAATCAGCTCTAATGTATGTTTTGGAGCAAAAATTAATATAAGACCCGGTCTTGTATGATATGATATGATATGATATGATATGATATGATATGATATATGATATGATATATCATATCATATAATACTGAGTTTTACATAATATAATATAATGTAATGTAATGTAATGTAATATAATACTGCATCTTATATTAATTTTTGCTCCAAAAGACGCATTAGAGCTGATTATCTGGCTAGGTCTTATTTTCAGGGAATCACAGTAGGTAGTAGAGGTATTATTGTCTTTATTTTATAGATAAGGAAACTGTATTAGTCTATTCAGACTGCTATAGCAAAAGTAACATAGGCTGGGTAGTGTAAACAGTAAACATGTATTTCTCAGAATTCTGGAGGCTGGGAAGTCAATGATCAAGGGACCAGTAGATTCAATGTCTGGTGAGAAACCACCTCATGGTTCATAGACAACAGTGTTTTCACTGAATTTTCACATGGAGGGAGGGGCTAGGGACCTTTCCTGGGTATCTTTCATAAAACCATTAATCCCATTTATGAGGGCTCCATCTTCATGAAATAATTACCTCTCAAAGCCCACCTCCTGTTATTATCATATAGGGAGTGAGGATTTCAACATATAACTGTTTTTGGGGGTGGGGGTGGGGCACAAACATTCAGTCTATAGCAGAAACAAAAGTTGAAATTTCAGGTAGTAGAACAACAAGGTGTAGAATCTAAGTACCTGGACTTCTAATTAAGGCATTTTTTTTTATATTATATTATACATGCTTTATCTATGATGAGTGAATAGTTTAAGCAAAAAAAAAATACACAACTTATGAGCCTTAACAATCCAATTTACCATGTAATCATAATAAAATTTACTAGAGAGCTATCAAAACTTCTTTTTACTTCATGTGTAAGCACCATATTTTCTTGTTCCAGCAGTTGAGATGTGAATAAGTCTATACACATCCTCCTTTTTTACTGATTATATAAGATAGTGTTGTTGTTGTTTTGTTTGTTTTTTCTGATATAATAAGAAGGAAGATCACAATCAGAGGGATACAGTTACTCCAGAAGAGAAGCAAGACTTCCGCTCTCCACCCCCCAAGGACAATTCCTTAAAGAATCAGATAGCTTCAACAGGATGGGTAGAAATTTAGCTTGCAATACAAGCTTCTAAGGGGAGCCTCATATTATCAAGATTGCAGAACTAATTAACCGAAATTAATTAATTAACAGAACTAATATACTTTTCTTGATAGAGAACATCTTGTACTCCAATCCACATTTTTCTAAGCCTAACTTTTATTTCACTAACAATTCTGATTAATAATTACTCTACATTCTCACTAATATTCACTGGTGAATGTCTTTCACCCATATTACTTGTGCTTGATTCTGACTTATGTGTGTTGTCTGTTCTGGAATCCAAACTTATTGTGATGTTTGAAGAGTTTCTTCTGGTAAAATAGCCATGATTTTAATTTGAGATACATTCAGTTTTAGGGAACAAGAAATGTATTCTAGAGTTCACTTGTCTGTCTACTAAATCATAGCCATTTATGCCATTAATGCTACTGTCTGTTGGACTGATGAGTTATTGGTTGTGCATAACTATTTGAAATTTAAAAAATAATTGACTCACCTACAGGTATATCATAGGTATATATCCACAGCCTTAATAAATAGCCAATATTAATTAATCCCTTATTATGTGTTGAATGTAGCACTTCTTATAAGCCACCCAAACTCTTTAAAGTACATAAAGTAGGAAAAAAATAAATACATGTGAAACAACAGCAAAAATAAGTAGCATGTATTTAAATAGTAAATAATGTGATGACAGCATTATTTCTTACCTCTATATATTGAATATTAACAGCCATGTTCCTCTACCATTGCCTGATAAATCCACAAGGAAAGCACTCATCTACAAAATCATGTTAACCTTGAAGCACAAGTATCTGCTTTTTGAGAAACAAGCTTTTGTCTTCTGAAGTTATTATTTTTGAAAGTATATGCTAAGCAATCAGTACAAATAGTTTTACAAAGTCTTTGCCTAATGCAGCACTCTTTAAGGATCTTGTGTGCCCAATTCTTTATAGGTTATACAATCATATTTTTTATTGTAACCCTGGAAATATTCTGGAAGCAAAAGTGCTCTAATATTAGTATGATTTTATCATGGAAACAGTCATAATGGTTTTCTAAATACAATGAATTTCATCAAAATTATGATGATGATGATGATGATGATGATGATGATAGGGGAATTATGATTTTTATTTTGTACTTAAAAAAAATGCCTTGGGCATTATTCAAAGCCAGACCACCTCTGTGGAGAGTTTTTTTGTTCATTTGGCTGGTTGGTTTTGATTTTTAAATGGTTGTGATAGCTTATAATAGTAATTTGTCCAAAAGTTTTCAGACTATGCAATAGTAACAGTATGTGTTGGGGATTTAACAACAAATAGTATTGTTAGTGTCAATTCAAATGTTTTCCAAAAATATGTTTGGCCTTCACTGCAAATACTACCTACTATGGTTTTATGTGTCTACTTGACTGGGCCATGAGGTGCCCAGATATTTGGTCAAACATTATTCTGGATGTTTTGTGAGAGTGTTTTTAGATGAAATTAACATTCAAATCAGTGGACTCAGTAAAGAAGATTGCCTGCCTTAATGTAAATGTTCTTCATCTAATTAGTTAAAGGCTTGATGAGAACAAAAAGGCTGACCATCCCCTGAGTAAGAGAAAATTCTTACCAGACTGCTTTTGAACTGGGACATTAGCTTTTTCCTGCTTCTGACTCAAACAGAAAAATTGGCTCTTACTGATTCTTAAGACTGAGGCCTTCAAACTGAAAACACACGATCAGCTGTCTTGGAGCTCAAGCTTTCCGACTTACCCTACACATCTCAGCCTGTATAATCACACAAGGCAATTCCTCATAATAAATAATCTGTGGATAGATAGATGGACAGGTAAATACCATGTTTCCCCGAAAACAAGACCTAGCTGGACAATCAGCTCTAATGCATTGCTCTAATGCTTTGCTTTTGAAGCAAAAATCAATATAAGAACCAGTATTGTATTATATTATATTATATTATATTATATTATATTATATTATATTATATTATATTATATTATATTATATTATATTATTATACCTGGTCTTATAGTAAAATAAGACTAGGTATGATATTAATTTTTGTTCCAGAAGACATTAGAGCTGATTGTCTGGCTAGGTCTTACTTTCAAGAAAACATGGTAAATATAGTTATAGATATATACTCTGCTACTATTTGGCTGAGCTCCGAGAGACATTATGGCAAGTTCCTTTCTAAAACACATTCCAGTTAGATTAATAAAATATTATACAAATATAATATTATTTCTCAATTGTCAATTAAAACATATGAGTCTATGTTTAGCTGACAATATATGTATTATAATTGGTAGTGGGAATCAAATTCCAACTCAAATTCCTTGCATAAATAAGATACATAATTATGTATTGCTTCCTCATGGTTTACCTATTTACATGACACAGAAGCTTTCCAAATGTGTTCCGCTTCAGTAAAAAGTAAATTTATCTTAAAGTTCTTTATAAAGCATCCGGATTGTTTTTATTTTTTAAAGTAATTTATTTCTTTCAGTTTCTTTGTTATACAAGTATATTTAAATAAAAATGCATCTTCCAAGAAGTTAAACATTTATTTTTAAAATACCTGTGAATTATGAAAAATATTTTTATATCACTCAGATAGGAATGCATAGCCATAAGCCCTAGGATCACATTATGACTTTCATCAGCAATCACATCGCTCAGTATCTAAATGTCAAATTATAATTGGCACTTAAGATAATTGCTTCAGGATATATATCACATATCTTTTTAAATACTGGTTGGTATTTTTAGCCATTATTTCATTACTACTAAATTGAGTACTAGTGTCCAATTAGACATTAATTACCAGCCTAAATATGGCTAATTCTCTAGCATGTCACTAGGCATTTTAATTTTACTAAATGAAATGCAATGCAATTTAACTTTGCAGATTTCACAATTCAAACACTCCTTTAATTATACAGGTTTATTTGAATGGAATAAAACAAATGCTCTTTAACCTTCAAACTCTGGTGAAATTAAACAAGATATTACTGGTCTCACCACAGGAGCTTGGAGGGCAAAAGCCTGTAGAGATCCTTGAACTCAACACCATAACACCTCTGCCATGTTTAATCCAGCCCCTGCTTCATCAATTCCAGCAACAAAGGGTCCAGGTGTTGCAAATGTTTTTCTTTTATTAAAAGAAATATTCTCACCATATTTTTCTTTAATTTTACTCTGCCCTTTGGAGCGCAGTAGAATAATTTTATTATCCCTTTCAAATAGTTGATGACAGACAACTATTTTATTATTCTCCTGCCTTATTTTCTTTAGGGTAGATGGACATAGGTTGTGTACAGCTTCATCATTTCTGTTGCTCTCTCCTTAGCAAACAACATTGTTCTGAAAATGAGGACCTCTGATATGGGAATGATATAATGCCAAAGCCCTCTCAATTAACAGCTTTTTAAAAACATAATCAATCACATCCCCTAAAGAAATATTGATAATAGAAACAGCTAAGAAAGCAAGAAGGGGCTTTACCTTTGTTAAAATACCAGAATTCCTTTTTATTTTATTATTTTTTTTAAGTCTAACTGTTTCAGGGACTTTTAACTTGTAGGTAACAAATAAGATAGTGCAATTCCTCCATGTCTGAAATTTTAGCTTGTGTATATTAAAGCAACAAAATGGGCACTTAAGTAAAGAGAAATAGGAAACTGGCAAACAAAAAGGCAATAACTGACTGTGTGTCCTCTTTAGTCTATAGGCAAATTGTCCAGGAAACTTAACATTTTATCATCTCTTACATAACCTTATCTTCTTTGTTTTAAACATATCATTATCTTGACAAAAACAACTTTTTATCTTTTTAAGTTCTGATTATTGAATTCTTACTAATGGTTCTTCTCATATTTAACATACAGTAATAAAGTTTTTGTTCAAGAAGTGTATGTAGACAGTACATTTACTGAGAACTTGTATATTTGAAAATGTCTTTCAGTTACTTTCAAATCTTAAAAAGAATTTTGCTGAATTTAGTATCCTATGGACACAGCCAGTTTGGATGAAAGAAGAGGGAGAAAAATGCCAGATTCGTGAAAATACTTATTAGTTTAAAAGAAGGGAAGCAATAGAAAGTATTAGATCAACAACTCCCACTGTGAAAGGAACATATAGACAGAAACAAGAAACTATAAGACATCTCTTCATTTTAAAGGATGTTTCTCAATAAGGCTAAAGATCATTATATGTGTAGCTACAAAATATGATGACTCAGAAATCAGAAGAGGAACTTCTGGTCAAAATGGCAGATGAGGTAAACTCTGTGCTTGCCTCCTCCCACAGCCACCTCAAAACAACAACTAAGCTATAGAACAACCATCAGTGAAAATGCCTTGCAGTCTAACTGAACAGAAGTACTACGACTAAGGACACAGAAAAGAAGCCACATCATAGGAAGGGCAGAGATGTGGAATGTGCTAGTCCCACAACCATGTGTGGCACTTTAAAATGGAAGGATATCTCAGCTGCATAGGCACACCCTGAGGAGTGAGGCATCCCAGCCCTACCTCAGCCTCCCCAGCCTAGGGTTCCAGTGTGAGGGAGAGAGGTCCCCACAACATCTGACTGGGGAAACCAGTGGAGATTATGGCTGAGTGAGATAGAGGGCTGTTAAATTCCAAGGTGTGCCTCTTGAAGTGCCCACACACAGATTTACTTCCTGATGAACTCACTCATGCTGAGCTTCGGCTCTGGAGCAGTAGCTTGAAAGGTGCCAGGGACATACTGGAGAGAAGTGAATTGTCTGGTTTCAGAGTGAGGGCTGAGGTGGAGCTTTCTCCCAGACAGAAGTGCTGGCAAAAGCCTTTGTTCCTATGTTGTGCCTTCCCCTCACCCAGCCTGCATGCATAGGCAGGCATGATATCTGAGTCTCTATCTACCTGTCTAACACTATTTGTCCTGCTTTGATGATTCCCTGAGACCCCAACACACCCAACTTGAGGGCCTTTTCAAGTGGCTTCCAGTGGCTTTTCCATTCACATGGCCTGTCTTGACTCATGCTGTGTACTTTCCTAAAATCTCTCAAATGTTGACAAACACCAAACAAGCAACATCTGGCCTTGGTGTGTTCTTTACCTCTTGGTAAGGAATCCCAAGCTCAGCAATAGTGGCTGTTCTCATTAGTTGGCAGCTTGGCCTCTCCCAGGCACTTCCAAGGCAAGCAAAAGTGACAACCATCTTTAGACCACTTTGTGGCTCATACCAGTTGCCTGGGGCAGGGCACAGGCAGTGGGTGAACTTGGCCTACACCAGAGTCCACCAAGAGACCCCAGAATCAATACACTTGGTGGCCAGCTTCAGATCACACCAGAGCACCACACAAGCACCTCCAAAAAAGATACACCCGAAGGGAATACTTAGCAGATATGAAAGCTCCACTAATGCAAATCCTGCTTTGTAGAGTCAGCTCCTGCACAACAGCTCCTCCACTATAGTCACTGCCAGTCCTAACAACAAATCATCCTGAGGGTCAATCCCTTTCACTGACATTTCAATAGCAATCACAGCTCCACTACAACTGGGGGTCACATACAACCCACTCAAGGGACATATCTGGAGCATCTGGCTTAAGTGACCAGGGAGACTGCACCACTGGGCCCCACAAGACAGCTACTATGTAAGGCCTCTCTATCAAGACAGAAGACATGGCAGCTTTACCTAATCCATAGAAAAATAAATAAATAAAAAACACAAGGAGGTAGCCCAAATGAGGAAATGAAAAAAAAAAAGAAAAAAAAAAAAACATGTCCCAAATGAAAGATGAGAGCAAAGCTTCAGGAAAAGAGCTAAACAAAATGGAGACAAGCAATCTAACAGACGCAGAATTCAAAACATTGGTTATAAGGATACTCTCTGAACTCAGTGAGAACTTCAACAAAGAGATAGAAAACATAAAATTAAAGACAGAAAACATGAAAAAGAACCAGTCAGAATGAAGAATATAATAACTGGAATGAAGAATACATTAAAGGGAATCAACAGTAGATTAGATAAAACAAAGGACTGAGTCAGTGATTTGGAAGATAAGGTAGTAAAAACCATCCAATCAGAACAGCAAAAAGAAAAAAGAATCCAAAAAACTGAGGAGAGTTTAAGGGGCTTCTGGGACAACATCAAGCATACCAATAATCACATTATAGGGATACTGAAAGGAAAAGAGAAAGAGCAAGGAATAGAAAACCTATTTGAAGAAATAATGATGGAAAACTTCCCAAGCTTGGTGAAGGAAATAGACATTGAAGCCCAGGATGCACAGTGAGTCACAAACAAGAAGAACCCAAAGGGGCCCACATCAAGACACATCATGATTAAAATGCCAAAAGTTAAAGGCAAAGAGACAACTTTAAAAACAGCAAGAGAAAAGCAGTTAGTTACGAACAAGGGAGCTTTCACAAAAATGCCAGCTGAATACTCAACAGAAACTTTGCATGCCAAAATGATCAGCACAAAATATTCAAAGTGATTGAAAAGCAAGGACATACAACCAAGGGTACTCTACACAGCAAAGCTATTGTTTAGAATTGAAGAACAGATAAAGAGCTTCCCAGACAAGAAAAAGGTAAAGAAGTTCATCATCACCGAACTAGTATTACAAGAAACGTTGAAGGGACTTCTTTAAGAAAAAATTTTAAAAGTCAAAATATGAATAATATATACATATCTATGTATTTAACAATAATATAATAGATCTAAATAAATATAGTAGATATAATAATAGATATAAATAAATAATAACTACATCTCTGTCAACAATTATCATATTTTGCTGTTTGTAATGTGCTCCGGTGTGTAATGCACAACCGTTTTTGGCCCAAACTTTCAGGGACTAAAATAAAAATAATTTTATTTTTTTGTTATTATTATTATTATTATTATTATTAGTAGTAGTAGTAGTAGTAGTATCAGGTGTACAAAACAATGTAATAGTTAGACATTCATACCACTAACAAAGTAATAACCCCCACCGAATCTACTACCCCTCTGACATTGCACACAGCCATTACATTTCCACTGTCTCTATTCCGTATACTATACTCCACTTCCTGTGAATATATATATATATATATTCTTGTGAATATATATATATATATATATATATTCTTGTGAATATATATATATATATATATATATATATTCTTGTGAATATATATATATATATATATATATATATATATATATGGATTACAGACAGTATAGCATACGGAATAGAGACAGTGGAAATAACAGTGGAATACAGACAGTGGAAATATGTACATATGTATATACATATATGTATGTATATATATAATTATGTATGTATATATATTATATATTATAATAATAATTAAATAATTATATTATTATAACAATAATTATATTCTTATATTATAACTATATATATATAACTATATATATATAGTTATATATATATAGTTGACATTCATTATTATTCAGCTTCAGCTTCAGGTCTACAGTGCAGGGATTAGGCATCTACACCGTATGTGAAGTGGTCTCCCTAATAAGACAAGTGTCCATCAGATACCCTACAAAATCTTTACAACATTATTGATTATATTCCCCAAATTCTCTTTCATATCCCTATGGCAATCATGTGGTTACCGATTGCGTTTTCTAATCCTCTTACCTCCTCTCTCGTCCCACCCCACTTCACATCTAGCAGCCTTTAGCTTTTCCTCTATATATCTCTGTCATTTAATTTTTTAATTCAAAATTTTTTTTGTCTACATTTAGGCACTTGTTTTTTGTATTATAAAGGAATTTTAGCATTTACTTTTTAACATATTATGGTACAACAAATTTTATGTAACAAATAATTATAAAACACAAGAACAGGTACAAGGTGCAAGAAATTTTATGTATCGCAACAAATTTACAATATTTACACATAATAGATGGCCAATAACTCTCTGTCATTGCAAGTTGATCTAAGTTCAAAAAAACTGATTATCGAGAGACATCATCAAAATGGCGGGCGTAAGGTGAGCCTCTGTAAAGCTCCCCTGGAATTTACAACTAATCGAATAATTCCACAAAGGACTCCCTGCACAGCAGACAGGCAAGACGAAGAAGTCCACTACAGAATTCACCTAAAGGTGGGAGAATCGTGCGAGCGGGGGAGGAGGGAAGGGAGAAGTGCGGAGAGGGAGTTGTGCAGGCGCAGGACTCAGACCTAGCTCAGTGCTCCGAGCCCGCTGCATCCCGGAACTACCGCAGCTGTGGAAGAGGGAAGAACTCAGACTGCTAGGGCTCCATTTACAGCCCACAGGGCTGAGGAAACAGCAACAGCATATAACATGGCTGAATCCAATGCTCACGGCAGAGACCTTGGAGAAAAGACTGAGGAAGAAGGCAAAAAATGGTGGTTTCAGTCCTCACTGCCGCAGAAAATGGAAGCCTTAGGCACTGAGACTAGCCGACCCCTCCCACCCTCCCAGAGGTCGCCCCGCCCCACCTGCCCAGTGCTAGAAGCAGAACAGTAGCAGTGTCAGATCAAAAGAACAGAATATTTGCAGTTCTGAGAACTGTTGTCCGCAGACAAAGATTCGCAGCCCAACTAGTTCCGGCAAAGGGGAGGGAGCTGTGGAAGCAGGACTAGGTGTGGTGGTGGTCGCTGCCATTGCTCTGGGCCACCTCTCACAACTCACCCCGCCCCTGCCCCCACCTATCTGGGCGGATCCTGCAGGAGTAAACAGAACTGCTGAAACATATGGGCTCTGAATCTGGTACAGGAAGAGCTTTGGAACTTCAAAAGCTCTCCGCATACCCATACGGACTGTGACCCAGGTAATTTATTAACAGAGGAGAAGCCCATCTCCCAGGGAATCCCGCACCATTGTGTGAGAAGCTGGAATAATGCACAGAAAACATAGCAGTACCGTGTGAGAGAAAAAAAAAGACTGCAGTAGGAGACAAAATAAAACATTCTACCAAAAATTACTGAAAATCAAAAGAAAGTATTCTTCTATCTATCTGTTGCAGAAGCCACTCCTGTAGGTGTCTAGGAAGAGAAATAATAAATCACTAATTGTCATGAATAACCAAGGCAACAAGACAGCTCAGAAAGAAAGTGAAAATTCTCCAGGAAAAAAAAAAAGTGAATTAAATGACAGAGAATTCAAGACTGCAGTTCTGCAAAAACTCAACGAGATGTAAGAAAACACAGAAAGGGCGTTTAATGAACTCAGAAACACAATCAAAGAACAACAGGAACATTTTACAAAAGAGATTAAAATTTTAAAAAAGAACCAAATAGAATTTCTGGTGATTAAGAACTCAATAGAAGAAATCAAGAATGAAATAACCAGCTTAGGTAGTAGAGTTGACCAAATGGAGGAAAGAATCAGTGACATCGAAGATAGAAACCTGGAAATTACACAGATGGAAGAAGAAAGAGACTTGAGACTTAAAAGAAATGAAAGAACTCTACAAGAACTTTCCGACTCTATCAGAAAGAACAATATAAGAATAATGGGCATACCAGAAGGAGAAGAAAGAGAGAAGGGAACAGAAAATGTATTCAAACAAATTATTGATGAGAACTTCCCAAACTTGTGGACAGAACTGGATTCTCGAATCCAAGACGCAAATAGAACACCTAATTACCTCAATCCCAACAGGGCTTCTCCAAGGCACATTGCATTGAAGCTGTCTAAAATCAACGACAAAGAAAGAATCCTCAAGGCCGCCAGGGAAAAGAAGACAGTAACCTACAAAGGAAAGCCCATTAGATTATCATCAGATTTTCCAGCAGAAACTCTACAAGCCAGGAGGGAGTAGAACCAAATATTCAAACTATTGAAAGAGAGAAATTATGAGCTAAGAATAATACATGCAGCAAAGATATCCTTTAGATATGAAGGAGGAATAAAGACATTTCCAGACATACAGAAGCTGAGGGAATTTTCTAATACACAACCTGCACTACAAGAAATACTAAAGGAGGCTATTCGACCACCATCAACAGGGACAATTTGTGGAAACCAAAACATAAAAAGGGGGAGAGTAAAGGACTGAACCGGAATATGGGAATGGAGAAAGTATGTGTGCTGAAGAAAATGGAATACTCTACATATCAGACTTTCTTTTACATAAACTTAAGGTTAACCAAACAAAAACCATCCAGAACTGAAACATATACTGTAATAAAAGAAGAAACAGAGGGAAACATCATAGAATACCACCACACAGAAATAGAGAACAATAAAAAGGCAAAGAAAAAATGGAGACACAGCCTTACCTGAACACAAAGATAGAATGACAGAAAATCCTCACATATCAATAATCACCCTAAATGTAAAAGTGGACTGAACTCACCAATAGAAACACACAGAGTAACAGATTGGATCAAAAAACTAAACCCAATCATATGCTGTCTCCAAGAACACATCTCAGCTACAAGGACAAGCATAGACTCAAAGTGAAAGTGTGGAAATTGACACTCCAAGCAAATGGTACCCAGAGAAAATCAGGTGTAGCCATAATGATATCAGATGAAACAGACTTCAGGGTGAAAAGAGAACAAGAGACAAAGATGGACATTTCATAATGGTAAAGGAGACTATACAACAAGAAGACATAACAGTCATCAATGTTTATGCCACCAATCAGGTAGCACTGAAATATACCATGCAACTACTAACAGAACTAAAGGGAGAAATTGACCAAAACACAATTATACTACGGGACTTAAATACATCATTGAGAGCTATGGATAGATCATCCAAACAGAAAATAAATAACAAAATAGCAGCCCTAAATGGCACATTAGATGAAATGGACATAATTGACATATATAGAGCACTTCATCCTAAAACATCAGACTATACATTTTTTTCTAGTATACATGGAACATTCTCAAGGATAGACCATATATTGGGACACAAAATGAGCCTCAGCAAATTTAAGAAGATGGAAATTATACCAAGCATATTCTCTGATCACAAGGCTTTGAAACTGGATATCTACTGCAAAACGAAAGCAAGAAAAAACACAAATACATGGAGATTAAACAACATACTTTTAAAGAACGACTGGGTCAAAGAAGAAATTAGAAGAGAAATCAAAAGATACATAGAAACAAATGACAATGAAAATACATCCTACCAAAATTTTTGGAATGCAGCGAAAGCAGTTTTAAGAGGGAAATTTATATCATTACAGGCCTATCTCAAGAAACAAGAAAAATCCCAAATACATAACCTCATGTTACACCTTAAACAGCTAGAAAAAGAAGAACAAGCGAAACCCAAGGTCAGCAGAAGAAAGGAAATAACAAAAATCAGAGCAGAACTAAATGAAATAGAGAACAAAAAGACAATAGAAAAAATTAATGTGACAAAGAGCTGGTTCTTTGAAAAGATTAACAAAATCGACAAACTCTTGGCTAGACTCACTAAGATAAAAAGAGAGAAGACACTAATTAACAAAATCAGAAATGAAAAAGGGGAAGCTATCACGGACACCACAGAAATACAAAGGATCATGCAAGAATATATGAAGGACTATATGCCACCAAATTCAATAACCTAGAAGAAAGGAACAAGTTCTTAGAAACATACAGGCTTCCAAGGCTGAACCATGAAGAACTGGAAAATATAAACTGACAGATCACCAGTAACGAAATTGAATCAGTCATCCAAAACCTTCCCAAAAGCAAAAGTCCGGGACCAGATAGCTTCACTAATTAATTCTACCAAACCTTCAAAGAGGATCTAATACCAATCCTGCTCAAACTCTTCCAAAAAAATTAAAGAAGAGTCAGTACTCCCTAACTCATTTTATGAGGCCAACATTACCCTGATACCAAAACCTGGTAAGGACAACACAAAAAAAAGAAAACTACAGACCTATATCTCTGATGAATACTGATGCAAAAATCCTACACAAAATTCTAGCAGATCGAATACAACAATGCATTAAAAAGATTGTTCATCACGACCAAGTGGGGTTCAACCCCGAGGCACAAGGATGGTTCAACATCTGCAAATCTATCAATGTGATATATCACATAAAATAAAGGACAAAAATATTATATCAACTGATGCAGAAAAAGCATTTGACAAGATACAACATCCATTTATGATTAAAACACAATAAAATAGGTATAGAAGGAAAATACCTCAACATAATAAAGGCTATATATGACAAGCCCTCTGCTAATCTCATAATTAACGGTGAAAAACTGAAGCCCTTTGCCCTACATTCAGGAACACGGCAGGGCTGTCCCCTATCACCTCTGCTTTTCAACATAGTGTTGGAAGTCCTTGCCAGAGCAATCTGGCAAGAGAAAGAAACAAAAGGCATCCAAATTGGGAATGAAGAAGTCAAATTATCACTCTTTGCAGATGACATGATGTTAAATATAGACAACCCTAGAGACTCCACCAAAAAGCTGTTAGAAACAATCAACGAATACAGTAAAGTTGCTGGCTACAAAATCAACGTTCAAAAGTCCATTGCATACCTATATACTAACAGTGAAATCTCAGAAAAAGAAATAGAAAAAAACAATTCCTTTTGCAATTGCAGCAAAAGGAACAAAATACCTAGGAATAAACTTAACCAAGGATGTGAAGGACCTATATGCTGAAAACTATAACACATTTTTGAAAGAAATTGAAGAAGACACAAAGAAATGGAAAAACATTCCGTGCTCATGGATTGGAAAAATCAACATAGTTAAAATGGCCATATGACCCAAAGCAATAGACAGATTTAATGCAATCCCCATCAACATCCCAATGGCATTTTATAAAGAAATAGAACAAAAAATCATCAGATTTGTTTGGAACCACAAAAGACCCTGAATAGCCAAAGCAATCTTAAGAAAACAGAACAATACTGGAGGTATTGCACTCCCTGACTTAGCTTGTACTATAGGGCTACAATAATAAAAACAGCATGGTATTGGCAGAAAAAACAGACACATAGACCAATGGAATAAAATTGAGAACCCAGAAATAAAACCACATAAATATGGACAGATAATTTTTGACAAAGAAACTAAAAACATACAATGGAGGAAAGATAGCCTCTTCAATAAATGCTGCTGGCACAATTGGATAGCCACGTGCAAAAGAATGAAACTGGACTGTTATCTGTCACCATGTACTAAAATTAATTCAAAATGGATCAAAGACTTAAGCATAAGAACTGACACAATAAACTGCATAGAAGAAAACATAGGTACTAAACTTATGGACCTTGGGTTCAAAGAGCATTTTATGAATTTGACTTCAAAGGCAATGGGAGTAAAAGCTAAAATAAACAAATGTGACTATGTGAAACTTAAAAGCTTCTGCACAGCAAAAGAAACTATCGACAAAATAAAGAGGCAACCAACTGAATGGGAGAAGATTTTTGCAAACAGTGCCTCCGATAAGGGCCTAATATCCAAAATATACAAGGAACTCATGAAACTCAAAAACAAAAAACAAACAACCCAATTGAAAAATGGGCAGAGGACCTGAAGAGACATTTCTCCAAAGAGGACATACAAATGGCAAATAGACATATGAAAAAATGCTCAACATCACTAATCATCAGAGAAACGCAAATAAAAACCACAGTGAGATATCACCTCACCCTTGTCAGAATGGCTATCATCAAGACAAATAGTAACAAATGTTGGAGAGGCTGTGGAGAAAAAGGAACCCTCATACACTGTTGGTGGGAATGCAGACTGGTGCAGCCGTTATGGAGGCTGTGTGGAGGTTCCTCAAAAAAGGCAGTGTGGAGGTTCCTCAAAACATTACGAATAGAATTACCATATGACCCAGCAATCCCTCTCCTGGATGTCTACCCAAAATATCTGAAAACATTTATACATAAAGACACGTGTGCTCCAATGTTCATTGCAGCTTTGTTTACGGTGGCCAAGACATGGAAACAACCAAAATGTCCTTCAATAGATGAATGGATAAAGAAGTTGTGGTATATATATATACAATGGAATTCTATTCAGCGATAAGAAAAGATGATGTAGGAACACTTGTGACAACATGGACGGATCTTAAGAGTATAATGCTTGCAAAATAAGTCAGACAGAAAAGGCAGAGAACTATATGATTTCACTGATATGTGGTATATAAAGCAAAAACAACAAAAGAACAAGACAAACAAATGAGAATAAACAAAAAGTCATAGACATAGACAATAGTTTAGTGGTTACCAGAGGGTAAGGAGAGCGGGAGTGGGTGGGAGATGAAGGGTAAGGGGGATCAAATATATGGTGATGGAAGGAGAACTGACTCTGGTCTGGGTGGTGAACACACAATGGGATTTATAGATGATGTCATACAGAATTGTACACCTGAAATCTATGTAATTTCACTAACAATTATCACCCCAATAAATTAAAAAGAAACACAGATTATCGTATTCCAGTGTATTATTTTGCATTTGGATATCATTATTGATTTCTAGAATTACATTTTTGACTCATAAGCAAATAGTAAAGAATTAAAAACATTTTTATTGATATGCAATTAGTACTACCCACATATAATGCGCATCCTTATTTGTCCCTCACAAATTTGGGCAATAAAGTACACATTGTACATGGCAAAATATGGTACTTTAAGTGTAAGTAGACTGAATGCTTCAATAAAGAAACAGGGTGTCTGAATGGATAAGAAAACAAGACTCTTACACATGCTGCCGACAAGAGAATCACGTCAGATCAAAAGACTCATACAAACTGAAAGTAAAAGGACGAAAAAAATTGTATCATAAAAATAGAAATTAAAAAAAAAACTGAAATAGCAATACTTATATCAGACAAGATAGACTTTAAAACAAAGGCTCTAACAAGAGACAAAGAAGTACCCAGTAATCCCACGTTGGAGTATTGAAAGAAACCCAAGACACTACTTTGAAGGAACATGTGCCTCCAAGTGTTTATTGCAGCATTCTTTACAATGGCCAAGATATGGAAACAACCTGGGTTGTTCAATGATGAGTGGATAAAGAAGCGGTGAATATATATCCAATGGAATATTACTTACCTATAAAAAATAAAATATTGCCATCAGCAACAAGATGGATGGACCATGTATGGACCATGGTATTATGCTGAGTGAAATAAGTCAGACAGAGAAACACAGATATCATGAGTTCACTTATATGTGGAATCTAAAAAATAAAATAAATGAACAAACAGAAACAAACTCATAGATACAGACAACAAAATTAAACTCAGAGAATAAAGAGATGCATATAAAATAGAAATAAGGAGACAATGAATTCAATATATGGATATTATGATTTTGAGAAAGGAGAAAAAGCAGTGAAGGAGACAATATTCGAAGTGATAATTTGCAACCATATCCTTATCTGAAGAAAATAAGTAATTTCTTAATAATAGAGGCTCGTGTGAAACATTTCTTAACAAATTATTTTAATTTCAAGGTTAAGGAAATAAATCATATAAGTGCCAAGAATGAACAATAAAAGGAAAACAAAGGAACAACTGATCAAAACGGTTGATTGCAAACGTAAAGCAAAACAGTCAGTATGGATCACAGCTATAAGATTCTGAGAGAAAAAAACAGAATTGTGAACTAAAAATTCTCCATCCAACAATGTTATTATTTATTAGTGTAAAGTACATGAAGACAATGTCTTATTACTTGTATACAATTCCCTCCAAATTCTCAGAGATATTTTTCAGGGCTTACAGCTCAAACCTTTATTCTGTGACTGGGTTATGTGCTTGAAGAGCTCTGTTTCTAGTGGGAATCACTGTCTCCTCTCTTCCTGCCCCTCATAAATCTCTCCTTGGAGTATCCATTGTAACGCATCTACCCTGTCTGCTCTAGTAAGTCGAACTGTAACCTGAAGAAAATGTCCTCTTTATAATGCTAGAAATGATTCGATAATATATTTCCCAAAAAGTTCTTCCTTGGATGACACATATGAATTTCCTATTATCCAGTCTTATGAAACTGGTGCCAAAAGCTGTTGGAGAAGCTCTGCAATGCTTAGAATGGCTTTCACCACTTTAATTGCTCTTCTCTCAATCCTCTGAAACCCATCACAAGTAAACATAAAATATGTGATTTATTTTTGTTTTCTTTTGTCTTACCAGGCAATTGCAGCAAAAAAGAGAAAATTTGTTTCTCTGCACCTGTATCAACATTCATCTGTGTTCCTCGGTCTTTTCTAGTTAGATATTTCAGAGTTACCACTTTGAGAGGATAACAAATTCCACACTTTTCGGGATGGCAGATGTGAGCCAGGGCTCAATTTTTGTTCTGAAAATTGGGAAATGACTATAGCACCCACACAGCAAATGGAGGGAGGAGACTAATTTCCACAAAAAGTATAAAAAGGAGGCATAGAATGAAACCATGTACTCACTAAAGTCAGGTCAAAGATCCATAAGCCAGATTGTCAGGTTAATGATAGCCTTTGCTCCCTCCCAGGAAAGGCTTAGAAAGTTGGTTGCTACAGCAGCAGCAGGAAAGAGGGCACTTAAAGAGGCGTGGACAGCACAATGGGAGCATTTGGGAGTGCATGAGCGGGAGCTCACCATGTATCACAACCTGTTTGTGTTATGTTAGCCAGCGCTGAGGAAATCCATATCCAGAAATCAGCAAGTCAGTTGACTTAAAAGAAAAGGATACTTACAAAATGTGTATTTTACTACATCTTCTTTAAACATACATCAGGCACTTTTCCGGACTTCTAGATATATTAGCTATACATACATTTTTTTAATATTTAAAATTGTCCACTATATATACAGTCATGAGGAAAAACGTACGCACAGAGCAGTACCTACAATATGAAAATGTCTTCTAAATATGAGTAATCTGCCACAGAACCTGCTTCTCTTCTTTCTTACCACCTTCTGCTCCATCTCCTCTAACATCTGAGCTCCAATTTCTGGTGTTACTTCTAGAAGTGATCTAACAATTCCATTTCCAAGAGTTATTTCCAGAGGAATTTCTTTCTATGACTTTTTTTTAAAACAAAAGAGCATTTACATGATGTGTTGTTTTCTAATTCTACTTTTGTCATATGTGCCTAATCATTTTACATAGAGAAGGCCTACATGTAGCAAAGTAAGTTTCTTCTTAAAATGTTGGGAGGAAAGTTGAGGGCAATTTTTCTTTTTCATATTATATACACAAGCCTTCTACAAACGACGAGTAAATCTTCCAAAAGAGTGACGGGCACTGTCTAATGTTCTATCAATTTTCTATTCCAAAATCCAGGTTGAATGGAATGAGACTCCCTACGGTGTCACAGAGAGGGACCCTTGGGTCACAGAGAGTGCTGCCTCCGAATCTCTATGTTTCCAAGTTCCTAGGTAGGGGTGTGGTCACCCTCAGGTCCCAGATTCAGAATCTAGCTGAGGCCACGGAGGGCCCCAGAGATGTGGGCTCTGTGCTCTGCTTCGCACCCATTCCTTGCTGGAAGTCCAAATTATTTTATTTAAGTTTCCCAAATAAGTTTTTGCTAAATCCAGAAATAAAATTACAATAACTGATTATTTAGGATTTAATATTAATGAGAATGTCAAATATAACAATACATGGAATACCAAGATGAGATCTGAATAACATGATAAGATCTTACAGCTCTCAGATTGGGAGACATTGAAAATCTGTTGATACGAATGAGGGAAAGAACTTTACTACTCTATTGTGGGAAGTGCAAATTGTCACAATCACTTTGGAAAGCAATTTGTAAACCTCCACTAAAGTAAAAAATATGTTTAGTTTATGATCAGAAATTTCACTTTGATATTTGTCCCTTATATGAATCCTTTACATACTTAATGAAAAGCCATGCAAACGGATGTTCATTGCAGCAATGTCGGCTAAACCAATACACTAGAAATAATCTCCATACTTACCAATGTTTGAATGTGTAAATAAGTTGTAATATATTCATACAATGGAATGCTATACAGACATACAATTATTGAATGACATCTATACATATAAACATGGGTAAATCTCAAAACATAATATTGAGTGATTGCAACAAATTGCAAAATTATATCTTTAATGTAAATTTTCATAACACATAAATCAATATCAATCTGTATCTTAGATTACTCTCGCTACACTCTGGAGAAATTATGGACAATAGAGGGACACTAAAAATATTAAAATATCAAGGTAGCAATGACTTCACTGGAGGCAAAGAAGATTAGAAAAGAATTCAAAGGTATATAAGTCTATTTTTAATGTGTATTTCTTTAAAAATATCTATAGTAACTATGGAAAAATAGTTTCTATTTTTTTTAAACTTGAGTGATACTTTGCTGGGTGTATATTAATTTACAGTGTAATTTATTATATCCTTGAAATAGTCCATTAACAGGAAAAGCCTACTTGTTTAATACAGGCAGTCAACTGGGCTCCTCTGATAGATTATGACTTGAGGACTTCCTTAAAACATGTTTCATTATCCCTTCCTCTATCCTGCATGCTAAATTGAGGATGACTTTAGTTTCTGGATTCAGCATCCCCATTTGGAGTCCTAGATATCGCGAAACAGATTCTTCAGTTACTTTAGTGATCAATGGTCCTGTTTCATGCAGCCTTAGGGTAATAGCTGTTCCCTAAAGTCAGAAATTCTAAATACTAATATGAAATTGAGTTAGAAATCAATAAGAAATACCCAATATCAAAGGCAGGTGCTGACTCATGTTCAAGACATATTTATCCATATCTCATTCCAGGTTGCTTTGGGCTAGGGTTTTGGAGAATTCTATTTACAGTGGAGTTTGATAAAGTCTTAGACATGTTCTTATTCTCTCCAGGCCCAGATTTTTAACAGCTCAACTATGGAGTCCAAGAAAAAAATCCATAGAAATTCAGTGTCTTAAAAACAAAGGGAAACTTAAGAAGTAAGATTAAAATTTTAGATGTTGTTAAAGACAGATGACTCAGTGTTTTGTTCACCAGAAGTTTCAACCATGCCATGTTACCATGTTAACTATCTTCTTTCCATCTCTTTCTCCAAATACAGTTCTACCTAATATATACAGCTATAATATTTAAATATATGTATATATTTAATGTGTATATAAAACATTCACAAGGCAAGGCTTCACATTGAAGAAAATGATTAACCATAAAATACTACATTTTAGAAATTTCAAATCCAATAATCAACTCCCTTGGTACAGATAAGGACATTGCATTTCAGAGAGGTCAAGTCTATTTTAGGATGGCCCAGGTAGACAATTTGGGAATTGAATTAGGACGTAGATCTTCTGATTGCCAGAATGCAAAAAAGAAAATGGGGCAAAGTAGTTTGTTTGCTGTTTGCACATGTAGACTGTCTTTTAGCTTCAGTTGTGTGTAATCTCTACTCCATTCATAACTGCAAGCATAACTGCCAAGGTCATGAAGATCAGAGAAGTGACTTTAGATGTGATCTCATTCCATGCTTAACCACAGGCAGAAATCTTTCAGTACTAATAGCAAGTGATAGAGCTTCCTGAAATTCAAAGTGAGTGCAGCCAGCCTTTTATGTTGAGAACACAAATTACTCACAAATTGGCTGTATCCCATACCAAAGTGGATTGACGTTGTCGCTCCTCATAATGAATTTCCCAGAATATTTTGTAAGAGATGTGTTACTATCCTATATAAATGTTCTGAATGTTTTCCATGCATGTCAGTTAGCAATGAAAACCTAGTACTTCAAGTCATTTACAATACTCCAGGAGTTCATAACTACTCTGACTAGAAAAATTATGGTCAGCATAAGTGCATCAACGGCCTTAGAAATTAGCATAAGGACAAAGAACTGCTATAAAATCAACAAGTGAAATGCATGACACTACATATATTACCTTCAGAACCCCAGACTGAAATATGAATTATGAGAAAGCTAGATGATGTAATTTGTGTAGTAAACCAAATATGACTGGGCCATATTATTTGACACTGAGACTTTTTTATTGTTTTTGTTGTTGGTGGTATTTTTGGTTTATTTTTCATTTGTATGAAGCCTAGGAAAGCACATGCAACTCACACATATTTAGGAAATGGTTATATGTAAGATTACTGTATAACAAGATGTGGTTTTCTAAATTCATGTCTCCTGTGGGGTCTCTGCACAACTTCCCCATCCAAGTTCAATTTAAGTGACATCTTAAATCTTTCTGAGCCACATTGATTACTCCCTTCTTGGAATAAGTGTGACATTCATATGACAGATGAAAAATTGGTACTTAATCAAAGCCTTCTTTTGTTAGTTTGCTTTTTCTGTTGTATGAACCCTTACTTCTTTTGTAAAAGAGTATAAGAGATAGTAGAGTATAGTACCAAGAACATGGGCTAAGACATTCAAGTGCTTGCATTTAATTCCTAAGTGTCTGATTACCATCTAAGTAATCTTGAGCAAGAACTGAAACTCTATCTCCATTTCATTATAGATTATATAGAAAAAATGATAACAGGTATGTCATAAAGTTGTTTTATGGCTTAAGCTAGTGGATCTAAAGTGAGGAGAAAATTTGTTCCCCAAGTTTTTTGGCAATGTCTGAAGATATTTTTGTTTGTTACATCTGGGGATAAGTGGGTTGCATTAACATCTAGTGGGGGAGTCTAAAAATACTACTGAACATTCTACAATCCACATGACAGCCGTCCGCAATGAAGAATTATCTGGCCCTAAAGTGTCAATAATGCTCAGATTCAGAAATCCTGCCTTAAATGAATTAATTCATATAAACCTTTTAGACTAGTGACTGGAACATAGTAAGGGCTCAATAAAAAATGAGCAAGTATTATTATGATTATTCTATTGCTCAAACCACTAAAAGGTTGACTAAACTGCACATCTCTTCTACAATTCTCTCTTTTTTGGCATGTTCTAAAAACTCTTTCATTTTCTATCATTGGAAATCTCCCTTACCTATAAATACTTGGTTTCCATTTTATCCTTCCTTATATTTAAATATCTTATTATTATTAAAATTAAAAAAAATAATTGTGTGAAACACTCTCAATTTGAAAAAAGGTCAACATAAAAAAAAGCATTGGAGGCCAACGAAAGGTATCACAAAACCTTTTACAGAACAAAACTGTAAGGAGAACTGACTCTGGGTGGTGAACACACAATGGGATTTATAGATGATGTAATACAGAATTGTACACCTGAAATCTATGTAAATTTACTAACAATTGTCACCCCAATAAATTAAAAAAAAGAATAAAACTGTCATATCCATTATTAAACTAGAGAATTGAGTCCTGATGTGCCACTGCTTTAAAAATTGAGAACTCAATGTTTTCATAAGGAAAAAGAGAGGAATATTGAGATAGATTCCAAAATCACATTTAAATATCTGTCCATGTGACAAATCAACAATTTTGAATGTAGGATATGAGCCTTTATAAATCTGAGGTATTTTTGTAATTATGGACACCTATAAAAGAATATATAGAGAGTACTATAGCCTTTGCATGTATCTTACTTCATTGATTTCCATAAAAATCATTTAAAATAACCTGTCATAGGAATAACATGTCAGCAAATAACAGAATACAATATAATAATTATTACAGTCAATTGGCTGCAAAGCTGTACAAATGGTGATAATTCTCCTCAAAGAACATATTATTGACTATTTCAGGAATTATATTAACACTTATATGACTTCAATCAATACTACAAACATTTTCCATATAAGAACTGTGTGCATACATATATCACTTACCAGTTTATAAAAAAAAAAAAAAAAAAAAAAGCTCTCTTATCTACTTCCAAGGGAACATGAAACTATTTTTCATCACCAGATAGGACAGAATTAAAGGAAGTTAGAATCCAATTTGTGTTTTGAGAAAATTGGGAATTGGCTTCCCGAATATGATTGATGAAGCTTACTTAAATCATTAATTACATCATCGCCCATCGATAAAACAATCACCTTAATGACTTAATGGGTGATTAAATTTTTAAAATAACCAACATGGGACCAGAGCCTAGAATCAATCCACTTAATAATGGATCTTAATTTATTTCAAAAGTAAAACACAAACAATTACTTATTCACATTTTTTCATCAAATTAGAAACAAGGAATCAAAGTTCATAGGCTTGTGGTAATATATAGACATTGATTTCTAATAAACTGGAGGTTAAAAGTAGCAGCACACATGAAGCAAACATCTCAAAAGTGATTGCTCCCAAATCTCTCAAAGGTGATAAACATCAATGATTCAGCACTGAAGACTTTCCACATCATAAGTGTCAGTGATCTCTTTCACCTTTTCCCTTTCCTCCTGCCTCTCCTCCTTCTCCTTTTTCCTTCTCATTTTATTTCCTATCCCTTCCACTTTTGCATTATTATGTATAGATATACATGTATAATAATTATATATGTAATCATACATATATATGAAATCTATCTCCACTGTACATATATATATATATATATATATAAATCTACCTCCACTATAGCCATACCTATTGTCATCTCATTCACAACATATTTCAAAGTAATACTTTTTTTCTTTCCATTATAGTAATGTCTTCTCCTATTATTTTGTAGCCATCATACTTTTTCAAATGTATCTGTGAGAGGTCAGCGATGCTGACTTTGGGAAGTATTTCTTTGAACAGAATTTGCTTTTACTTCTGTCAGTATTCCCTAATCCAGTGCCATTTCTCCTCCCTACTGGTTTTGGCTTGGTGTACGAATCCCAGGTTCAGTTTCCCAACATCATTACCCCAAGATTCGAATCTCCATAGCGGTGCTATCCAGGACAACTCCCTCCTTACTAGAGACTGTGGTGCCTGCTGGGTCTTTCTGATCGGCTTCTTGCTTCTGCTTTCATCCCCATACCTATTTTATAACCTCGATGGCCAGCCTGGCTCCCTATTGCTCCTGCCTGGCACCTAGGTACTCATATACCATTTCCTGGTCATCTAAAACCCATCCCCTGGCTCACTGATTGACAACTCCAGCCCTGATCACCTGTTATTTATTTGTCCATTTGTATGGTTGTATGTATACCTATATCTGGAGGTGGGAGGGAGGGAGAAGGTTCCTGGAGAACTCTTCTACCTTTTGAGATAACCAATATGCCTCACAAATTGTGTGCTAGCACAATTTTTTATCTTTCTCTCTTAATACCATTCATATATAATACCGGAATTGGAAATGCCACCTCACAATTTCTCTACCACCATTTATATTCCAGGAGGGTCTGTCAGTCTCTCACTTTCTTTGCTTCCCAATGCCTATTGAACTCTTTCTACAGACTCTTTCCTACTCTACCATTCCACTGAAATTACTTTTGTTAAGGTCATAAAAATCTCCATTTTGCCTCAGATATTTGCTCAATTCTCAGCTTTCAACTTACTCAAACTCTCCACAATGTTTGGCACATTTTCTCCCTTGTTGAAGTAATTCTGAATTTCACAATATTCTTCTGGATGTTTTTCTATGTCAGTTGCCTCTATTTCTAGGTTTCTCTTGCTCCTCTCCTACCAAAAGCGTGCCCAGCTCTGGTCCTTGGACCTCGTCTCTTCTCTATCCATATTGTCCTCCTTGGTATTCTCGTCAAGCCCTATGGCTTTAAATTTCATCGGAACGCTATGGTTGCCCAAACTTATATCACCAGCCTTGACCTGTATTTTAACCCTCAGAGTTATTTATGCTTATTTGGCAGCTCCACTTGGGTCATATATTGTGCATTTCAAACTTAAACTACAGAACTCAAAAGCCAGAAATTTCTATTCTGCCCAAATACGTGTTTGTTTTGTTGTCACCTATTTCAAAAAAAGGCATCACCTTTGCTTCAGTTCCTCAGACTAAAATCCTTCAGTCTACTATTTATCTTATACTATATATGAAATGAATCCATAAGAGCTGTCAGCCTTATCCTAAGAGTATATCCAGTATCTAACCACTCTTCATTACCCCCACTGTTACCACCTATCCCAAGAAAATATCGTCTTCCACTCAAACAATAGCTTTCAAACTATTCTTCCAGTTTGGGCTATTACCATAGTGATTTATTAAAAACATTTATCTGATAACATTACTCTGATTTTGTCTCCTGCTACTGTAATGATTATGATAGTTAACACTGACCTTTCTATTCTTCCTACACTGTGAGCTCATTCTCTCCTGCAGGCTTTTCTATCTGCTGCTTATGCCCTGGTTTTCCCAAGATTGACTTCTTCCCCATGCAAGACTCTGCTTAAATGTGTTCTATTCAGAGAAGACTTTCCTTCATCTAAATAACCTTCATGTCTGTTATACTCTATTCCTTTATCGTACCTCATATTTTCCAAATATTAATGTATTTACGACTGCTACCCGACATTTCATAGATAATTATACCTACAATATATAATACATATATATGCATGTGTGTTTAATCAAATGCATACAGACAGTCACAAAGATATCGTACATATATAAACAGGTATATCTGTTTATGTGTGCATTTGTGCACACATATATAAAATGCATGTCTGTTTGTTTCCATTTTCCTGACTAGATGATATGTCTTATGAGGGTTAAAGCATTGCCTGACCCCACCAACACTTTATCTCCCTGTTCTACTACAGTCCTGGTTCAGATTAGACAGTCAACATATATTAATTGGATAGTGAATGAATAAATATATAGCAACCATGAGACATGATATGCCAGTTAACAGAAAAAAAAAAAAACTAACTAATAAAGAATTAATCACAAAATTTATGATGGGCAATTGTAACACTCACACATATATACACAGAATTTTATATGTAACACTGTCCCTTTATATAATAGGATTATACATAAGACACTTTTTCATTTCTATATTTTGTGATAAATACACATAACATACAATTTCCCATTACTAATTATTTTTAATCTTTAAAACTGATTACGATAATGGCACTTTTGTACAACACTAGAAAATATTTGAAAATGTATCATGTTAGGTATTAATAAATTCAATTCTACTCTGCCAAAAGATTTTGTTTTTTAATGTGTCTGAAATGTTATAAAACGTTTTCATAAAGAACAAATTAAGCCTCATTAAATTTTTAAGATTTAATGTATGTTATATTCCATAACCACAATAAAACTAATTAACAATGATAAATAAAATTCAAAGTACATCCCACAAAAATCACAGCAAAACATTTGGAAATGAAATAAAAACAACCTTCTGAATACATAGTTGATATTAGCAAAACTACTTTCAATTACAGTCTATGTGAAAACAGCATAACTGAAAAGTTACCAAAATATACGCAATTCAAAATTCAAGTATTTTAATTATGAAATGAATGACTTTCGATATATGGAATCAGGGTTTTAAGCAATTAAAACAGAATAACAAGATGAACATAATACATTTAGAAGAAAGGAAATGGTAAAAGCAAACAGAAAACAATTAGTTACAAAGGAAGGAAAGGAAGTAAAACTGACAAACAATTTCAAGAGCTGTTATTTTTTCCAAAAGCTCATCTTAAAGACAAGAGCCATACATCTCCAAGGGCAAGCTTCACTTTCAGATCTGCCCAGGCTCTTTAATATATCAGAGCCAGGATTTATTGAGCTGTTCTGGGACAAAGCCTCATGGAAGAGCAAGGTATTATGTCTCCCAGCCCATGACTCCCACTTTGGAATTCTTTTCCTTAAAGGAGAAATGAAGTTTAGGCATGCCTCCATCTACCTGCGAGATACCCTGCCCTTGACAAGAGTGATCCAAGAAAAACAAGAAAAGGTTTCCAAGTCCTTTGTTACAACACAACAAAATTTGAGGGTTATAGTGGATGTACAGAGCAAAATGGACTAACGGAATTTAGCTACCTTAGCTTTCTTTTGATTCACGTTAGTGTATTTTATCCTTTTCCATCACTTTATTTTTAACCTACATGTCTATAATTAAAGTACATTTCTCGTAGGCAGAAAAAGTTGGCTCTTGTTTATCCAATGAGACAATCTCTGCTTTCTAATCGGGATGTTTGGAGTGAGAGTCAGAAACCTAACACCAGTCGGGCAAACCTGATTATAGGCCAAATCCAGCCAGCAGTCATGCTGTTGCCTGTCACCTGTGGCTGTTTTTGTGCTATAACAACAGAGTTCTGCTCTTGACACATGGCTTGCAAAACTGACAGTATTTTCTGTCTGGCCCTATACAGAAAAGAGTTGCTGCCTGTAGTTTACATTTAACACGATTCTCAAAGTGATTGCATTTAAGTCTGTAATCTCTCTATTTGTTTTCTATTTCTCCCACTGTCTTTGCCCCGTACGTTTTATTTATATTTCTGTATTTTTTTAATTGAGTAGGTTTATTTCTAGATATGATCTCCTTTTTTTGGCCTATTAGCTATAACTCTTTGACTTGTTTTTTGGTTTTGTTTTCTTTTGTTTTAGTTTCATGTGTACAAACAACAGAACGATTAAACGTTTACACTCCTCACAAAGTGATAACCCCAAGAAGTCTACTACCCACCTGACACCGAACACAGATATTACAATACCATTTATGACATTCCCTATGCTGTACTTTACATCACATGACCATATATACGTGCCTTGGGCGATATACACACACACACACACACACACACACATATATGTATATATATATGTATATATACATATATGTATATATACATATATACACATGTACACGTGTGTATATACATATGTGTATATATACACATATGTAAAATTCAAATATATATATATAATTCAACTATATATAATTATACTAATACTAATATATATAATTATACTAATATGCATTAATATTGAATGCCAACTATAATTATATACATATGTAATTATATTTGAATAATATATACATATTATTCCATATATATTACTCTCTCTATATATATATTATTCAACTATAATTACATATGTATGTAATTATAGTTAACATTCAACATTAATGTGTATTAGTTTCAGGCTTATAGCACAGTGGTTAGGCATTTATATAATCTATGAAGTGACTCCCCTCAATACATCCAGTGACCATCTGACACCCTACATAGTCTTTACAACATTGTTGACTATATTCTCCATACTGTATTTCAGACCCCTGTGACTATTTTGTGACTACCAATTTGTACTTTCTAATCACTTCTCTTTTCTCACCCACCCCCCAAACCTCTTCTCATCCTGCAATTATCAATTTGTCTTCTGTATCTATAACTCTATTTCTGTTTTGTTTGTTCGTATTTTGCTCTTTAGATTCCACATATAAGTGAGACCGTATGGTATCTGTCTTTCTCAGTCTGACTTATTTCACTTAGCATAATATCCTCTAGGTCCATCCACGTTGCTGCAGATGGTAAGGTTTCATTCATTTTTATGGCAGAGTAATTCTCCGTTGTATATACGACAATTACTACAGTTTCTTTATCCAATCATCTATTGATGGACATTTCAGTTGCTTTCCAGATTTTGGCTATAGTGGATAGTGGTGCAGTAAACATAGGGGTGCCTATATTTTTTGAATTAGTGTTTTAGATTTTTTTGGATAAATACCCAGGAGTGGAATTGCTGGGTCATAAGGTCATTCTATTTTTAAAGTTTTTTAGAGTTGAGTTTTAGAGTTTTTTGAGGAAACTCCACACTGTTTTCCATAATGGCTGCACCAATTTTCAATCCCACCAACAATGCACGAAGGTTGCCTTTTCTTCACATCCTTGCCAGCACTTGTTTGTTGATTCTTTGATTATGGCCATTCTGACAGGTGTAACTGGTATCTCATTGTGGTTTTAATTTGCACTTCTCTAATGATTAATGATGTTGAACATCTTTTCATGTCTATTGGCCACTTGTGTGTCCTCTTTGTAGAAATGTCTATTCAGTTCCTCTGCCCATTCTTTTATTGGATTATGTGTTGTTTTTTGGTGTGGAGTTATATGATTTTTTAATAAATTTTGGATATTAACCCCTTATCAGATGTATCATTGGCAAATATCTTCTCCCATTCAGTAGGATGTCTTTTTGTTTTGTTGATGGTTTCCTTTGCTGTGAAAAAACTTTTTTAGTTTAATGTAGTCCCATTTGTTTATTTTATTTTTTTTTTTAATTTTGTTTCTCTTGCCTAAGGTGATACATCAGAAAAAATACTACTAAGGGTAATGTCTCCTTGATTTGTTTCAATAATGCTCATGGTTTATTGAGCATTTGTTTAACCTACTTATCACACTCTGCATTCAAGTAATGCTCACAACTTCATTTAGATCCTGAGACTCTTCATTTATAGCCTATGAAAATGTACTTCCATTGGTCATCTCCTGCAAGCCCACAGATAGTAACATCATACTCAATGGAGAAACATAGAAAAACTTCTCTCTAAGATCAGGAACAACACAAAGGTGTCTACTCTCACCACTCTATTTAACATAGTACTGGGAGTGCTAGCCATAGCAATTAGGAGAAAAAAGAAAAATAAAAGAAAAGAAATACAAAATGGAAAGTAAAAGTAAAATTACCACTGTTTGCATAGGACATCATCTTATATAAAGATAATTCTCAAGATTATGTAAAAAACAACAACAAAAAAAAAACAGTAGGAACTAACAAATGAATTCAATAACTTTGCAGGACACAAAATCAACACATAAAATTCAGCAGTGTTTCTATCCATTAACAACAAAATATCTGAAAATAAAGAAAGCAACCCCATTTACAATAGCATCAAAAACAATAAAACACTTAAAAATAAATTTAACCAAGGAGGTGAAAAATCTGTACATTGAAAGCTATAAGACATTAATTGAAGAAATTGAAACGAATGGAAAGATATCCAACATTCAGAGATTAGAAGGATTGTTATTGTATTGTAAAATATCTATACTACCCAAAGCTATATATATAGATCCAATGCAATCCCTCTTGAAATTCCAAAGACATTTTTCACAGAAATAGAAAAAATCTTAAAATACACATGGAACCATAAAATGTCTAAATAGGCAAAACAATCTTGAGAAAGAAGAACGAAACTTGAAACATATTAACTGATTTCAAACAATATTATTATACAAAGCTATAGTAATCAAAACAATATGGTATTGGCATAATTATAGACACATAGACCAAAGAGACAGAATACACAGACCAGAAGTAAACCCTCACTAATCATGTGATGTCTGCATTTATGTCTGCACACCTGAGGACGCATCACTGCTTCTAGTCTCTTTAGGCTGGCTTCAGTGGGGAAATACTTTCAACTGAAGATGAGGGTACCGGCTGAGTCTTTGATTCCTGGGAGGGTTAGCAGCATAGTCTCCATGCCATCCACTGAGGTCAATGTTAGCTAAGACTGCAGCTATTATCTTTGGCCAAGACTATGAGGTCTGACAATTAAGTTCGCGAACATATTGCAATAATGTTGCTAAAGTTTTTGATATCAGAGGGATTATTTGTTATGAATTTGTACCAACTGGACAGTCAACCAAATTTACTACTTAGAAGTGCTGAAAAGGCTGTATGCAAAAGTTAGACAACCTAAACTTTTCGCCAACAATTCATGGCTCTGGCATCACGACAATGCACCAGCTCACATGGCACTGTCTGTGAGGGAGTTTTTAGCCAGTAAACAAATAACTGTATTGGAACACCATCCCGACTCACCTGATCTGGCCCCCAATGACTTCTTTCTTTACCCGAAGATGGAAATATTGAAAGGAAGACATTTGGATGACATTCGGGACTTCAAGTATAACAAGACGACAGCTCTGATGGCCATACCAGAAAAAGAGTTCCAAAATTGCTTTGGAGGGTGGATTAGGCACTGGTGTTAATGCATAGCTTCTAAAAGGGAGTACTTCGAAGGTAATTATAGTGATATTCAGCAATGAGGTATGTAGCACTTATTCCAGGATGAATTCACAAACTTCAATGTCAGACCTCATTTGGAAGTTCTATGTGGCGCAATGTCAGGCAAGGCTGTTATGTTCCTCAGAAGTGAAGGCTGCTGGGTTCCTGCTCATCTCCCTTCTTGGCCTATAGGAGGAAGTTTTAAGTGAGGGGATCCCGGATCTCGCCACCATGACTGGCATCCTGGCCCTCAGGGCAGCAGTGGAGCATAGGTCCTGGGATCAGGCACACATGGAACTACCACAACGCCTGGATCCTAGGGCACAGGTGCAATTGCTATGTCAGTGACACTGGTGCCTGAAGTGCAGCCTTATACAGATCTGTAGCACCAGGGTCCGGGGCTCTGAGTCTCACCACAGTGACTGGGAGCTGGGAGATGAGGGGATGCAGGTGCAGCATGGTCACTGGGCTGACAGGATGCAAAAGTGGCTTGGGACCAGAGGGCAAGGTGCAGTAGCAGCATGGGCTGGGATGGTGGATCAAAGTCCCAACTCTAGACCCATAGTGCAGTCACAGAATAGCAGCAGCACATCCCCTGTGATGGCTATGATGGCTGGTCAAGCCACATGTCAGGACCCAGGGACCAGGGAGCAGAGTAGGACCAGCTCAGCCCAGATCAAAGCCATGACCTGGGACCCAGGGGCTGGGCCCAGAACAGCAAAAGGTCCAGTCCCAGATGGCAACATCCTGTGGCATCCTGGTCTCCCAAAAAGCACGGCCCAGCACTGACTAGGACCCCTGGGGGCAATGGCTCCAGCTCCTCCTCAGAGGCAGGGACCCACCAGCTGTCAGCTGGTTCCATTTTGGGTTAGGGGACTCCTCAGTAGCAAATGCTTCAAGCGTCCACAGCAAGGAGGCTTACTGTGCTTCTCTTGATCTCCTTTTTCCTGGGGGTGAAATGCCTCTGGGAGGAGCCCGCCCAATGCTGAGCTGCTCTGAACTACGGGATGGGTTGTCACTGGCAAAATACTTTCTACTCTTTTCTATACTGCACTCCTCCGTTTCTCTGCTTTTTTAGTCCTGAGACATTTCTGCTGCTTCTTTATCGTACTCAAGAGCTTGCCCAGAGCTATTATTTGTCAGTTTTCAGGTGCTTGGTTAGTTAGTTAGTGAGTGAGTGAGTGAGTTAGTTAGTTAGTTAGTTAGTTAGTTAGTTAGTTAGTTAGTTTTTGTGGGGGAAAAGAGTATTGAGAACTTCTAGCCCTCCATCTTGCTTATGTCACCTCCCTTATTTAAAATGTCTTATAGTGTAAGTCTCTAGCAATCCATTCTTGGTATTCTTACATCTGAAAATTTCTTTACTACGCCTTCATTTTTGAAACTGTTTCATTGGATATAGGATTATGGAATGACAGGTAATTATATTTTTTCTTTCAACACTAAGATATCGCTGTGCTGTCTTCTGTCATCTCTAGTATCTGATGAGAAAGCAGTTGTTCAATGAATGTCTTTATTTTCCACATTTAAAAGATACTTTTTCTCTTTCTGCTTTTACCATTTGCTCTTTTTCTTTGGCTTTTAACAATTTTCTTAAAAAAGTGCTTTGGTATGTTTGTTTATATTGCTTGGCTTTTATTAATCATTTTGTGTATCTACGTGTCTTATTTTTTTTTTTTAATTTGGGAACTTGGGGTTATATTTCTTTTTAAAATATGTTTTTCTGTCCCCAGTTCTCTCATCTTCTGCAACTTCAATTGTAAGGACGAGTATGCTAGACTATGTGGCACTATCTAACAGCGACCTTCTTGTGTTCTGAATATTTGTTGCCCCAAAACTGATACACTGAATTTCCAACCTCCAATGTAACTATATTTGGAATTACAGACTACAAGGAAGTGGTAAATTTAGATAAAATCATAACAATGGTGCTCTAATGTAATAGGGCTGGTGTCTTTACAAGAAGAAAGCAAAACACCAGATTACCTCTTACCTTTGTGAGGACACAGGGAGAAGGCAACTGTCTGCAAGCCAGGGAGAGAGTACTCTCAAAAACTAAACATAACAGACTTTAATCTGGTACTTCTAGCCTCTATAAGTGTGAAAAATTAAACATCGTTATTTAAATCACCCTGTCTTTGTTTTTGCTTTTTTTGGTTTTGTTTTGTTATGCAGCCCAAGACGACTAATATAGACCTGAAGTTTTCTTTTTATTTAACTTTTTGTTCTGTTTTTACATTAGATTATTTCTATTGATCTAGCCTCAAGTTCATTAACTCTCTGCTTTATAAGTTTCATTCATGTGTTAAACATATCTAGTGAATTTATTTCATATATTTTTCATATCTTGAACTTTTATTTGGAGATATATATATATATATATATATATATATATATATATATATATATATATACTTTATATTGGTTTGAATCATCTCAGTGCTGATCTCAGTTGGTTACCTCTTCTCTTGAGAGTGTTGTGGTATTTTTCTCTGAAGAGATTATTTCTTTTAGTAGTCAATTATTTTGGCTGGACTTGAATTGCAAATTCAACTTTCGTGGGTGACACCTACTGTCTCAGTTCAGATATTTTGTCTTTATCTGAGGTATTCTTTGAATCCTCTCTCTCTCTCTCTCTCTCTTTCTCTCTCTCTCTCTCTCTCTCTCTCTCTCTCTCTCTCTCTCTCTCTCTGTGTGTGATTCCAAGGACAGTCAGAAATGTGGATAGGCAGAAATTGGGTGTTCCTATCTCCTGATTTATTTTCTGAGATGCCCCACTTTGCTCCAGTGGTCACAGTTTTCTAGATTCATTTTTCTAGCTCCCCAAGATAGAAATATGGTGGATTTTTATTTCCACAGCACCCACACTGACTGCAGTCTATGCCAGAAGCATCTGATCTCAGGCAAAATCCTAAGAATTTGAACTCATTTTGTTCAGCTCCAGTTATGTACTCTCCATCCTGGTCTGTATGCCTCTATTTGCTCTCTGGTGACTGCGAAGGCCAGATATCACAGTTCTTGTCTTAAAGACTAGTAGACCCACAGGCATTACTCTGTCTACTAGCACCAGAAATTTTCTTTTAAATGGAATTTTATTTTCTAATTTTATTTTCTAAAATGTTATATTATACCAAAAGTTATTTAGGAAAATGTTTTGCATTTGATGTTGAATACTTCCTTTGTTTGTTTCTATAATTGCTTAATTTTATTTAATTTTTTAAATTCTCAGTCTTAGCCGAGATTTTCTTTTTTCTTTATTTATTTTTTTAATTAAACTCGGTTGGGGTGACAATTGTTAGTAAAGTTACATAGATTTCAGGTGTACAATTCTGTATTACATCATCTATAAATCCCATTGTGTGTTCACCACCCAGAGTCAGTTCTCCTTACATCACCATATATTTGATTCCCTAATTGTTTAAATTTATGTGATTCATTTTGGCTCTATGACACCATATAGTCACATATTATAGTCTATAAAACATACAAAATTATTCACTTGGGAATTTATTTTATTTTAATCTATGGAATAAAAAATATATATATTTTTTTGCATCTGTTCCATAGCCACATTAAAACAGGGTTTATTTTCTGTTCTTGGATTTGAAAATATTAAGAGTAATATTAATATTAATAATAATTTTCAGATATTTTGCTGTGTCACTAACCATGTTAAGTCTGTTAAAACCTGAGCTACTTTAATATTTCAATTTGATTATCTCTTCACAAATGTTTTCCTATCTGATTTGTAACATAAATGTATTTGTTTAACAAATATTTAATGATTGGCCATAAAATAACAAATTACTATTAGGTAAAGGTTAATGACCCTATGAGTTTTGCCCTTTGTCACTATGTAATTTCCCATATTTTTCTAATTCTTGATTTTTTCCCTTATTCTATTAATAATATTAATATTCCAAATTCTATTCTACATTATAGGAGAACTCAAGTAATTCTTTTATTGAAGACTTTTGAATATTATTGTTTATCTTCCTCTTTTTGGGCATAATAAAAAATATTCTGATTTTAGTTTAAACTCAATCTTCTTGATTTGGCTTTATTTAGTCTATCCAATTGACAATTGCTCAGATTAATCCTATTCTATCTAATTGCATTGATTTTTATTTCCTATTCTCCTTTAAAATTTCCCTTCATGGATTATTTATTATACATTTTAATGATTATAAAAGAAAATGTATTTTTGATAAAATTTATCATTTTTTTTCTTGCTCAGAGAATGTTAATGTTTTTTTGGCTTCAGAAAAAATATTTTGATTCCCTTTAAAGAGAGTTTCCAATATAGAAAATTGCTAAAATGGATAATTATCATACTAGTCTATGTTTATTTGTTTCTGAATAATACTTGGTAGCTTTTAACTATATTAAAAAAATGGATAACATTAATAATGAAAATTTAGGTTCTGGTTATTTAAACCACACAAAATTATGGATACTTATAGTTCAGCCTATTTTAATAAAATATCTGACATTAACATTAGTTATTAGACAAAGAATTCATTTTGCTTCAATACTTGAACTTTTATGTTATTACTTTTTGCCTCTTACAGAATTATTTCACTATACTGTTAAATGGATAAAATTAGTGTGGCTTTATAAATAGATCATTAAACATATTGCATGAATATAATATAAATGAAGATCATTCAAAATTTAATACTAAGGGCCGGCCCAGTGGCTCAGGTGGTTAGAGCTCCATGCTCCTAACTCCGAAGGCTGCCGGTTCGATTCCCACATGGGCCAGTGGGCTCTCAAAAAAAAAATAATAAATAAACAAATAATTTAATACTAAGTGCTCTGACTTAACCTTGATTCTTTATTTCTACAGAATACCTATAAGAAACTGAAGAAGTCTACACTTTAAAATCTGCATAATGATAAAGATCAGATATATTTACCAAAATATAATTTCTAACTATGATGTTAAAGTTGTACTAAATATTTTTAAAACAATAAATCCCTTCACATAATCTATTTAGAAATACATAAATTTATATATGCATACACACCTACTGTCCTTTCAGGTTTTTACAGGATAATTTCTAATGTCTTTCTCCATGTCTATATAACCAAATTATACGTATTCTTTAAACCCTGCTTAATATTAAATATCTCTTACTTGCTGAAACCTCCCTGAATCTTTAAAGCAGCAATCAAGCACACAAACAAAAAAGTATTAACCATTACAAGAAGTTTTCAGACCTATATGATAAAACTTATTGACAGGAAAAAAGATTGGGTAAATTGAGAGACATATAATGCTAATGAACATGAAAATTCAATGTTGAAGAGATAATATTTTCTGACTTCATTAAATAATTTAGAATTATATTTAAAATTTTATGGGTATTTTTACTTTTTGCCCAAGTGCATTTTACTTAGAAAACAATAATTGTATATTTCTTCTCAAATATTCAATGTGAAAAATATTCCCACTAAAAATTGAAATGAAAGTAAATATAACTAGTAATATTGAAATTATATTGTATTATTATGCCATACTGATTAAGAGAAAATTATAATTTTTACCAAAAATACAGACAATTTAAATGAACTAGTAAGTATCCAAAATCCCTGAACCCAAGTTTTTATGTTGGCTACAATTTACTTCAATGGAAAATTATATCTTATTCTTATAAGTGGTATAACAATATTACATCTTGGAAAAAATAAAATACAACTCTACCTAATGGCATATACCAAAATAAAATTCAAACACATTGACTATTGAAATGCAAAAATGTTAACCTAACAAATGTTATGAAATACATACAAGTAAATAATAAATATGTTAATTTATGATGGACCACACATGAGACCAGAAATGGGATTACTGGATCATATGGCAAATCTACATTTAATTTTTTGAGAAACCTCCATTTAGCTTTTTATAGTGGCTGCACCATTTACAATCCCACCAACGGTGTATGAAGGTTCTTTTTCTCCACACCTACCAGCACTTGTTATCTCTTATCTTTTTTGAAACACTCATCTAACAGGTGTGAGATGACATCTTATTTTGGTTTTGATTTGCATTTTCCTAATGATTATTGCTGTCGAGCATCTTTTTAGGTATCTGTTGGCCATATGTACTTTACCTTTGTAAAAAATTACTATTCATTTATTTTGTACATTGTTAATTGAATTATTTTGTTTTTTAGCTATGGATTTGTTTCCTCATGTATTTTGGATATTAGCCGCTTATTAGATATGTGGTCTGCAAATATTTTCTCCCATTTGATAGGCTACCATTTAATTTTGCTAATTGTTTCCTTTACTGTGCAAACATTTTTATTTTGATGTAGTCCAATTTGTTTATTTTTGCTCTTGTTGTTTGCGCTTTTGATGTGGTATCCAACAAATCATTGCCAAGAATAATGTAATGAAACTTTTTCTAAAATGTTTTATTTTAGGAATTTTATAGTATCAGGTCTTACATTTAAGTTTTTAAACGATTTCAAGTGAATTTTTTTGAGTAGTGTAAGATAAAGATTTAATTATTTTGCATGTGGATATCCAGTTTTCCCAACATTACTTATTGAACACACTGTTCTTTCTGTGTGTATTTTTTGCACCCTTATCAAAGATTAATTGACTTTGTATGCGTGGGTTTTTTTCTGGGTTCTCTATTCTGTTCCATTGATCTATGTGTATGTTTTTATGCCATTACAATACTGTTTTGATAATACAGTTTTGAAATATCATGATATTATATCATGTAATATCATGACGATATAGCTTTAAAATTAGGTAGTGTGATGTTTCTGCTTTGTTCTCCTTTCTCAAGATTGCATTGGCTATTCAGCATCTTTGGTGGTTCCATACTAATTTTAGGATTATTCTTTCTATTTCTCTAAAAAATGCCATTGGAATTTTGATAGTTATTGCATTAAATCCATAAAACACTCTGGGTGTGTGTGGACATTTTGACAATATTAACTCTTTTTATCCATGAACATGGACTATCTTTCCATTTCTTTCAGTCTTCTTCAATTTCTTTCATCAATGTTTTGTACTTTTCCGTGTACAGATCTTTCATCTCCTTGGTTAAATTATTCTCAGCTATTGTATTGTATAGTGTTCCTGTAAAAGAATTGTTTTCTTGATTGCTTTTTTTGGGTAGTTCATTGTTAATGTATAGAAACACTGCTGATTTTTGTATGTTGACTTTGTATCCTGCAACTTTAGTGAATTAATTTGTTATTTCTAACAGGTTTTTTTTGTTGTTGTTGTTTGTTTTGTTTTGTTTTTGTGTGTATGTGTGGCATCTTTAGGGTTTTCTACATATAAGGTCATGTTGCCTGCAAACAGATAATTTAATTTCTTTTCTGATTTGGATTTTTTCTTTCTTTTTCTTGTCTTATTACTCTGGATAGGTCGTTTTGTATTATGTTGAATAGATATAGAGACTGAAAACAGCTTTTCCTTGTTTCTGATCTTAAAAAAATACCTTTCACTTTTTTACCACTGAGTATAGTGTTTCCTGTAGCCTTGTCATGTATGTATGTCCTTTATTATGTTGAGGTACATTTACCTTAGATAATTTGTTGAGTTTTTATTATGAAAATATGTTAAATTTTTCTGCATCTGTTAAGATGATCATGTGATTATCATCCTTCATTTTGTTAATATGGCATATAACATTAATTGATTTTCTTGTGTTGAACTGTCCTTGCATTCTAGGGATAAATTCCACTTGATCATGGTGTATAATCCTTTTTATGGGCTGTTAAATTTGGTTTGCTAGTATTTTGCTTAGGATATTTACATCCATGTTCATCATGGTTTGGGGCCTAAAATTTTCTTTTCTTGTATTGTCTTTATCTGGGTTAGGTATGAGTGATGCTGGCCTGGTAAAATGAGTTTGGAACTGTTCATTACTCTTCAATTTTTAGGAAGAAGTTGAGAAGGATTGGCATTAATTCTTCTTTAAATGTTTTGTAGATTTCACCAGTGAAGCCATCTGGTCCTGGGCTTTTCTTTGTAGAGAGGTATTAGATTACCAATTCACTCTCCTTACTCATTATTGTTTAGTTCAGATTTTCTATTTCTTCATGATTTAGTCTTGGTAGGTTGTTCTTTACGATACTGCTTTACTAATATAATTCATCTTCAATATCTATTTAACACTCATTCCGAAGCACAGAATTATTTTTCTTAAAAAAACATCAGACACCAGCATTTTTTTGGTCCCAATCAATGTGTCCAATCTCTTATCCTACTATTTTTTATACACTGCTTACAATTCTCTTCCTTCCACCAGCTCTGAATTTTCCTCCCGAATCACTTTATTCTATTTAACCCATTAAAATTCTAGTTATTTGCTAAGTTTAAAAACAAATATTACCCTGTCTTCCTCATTATTTAATATCTTCTAATCTGTTTCTGAATAAAACATTTGCAGTACTTATTTCATTTCATTGTGCCTAAATGCTAGATGTCTGCAGTGGTCAATTTTGTGTGTCAAATTGCCCACAGGATACCCAGATTAAACATTGTTTTGAGTGTGTATTTAATGGCACTTCCAGTTGAGATTAGTATTAAACCCATGGATGCAGTAGATTGCCCTTCTCAATGTGGGTGGATTTTCATGAGTGAATATATATATGCATGTATGTATGTATGTATATGTATGTGTGTGTGTGTGTGTGTGTGTGTGTGTGTGTGTGTATATATATATATATATCACTGGTTCTGTTTTTCTGTAGAACCCTAGCTAATAGTACCAATTAACAGTTGACCTGTTCATAAAATGGATACACTTTACTTATCTTTGTGACCCCATTATCTAGAAAATGTGGGCTGATGACAGTGCATAATAAATAATTGTATTATTCATGAAATTAAATGACATTGTTTGCGTATAAAAGATCCTTCACTGATTACTATGATTACTATAGATTTGAACGTTCATTTTGACATGTTAGTATTTAACTAACTTCTTCAGTATTTCTGTCATCCTATTTTAGTATGTATCACAGATGGAGTTCAAATACCCTTTATTTTTTGCTCATTATGGACTATAATTAAGAATTCTAAAATAATAATTCCCCACACTAGGTCTGAGTTCTTGATCAAAACCTCATGTAATAAAAACCAAGAAAAAACAAGCCTTCCCCCAAAAAATCTTATTAAAAACCACAAAAAATAGACATAACAGTTAACGTGTTAAAGAAAATGCTCTCTGTTCTGGAAGAGTCTTTGTTAAACTCACTCTAAGAAGGACAAATTTAATATCTGTCCTCTAATCCCTCAGCATATCAGAATCAGAAAAATAGTAAGAGGAGATTGACTGGCATCTAGTGACAGGAGTGCTGAGAAGTGACAGCCTAGAAGGAAGGAAAAGCACACTGCTCTGAGACAATTTATAGGAAAATAAAATAGTCCCATAAACCTTAATAGCTCCTGGGACTGTCACTGTATTAACATGGCACAGACCAATAATAGATGTTTGTGTTTAATTATGAGACATCAAAGCAAGATAAATTATTCTTCTAGGAAAAATGACAACTTGAGGGCAAGCATTTAAATTCTCTCTCTCCAAATACTGACTGATAGAGACAAAGGAATATATTAAAATAGATAAGTGCTCAGAGTAGTTTTTAAAAATTAAAGAATGATTCTGTATGCAAAATCTGCCTTAAACATTTTCTCCTAGACTTAGATTCAGTGAGGCGAAGTGGAAGAAGATATTAAAATGACTCCCAGTCTCCAACTGTGATACAGTGTTTCTGTGTGGTACAAAATCAATAGAGGAGACTATGGTAGGGCTCCATTACAATCACTAATTTCAGAGGTCAGGGTAAGCCATTGGACAAATGGAGAGTTTTCATTTAGAATCTTTTTTCCTTGCTCAAAAATCAATAGCAATGGACAACTCAAGGACAAATCTAGCAATACCAAACAGAACAAGGCTGACTTGTCAGTAGCTATAAGTTTAATAATAGAAAATAAAGTTCTGTATAAAATCCAGACCAAGCAAATACAGAAGAAGAAAAAATGATATGGAAATGTGATTCAGTGGCTTTGAGGAATAAAGGAAAACACTACACAGAAAAAAAGTCTCTGTGGGTTATGCTTGCAGACCTAGCTTATATCCCACATTTAGCACGACGTGAATAGAGATTTTAAGATCAAATACCAGGATATGGAACAAATATCAGACACAGATAGACTATAAAAAGCTTATTCCTCTTATGGGTAATCCATCAACAAACAATCTCCAAGTTTACAGAGTACTTAATACTACATTCCCTAAACACCTGCTATGAAAAAATACATATGACAAATTATACATATACACATACGATCATAAAAATGATTTGAAAGATTGATATGAAGGATTGGCAAAGATCTAGAGTTTTTAAACAAAACATTTGTGATGGTGACTGTTACTATATACTGTTTGACACTAATGATATAAATTGTGACTTTTCATTTAAATGTTAGGGTTATGGCTTCTAAATTGGCAAAGAGATGAGGAAAGAATCAGTATTAACTGGAATGATCTCTGGAGAAAGATATAATTTCTGGAACATAAAAGTCACAGTACAAACACTAATAAAATATCTCAATAAATATTAAAATTATTTTAAAATAATTAATGTTTCCCAAATAAAATAGGAGTGAGGAATGAGAGTATTAATGCGACAAAAATGTCCATAAGTATACTCCTATAATAGTGTTATGAATTAACTTGAATTAGTTACATAAGAAAACAGAGTGAAACATCCTACTTTCAAAAAGGCAAAATCTTTCTTCAATAACAGCATTCTCTCAATTCTTAAAAAGAGGTCTCATGGGCTTCAGGCAAGCTGAAGGAGTACAATAAGAAAATTGGTATTTTAATTTTCCCAAATTATTTTTAGCCTTTCATAGAGTTACTTGCACATACCTAAACTCCTCTCTAACTTCCGTCACAAAAGGGGGTGGGGCCAGAGTCTACTTTTCATTCTAGAGAGGCTGGGACACAAGTATGTTTTCTTAATTAGAAAAATAGTTACTGATACTAGAATTTGAAAATTCTATGTGATCATGTTTTACTGACTACTACAAAACTATGTTTGATTCATTCTACATTCTTCACCTAAAGATTCAGAATTATTTTTATTTCTTTCAAAAGAAGTGGGGAAATATTTTTAGAAAAAACATAGGCACAAATTTGTTTTTTCCTCATCTTCTGAAAACAAATAATCATAGACAGTACTTTAAGAAACTGCTAAATTCAGTACAAGATGGATCAATTGAAAACAACCATGCAGAGTGCATGAGAGAACATTCTCCATGATTCAAGGAGGACATTATATTGACAAAACAACAACAACAACAACAACTCACCAGACTTCAGTAAAGAAGAAATTAGAAAACAATGAAGAGACAAAGAATAGAGAATATTGAGCAAACACAATGTGGAATTAAAAAATTAGATTTTAATAATTTAAAACTGAGGCCATGACACTAGCCACAGGTAAATGCCCTCCCAGAAGAGCCAATCCCATTCATTGAATACACTTTTGTATCTAGTCTGTCTAGTGTGGCCACCACGGATGTTTCAATGAAAACCAAACAATCAACTTCTATTATTTATGTAGACATCTTTACTCATGATCTTCATGTTAACCTGTTGCTATAACCTTTCCTTCTAATTTACCCAGTTATACTAAAACATACAGAAGAGCCTCTTTCCTTCTAAACAGTTCCAAAATAAAATATAAGTGCTTCTGAATACTTAATGATTTAATTAGAATGTAACTTAAGGATTTCTATCAAAAATTATTTCAACATTAAAAATAAATAGAAATCATAACTGAAATATAGAAGAAATGATCAACAAGGTCAAAAAATATTGCTATGATGTCTAGAAGATAAGAGATTTAAGATATAATCAAAAGATTTTTTTCTGAGATAGTATTTAAATTTCTTATTGTAAGGCTCTACCGATGTCAAGATAGGAATATTGAGCAAAGATCACAAGTAGACACAAGTTGATGAAACTGTTGAATCTGAATTTTAGATAGGGGCAATTAGACTGTTCTGCAGTGGCTGAAAAAATGGGCATTGCATAAGACTAAACAGATTAAATTTGCTGTTCTACTAGACACTGGTTATGAAACATTAGGAAAGTTACTATAACTCTGTAAGCCTACATTTACTCATTTGCATAATACGGGTATTAACAGCATCTACATCATAGTTGTGTTGTGAGAATTAAATGTAAGGTGAATGTAAAATAGGTGCTATAGCACCTAAAGTAGTTCAAAAGACTGGTAATTGAACTTTCAAATACTCAGGAGACTCTCTTTCTCTCCCTTTGTCTGTGTATCTTTATCTATCTCTTCACACACACACACAAGGAAAAAATTAAATTTTTTCATTTAATAATAATAAAAACACAACATATATCAATTTGTCACATAGAGAAAATAGTGCTTAGGAGAAACATATTGCTTTGCATGCTTATGTAAGACAATAAGAAAAAAGTTTAAATCTAAAATTCCATCTTATAAAATTAGGGAATAAAAAGGGCCAACTAAACCCAATGCAGGTAGAAGAAAGGAAATAATAAAAGTACAAGCAGAAATCATTAAGATTATAAGAATGCAAAACAATAGAAAACAGTAAATGAATTCAAAAATTGCTTCCTTGATCAATAATAACAGATCTCTATTAAGATTGAGAAAAATATAAGTATATAATACCCTAATTGTCAGCATAAAAATGATAGACAGGAAATACCTACAGATTCTAAATATATTACAAGGCTACTAATGGAATATTAATTTAGTTAAGCCAGTAAATTTTATGTTTTTCAATTAAAGTGGATAAATTTCTTCTTAAAAGACATAAACTACCATAGCTCACTCACTAAGAACTAGAATTAGTATTTCCCTAATAAAAATACATTCAAAGATTTTACAAAAGAATCTGAAAACTACTAGGAAGCAATACCTTCCAGAAATATAGCCTTACGAATCCTTAATGAAATAATAATAAATCAAATCTACCCATATATAAAGAACATTATACATAATGACAAAATGGAATTTACCCTAGGAACACAAGGTTGGTTTGACATTTAAAAAACAGTAAATGAAAAGCACCATATCAACACACTTAAGAAGAAAATCTATATGACTCTTTCAAGAGATGCACGGAAAATATCAGATATATGATTTGCAAATATTTTTTTTCCCATTCTGTATGTTGCCTTTTCACTCTACTGTTTATTTTGTGTTCAGAAGATTTTTAGTTCGATATAGTCCTGTTTGTCTATTTTTGCTTTTGTTGTCTTGTGCTGATGATGTCATAACCCCCCAAAAACAAAATTTGACAAGAACAGTGTCATTCAGCTTTTCTGCTATTTTCTTCTATGAGTTGTATAGTTTCAGATCTTACATTTAAGCCTTTAATCCATTTTGAGGTAATGTTTGTGCATGATTAAAAAAAGGATTCAATTTTTATTTTATTATTTTGCATGTGGATATCCCTTTTTCCCAGCACTTTATTGAATAAATTATTGAAGGGAACCCAAATGTTGCTACTCTAAAGCTGCTTTTTGGGGATATTGATTTTAAGCTGTTTATTAAGAAACAAAAGACTCAGAAAGAACTTTTGACCCTCATCCCTTTCCTACCCAAGAGATTCAAACAGAAAACAAAACAAAAAACTGTCTTAAGGGAGCCTAGGCTGACTCACCTGAAGTCTTCACCCTACCGTTATTCAGGAAGACTCCAAGCCTATTAGCTAGATACCCCTGTGTCTCCCAGTTTCTGAGTTGAATAGCAAGCATTTTCCTGGCTTGAACAAATATGTTCTGCTCTTCCTCATTACCTGGAAATTTCTCATTCTCACTTTTGATTTAATACCGTCCCCTCCTTTTACTTCTTTGTCCAAAATATTCGGAGTCATATATACCCAATGTTGCCTCACTGTCAGGAATTTTCATGCCTATGTGAATTCCCTATGTGCATGTATTAAAATTTTGATTTTCTTCTGGTCATCTTTCTGTGTTAATTTGGTTAGTTGACCAGCTAGAACAACTTAAAAGATGGGAGGAAACGTGTTAATTTTGTTAGCCTTCACACTATCCTCTCCTTATGTATATTCTTGGCACCTTTGTCAAAGATCAGTTGGCTGTATATGCGTGGGTTTATTTCTGAGTTCTCTATTTATTGTATTATTCTATGTGGCTGTGTTTATGCCAGGACCACAGTTTTATGTATTTACCATAGCTTTGTAATATATTTTGAAATCAGGACGCATGATGCCTCCTGCTTTGTTTTTCTTCCTCAAGATTATCTTGGCTATTCAAAGTCCTTTTTAACACCATATGAATTTTAGTTTTTGTTTTGTTTTGTTTTTTCTTAAAATATGCCATTGGAAATTTGGTAGGGATTATATTGAATCTGTAGATTGCTTTGGTAAGTATGCTCATTTTAACAATATATATCTTTTTTTTAAGTTTTCTATTTGATTTTTTTGAACAAAAGATTTATACTCTCTTGCTGTTGGTGTGCTTTTCTTTTTTCCTTTTGTTTTCTCCAATCTTATTTTTATGAATGTTCTTATCATTTTATAATACAGGAAGAAAAAGAGTCATTGACATGTTCATTATGAATAATACTCTTTAGCATTAGAAAATATCCTTTATTTAAATTTTCAGTAGAATTCTTTTTTAATTACATTTACTTTTAATGATTCAAGATTTTGCTAGACACATTGATATACCTAGAACTGAGTGGAAATTGAGCATTTCAGCAGTGCTGCTGTCAACTGAGGGGAAGTGAGGAGAAGAACTGAATGATGGCTGGAGATGCCCAAGGTTGAATCAATTCCAATCTTATAGAGAGCCTCACTGCCATATCTCTATGGAAACCAGTCTAATACAGGGATGGGGTCCTAGGGAGCCCCTAATGGGAGGTATTTCCCATTAAAAACCACCACAGGTGTCCTACCCCACAAAAAGACTACCCAGATTTCCCTCCTCTCCCTCCCCTTCCATCAAGTTACAGGAAATGGAGTAACTACAAAATGACAAAAGTGACTGTACCCCCTATTTGAGAAAAATGAAGTGGGGGAGGGTAGCACAGTGGCTGTGACAAACAGGGATACCATGATTATCAGAGGGCTGTGTTCAACCCAACCCCAGATGTACCTTCTAATATGGTGGGGCCACTGCTGCTGGGGTATAGAAAAGTTGACCAGAATTATTTTTGTTTAATATTAAGATCTGAACACTGTGGTTTTTATTTTTATCATGTACATGCCAGCATAACTTTGCCCATCCTTTTATTTTCAATAAGAATGCTACATATTAGATATATCTTCTCTGTAGCATAGGGTTAGATATTATGATATAATATGAAAATCTACTCCTTTTAATATAGAACAATCTGATGACACATGATGATATGATAACTATATCTGGTATTAATAGTATTGTTCATATTCCTGTTTTTTATAGATTCTTTTTTTCATTTTTTAATTTAAAAAGCAAGATTTATACTTCTTTGAAAAAATAGAAGTGCGATATAAAAAGCAGATTACATCATATTCAGTATATTACTGATTAGCTTGCCCTAAAACCTGTGTCAGTCTTTCAATATTACCTCATTGGCTGATGATGGTTTGTGACAATAACCCGATTGATTTGAAATTCATTGCCAAAAGACAAATGAAATACTTACTAATAACTTGCTTTCACTTGCTTATTTAGACTCTTAGACACTCTTTTTGTACGTTTCTCCAGTATCAATATTGGAGTGGAGGATAATTATTGCTGAATTATATCAAATGAGCTCATGTTTACCCACTTTCCAAATATCCATTAGGTTTGTTTCCCATTAAAGCAGCATTCTCTTTTTTATATCTTGTATATTAGATGTTGACTATCCCTACTGGAAAAAAAGTATACTTTTTAAAAAATATATAGCCCATCAGTTTGATATGTTCCTGAGTTGACATGAAAAATGAAACTGGCATCTTATTGTTGCTTGAAATAGTCACAGATGGTTTCTAAAACAGTACTGTGCTTTCATTTGGGGATTCCATTGTTTAGATCATTTTTATGAATAATTAAAAATAAATCTGTGATGCCAGTAATTATGATAAGCTATACCTGGCTTTGTGACAAAAACAAAACAAAACAAAACAACAACAACAAAAAAACAGTGACTCCAACTCTTTAAAAGAATATAAACTTAACTAGTGTGATAGATGTCATCCAGAGGAAATGACCTCACCATTCTCCTTAAACCCTAAAGTAGTAATTTTGTGTAATAGATTTAACAAATTGTTCTACATATTTCATTCTCTTCAGATGTTTTAATTCACATCCATTTCACAGCTTCTGAAATTTACATATGTGATGTAGAATTATTTGGGGAAACAAGATTTTTTTAACAATCATGTTGGCAAATTTAACTTCTATTATTAAGGGAAAAAAAGCTATTTGTAATTGTACAAAAACACAGAACTAAATATTTGTAAGAGGCCCAATCTGCAACAATGTAGTTGTATATGTAGAGAAGCTCTTTCGGGAGTGTTTGTCTAAATCCTTGTTTTAGTTTAGACGGCAAGATGGAATAATATGTTTCAATACAAATACACCTGCCACTCAAGAAACTTAATTAGATTTTATTCTACATTGTGCAGTCTGGCTTTACAGTCTGAAATAAAACTTATTGTGAACCATAAAAAAAGATTTTTAAATAAAAACTGTAAGTGCCATAAAGAATAAATTATTAAGGAAAGCATTCCATTTTAGTAGCCTTATACTGTGAATACATAAAAGGTAGTGAAGAGAAATCCACCAGTGAAAATTATATAGTTATTTAGTTATTTCAATAAATTGAAATATTTATATATTTCAATTTAGAATTGAAATAACTCTAATAATTGACATATGTAAAGCTATTATACCATACTATTTTTTATTGATCTCTATTTATTATTTTTATTGTTCTTGATTATTTTATTGTTATTGATATTTGTTATTACAGCTTTTTAAATTAAAGTTTATTGGGGTGACAATTATTAGTAAAGTTACATAGATTTCAGGTGTACAATTCTGTAATATATCATCTATATATCACATTGTCTGTTCACCATCCTTAGTCAGTTCTCTTTCCATCACCGTATATTTGATCCCCTTTACCCTCATCTGTCTACCACTCCTCTCCCCCTGCTACCCTCTGGTAACCACTAAACTATTGTCTGTGTCTATCAGTTCAAATAGGATTTTATGAATTTGACTTCAAAGGCAAGGGAAGTAAAAGCTAAAATAAATGAATGGGACTGTATCAAACTAAAAAGCTCTGCACAGCAAAAGAAATAATCAACAAAATAAAGAGGCAATCAACCGAATGGGAGATTTTTGCAAACAACACCTCCGACAAGGGGCTAATATCCAAAATATAGGAGGAATTGATACAACTCAACAACAAAAAAGACAGACAATCCAATTAAAAATAGAAGGAACTGATACAACTCAACAACAAAAAAGACAGACAATCCAATTAAAAAATGGGCAGAGGACCTGAAGAGACATTTCTCCAAAGAGGACATACAAATGGCCAACAGACATATGAAAAAATGTTCAACATCACTAATCAAAGAAATGCAAATAAAAACCATAATGAGATATCACCTCACACCAGTTAGAATGGCTATCATCAACAAGACAAATAATATTAATAACAAGCGTTGGAGAGGCTGTGGAGAATTGATTTCTATTTCAAAAATGGGTAGTGAAAGGAAAACTCCACTATAAACCAGCAGTCCAAACTTAGTCACTAATGACTGTAATCTTAATCAATATATTTAATCCTCAGTTTTTCCATTTATAAAGGTAAAGTTTTGCATTGGATACTTTCTAATGTCTCTTCCTGTTTTCTGCTTTTGTGATTTGAAATCTCATCTCTCCAATGAATTATTCAATTCCTTGCAAAAGACTCATTGGGCAGTCCTTCTATATACCTAAAATTATTTGTACATTGCTGCAGATGCAGTCTAGGCTCTCTGTAATTGCCTGCTAAATCTAAACTCTTGTATTCAAAGATTTAAGCAAGTACAAATACCAAATAATTCATCATGCTTGAAGGTAAGAATAAAATATCATCATTAAATCAACTGTGACTGCTCAATTTATTTATGACACATTCAGTTTTAAGGCATTAACTTTATAATCAGAGAATCTATGGAATCGAGAGAATTGTAATCATAATTGTTTCTATAAATTCAGTATTTCAATAAATATTTCATATTTGTAATATTTTCTATTCCATGGTTCACACAATAAACAGAGAGGAATAATAATAAACTGTGGAAGTTAGTGGACAAATGTGTGCTTGAATCCTGGTTTCATTATTTTTGGTATATAACCTTGTCAATGCTTTAACTTTTTTTTTTTTCAACTTTCTTCAATAAAGTGAATATAGTAATGCCTATATCATGATAAGCAGGAGGTTTAAAGAGAAAAAATTTAAATTCACATTACAGTTGTTGGCATATAGTAGGCCCTAAGTAAATTTCAGATGTTTCTTATGGTGATTACGCCTTTTTAAAATAAGATTTAATTCCTTCTACCATTTGACACACTTAATTTTACAGGCTATTTTAAATTCCTTGAAAGTAAGGATAATATTTTATTCACTTTCAACTCTGCTAAGATATTAAGCACTAACTAAAAAAATGTTGAAAATAAATTTCTAAAAATAATGTCCCTGCGTATCATTTTACTGATTGAGAGAATACAACAATGATAAACATGCCAAGTATACTTCAATAAAGCTGGAAAATTTAATTTAAAAATTTTTAAATGTTAAATCAAAAGTGAAAAAGAATGAAGGGATCATATATATGGTGATGGAAGGAGAACCAACTCATGGTGGTAAACACACAAAGTGATATATAGATGATGTTTTATAGAACTGTACACCTAAATCGATATAACTTTACTAACAATTGTCATCCCAACTAACTTTAATTAAATAATAATAATATTCTTGAACAGCTACTACAAAAAATAAAAATGTATATGGTTCCTCCCTTGAAGATGCATTTGATTGGTTCATTATTTACTAATCAAATGTGATTATGTCGTCAGTCACTAGCACACAATTTTCATGGTAAAACAATTCAGATAAAAAGCAGCTTTAGTTACTGAGTTTTACACTAACGACCTGCATGACCTAAAGTTTATCTTAATTCACTCATGTAAAATGCGCACAGTGATATTGACCCAGAGAAATGCTCTGAGGCTTAAATGAACTCATGTTTATGAAATACCAGACACATGCCTGAGATTTCAACTTGTTCTTCCACAGCATTGCCAAGGGCTGAAACGTATGGCCCCCAATACTACATGTAAAATTTACCAAAACACACTATACACACAATTATTTAAGGTCAGTTCTTGGGGAGAATGCTTTTTTGTGCCTTTGCAGGAAAAGTAATAAAAGTTTCAACAGCAAGTTGCTCTAGGATAGGAGGTATAATGACAGGATTTCTCACACCTGTAGAAAGCCAAGAAGTAATATTTTCACTACAAATAATAGCTAATGCTTATAAATGATTCACTCCTTACCAGGAACTATTCTAAGCACTTTACATATATTAGCTCATTTAGTCTTCAAAACAGTGCTGTGAGGTACTGTTTAATATTCGTATTTCAACAGGTAAGTTAAACAGACACTGGTTAGGCACTGGTTAAGTGGAGAAAGCAGGATTCACACTCAGCCATTCAGTGTCTATGCGCATAACCACTATGCTACATTACCTACCCAGTCAGAACAAAGTAGATCAGAGAGAAACAAAGTCCCTTGGCTTACAGGTAGAGGAAATTTTCAAACTCAAAAATAAATGGGTAGAAATATATAACAGAATTTGTAAAATCATAAAGCCCAAGAAGAAATGAAAACCAGAAAAGTTTCCACTTCCTCATGGATGAGTTTCTACCTGAATCACACAATTCTTGGTGTTTGGGGGTATGAGAGGCATTTCATAGCTCTAAAAATGTCTATTTTTTGGATAGCAAATTATTCTCAATCCTAGGATTAAAATACCAATGAGAAACACATTCTTCAATAATAATAAAAATTTCTCATGGTACACTTTATAAGAAACTATTCTTTATATCTTTCCAACTAAATTATTTAATGGTAGCAACTGAGTGGGCAAAGAAGCAATGTTAATTAACTCAACATAAAACAAACAATCCAATTAAAAAATGGTCAAAGAATCTGAACAGACACTTCTCCCAAAAAGTACATAAAAATGGCCCACTGACACGTGAAAAAACACTCAACTTCAACCAGCTAGTAGGGAATGCAAAGCAAAACCACAATGAGCTATCACCTCACACCTGTTAGAATGGCTATCATCAACAAGATAAGTAATAACAAGTGTTAGAGAGGCTGTGGAAAAAAAGGAACTCTCATATACTGCTGGTGGGAATGTAAATTGGTAAAACTATGGAAAACAATATAGAGGTTTTTTAAAAAATTAAGAATGAAATTACTAGATGACACAGCAATCCCTCTTTTGCGTATTGTGGGGACAGAGCCAGGAGTGCAATTTCCTGGCTCTTGGCCTCATGTGGAAAGGTGCTGGCTCTGGTAGTAGATGGTCATCAGCTGTGGCTAGTTGGCTGTCAGCTGTAACCAGTGAGCCATTGGCCACTAATATAACTGCCGTGGCTACGCTAGCAGTAGATGGGGACTAGCAAGAAGATGGTGGCTGAGCTAGCTAGCGCAGATTGCAGTTAGCAAGTGGGGTTGGTTGGTTGGCAGAGAAGCAGACTGCTGGTTGCAAATCGTGTGGATCCTGTTTCCTGTGTCTTCAACCCAGCCGCCAGTGAGACTATAGTGATATGACTCCCCTATCTATGGCTCTGTGAGTGTTTCTTTTTGACCTCACCATATCCTGCATTCTTATACGGGGAGTGGGAGTAGAGACCCCTCATGACACACTGCATGATAGTATCTACCCCAAAAACCTGAAAACATTTTTCCATAAAGGTATATGCACCCCTATGTTCACTGTAGCATTATTCATGGTGGCCAAGACATGAAAACAACATTTCCACTTGCGACAACATACATGGAAATTTTCATTATTATTGAAGAATGTGTTTATCATGCTAAACAAAATAAGTCAGACAGGAAAAAATCGAGAACCATATAATTTCACTCATGTGGGATATAAAACTGAAAGCAACAAACAGACTAAAAACAAACAAAAAACTCAGACAGAGACATCTCAGATTGAGATTAACTCAATACAGTTAATGGTTACCAGAGTGGAAGGGGGGAAAGAGGTGGTAGAAGGGGGTAAAGGGGGTCAGATATATGGTGACAGTAGGAGAACTGACTCTGGCTGTTGAACACACAGTGCAATATATAGAGGATGTCTTACAGAATGGTACAGTTGAAACCTGTATAATTTTATTACCCAATGTCACACCAACAGATTTGTGGGGATAGAGCCGGGAGAGCAGTTTCCAGGCTCTCAGCCTCACGTGGAAAGGTGCTGGCTCAGGTAGCAAATAGCCATTAACTGTAATTGGTTGGCCATCAGCTGTGGCTAGTTGGCCATCAGCTGTAACCAGTGAGCCACTGGCCACTAATATAACTGCTGTGGCTATGCTAGCAGAAAATGGTGGCTGAGCTAGCAAGAGCCGATTGCAGTTAGCACAACGGATTACAGTTAGCAAGTGGGGTTGGTTGGTTGGCAGAGAGAGAGTGGCAGTACCCTGAGAACATTGCCTGTGTCCAGGAAATCTGGCTGTGCCCAGAGAGAGTGGCAGTGCCCTGAGAGCCCTGGCTGAGTCCAGGAAGTATGGCTGTGCCCAGAGAGAGTGGCAGTGCCCTGAGAGGCCCCGAAAGCCGCCTCACACAACAAATGGTGCAGCGAGCAGGGTCCCCACATGACAAGATTTAATAAAATTTTAAAAATAAGCTGTTACTACATAACAGCTCTTAATTTGGAAGGAACTGGATCAATATAATTTGCTACTACTAGTTCTAGTATGCTTTTTTTGTTTTATTATTTGTGATATGGCATTTGGGACATATAGATATTATCTCAAATGCACTGCAGTGACACTCATCACACACCGTGTGAATGCATTTTCCTCCTTAAGGAGAAGAAAGTATGTGCCTGGAGGTTCTGGAACAGACAGAGGGAACTGAAGGAACCAGCCTGCCTGCCACTGTCAGGTGTGTAAGGGCACAAGGCAAACCCAGCTTTCATTTACTCCAACAATCACATCCCAAGTGTTTTGCTTGGGATGGAATTGTTAAAGCTCTTATCTCCAGCGCACTGGTATTTGGAAATTAGGCCTTAAGAAGGTAATTAGGGTAAAATGAGGCCATAAGGGTGGGATCTTCATGATGTGATTATTGGCTTTTTAAGAAGAGGAAGAAAAATTGTTCTTTCTGTTGTTTAAGCCACCTAGTCTGTGGTATTTTGTTACAGCAGCCTCAGCAGACTAATGCAAGTCTATGTTTAAAACTGGGTAAATCAACAGAAATGCAGTCAGGAAAGCTGAGATAAAATAGTCCTTGGTGAATAGCACATTAAAAACAGAATCTAGGCTTAAAATATAGAGGTACAGACTAAAGCTGAATCATTTTAGAGTCTTTGTCAAATGTATCAGGGGCTAGGACAGTGTATGGGTTACTTACATAATGTTCCCCAAAGGCAGGAGCTGAATAAATTCTGTTGTAACACAAACTCAAATGATATCCTATATCAGACTCCTAGCTACTACAAGAGTTATTAGAGATTCAGTCTTCTGCTCTCATTCAACAACTCTGCTCCCCACGTCTCTAAGTTTCTGCTAATGATGGAAGCAAGAGAAAGTAAGGATTCCATGAAATTCTCCCTGGGCCAGAATTTTTTACTTAGTTATCTCAAATGCAACTTTTTCCAAAGTAAACATTTTAATTGATCATTCATTTTTAATATACAATCTCCCTTAGGCATCATACATCAGAACCTCAGTCACCACTGAAAAGAGTTTTGAAAACATATCATCATGTAAAACTTTTTTATAGGTCACAGCTTCATAGAGCCTGATAACTTTATGTGCAAAACAAATTGTCAGTGCTTTCGAAATTGACAAAACAAATTGTCAATGCTTTTGCAACTGGGGTAAAAGCTCAGGCAAACATTGTGATTTCCCCACATGCGAACTATTTCAGTGCTGTAACAAAATGCATTTGAGTCCTTCTACCAAGCTTGGAAAAGATCCATTTAAGAATATTAATAGATGGAGCTTTAGAATTGAGTCACTGAGAATTATGCTAAAAATGTAAGGGATGGGCTCAACTTTCAAACACAAGTGGCCTGACAATAGAGCCTACGTCCTTATTTTTATTTAGTATTTTATTTTGAAGCTAAACAAAATACATAGAATTTCTATAATATATATGTTTGTGCATGTTATCATAAATTCCAAGAAATTCATTAGCATAAATATGCCACAGAGAAAAATATCTTACCAGAAGTGTTACATTTAACATTGTAAAATAGGGCTGCATTATTCTTCAGAGTCACTCAGTAAAATAGTGACTGCACTTGCCCACACTATGATTTGTAATGTGAATTATAAAAGTAGATACAATTCACAGGCATAATAACCAATATTGTTAAGGTGTTAAGGGTTCCCAAATTCACCTACAATTTTAATGTAAAAGATACCTTTATTTTGTAGAAATTGACAAGCTGATGCTTATGTTCCTAGTGAATTTTTTTAATGTAGACTAGCCAAACAATTTTTTTAAAAAGAGCAAATATGATGATATATATTACCTCATTTCAAGATTAATTAAAATGCTATATTAAAAAGGTTTTTATGGCATTAAATCTCATTTATAAAAATAGATTGGCAGAGCAGAAATAGATAAACACAGACGTGGTTAATTAATTTTAAATATTCAAAGGCAATTCAATAGAGAATGGAACATCTTTTCAATAAATGGTGCTGGAACAATGAAATATTCCTAGACAAAAATGAACTTCAATCTATACCACACATAAAAATTAATTCAAAATGGATCTTAGATGCAAATATAGAACCTAAAAATATAAAACTGTTGAAGAAAACATAGGAAAAAAATCTTTGTAAACTTGAATTAGACTTAGATATAATGCCAAAAGCTCAATTCACAAAGTAAAAAATTGATAAATTGGACTTCTTCAAAATGAGAAATTCTATTATTCAAAACATACTGTTAGTAGAATGATAAGCCACGGAATGGAAGAAAATATTTGCAAATCATATATTTGATAAAAATATTTCAATCCAGAACATATAAATAACATTCAGACCTCAATAATAAGAAAATAGGAAAACAAAAAACATTTAAAAATAGACAAAAATCCGAACATATATTTTACCAAAGAAGATACATGGATGGAAAATAAGCACATGAAAGGATGTTCAAAATCATTTTCCATAAGGGAAATGCTAATTAAAACCACAAATAGATTCCATGAACATAGTTATTAAAATGTCTAAAACTGGGGCCAGCCCAGTGGCTCATGCGGTTGGAGCTCCGTGCTCCTAACTCCGAAGGCTTCCAGTTCGATTCCCACATGGGCCAGTGGGCTCTCAACCACAAGGTTGCCAGTTCAACTCCTCGACTCCCGCAAGGGATGGATGGTGGGCAGCGCCCCCTGCAACTAAGATTGAACACGGCACCTTGAGCTGAGCTGCCTCCCGGATGGCTCAGTTGGTTAGAGCGCAGCCTCTCAAACACAAGGTCGCTAGTTGGTGGGCTGCATCCACTGCGACTAACAATGGCAACTGGACCTGGAGCTGAGCTGCGCCCTCCACAACTAAGACTGAAAGGACAACAACTTGAAGCTGAGTGGCACCCTCCACAACTAAGATTGAAAGGACAACAACTTGACTTAGAAAAAAAGTCCTGTAAGTACACACTGTTCCCCAATAAAGTCCTATTCCCCTTCCCCAATAAAATGTTAAAAAAAAAAATGTCTAAAACTAAAATGACTGACCTCATTAGGAGTTGGCAGGGATGTGGAGCAGTCCCATACGCTGCTTTCTACAAAGTTATCTGTTCACCTACCATATGATCCAGCCATTCCACACCTACATACCTTACCAAATAAATGATAGCAATTTTCTATACAAAGACGTGGATACAAATATTCACAGCAGCTCTATTTAAAATAGCCCCAAACCTGAAACTCAAATGTTCATTCACAGGTGAATGAACAAACTAACGATGACATATATATTCACATAATAGACTCTACTCAGCAATAAAAAAAATGAACTATTGATACTTGTGGTGACATTGATGAATCTAAAAATATTGTGCTAAGTGAAAGAAATCAGACAAAAAATGCATTCTGTATGATTCCATGCTTATAAAATTTTGAATGTACAAAAGAATCTACATTGACAGAAGACTATCAGTGGTTGTCTGGGGACTCCAAAGGGACATGAGCAATCTCTGTGTTTGTCATCCACAATAGAGTTCATTATCTCTATTGTAGTTATAATTTCACTGGTGTATACATATGTCAAAACACTAAATTTTTCCTTAAAATGTACGGCTTCTTGTATGTCAATCATATCTAAATAAAACTCTTTAAAACAAAGAAATGAAACCTTGTATTTAACAGGGACAAATTTTCTCCAATTCTCAATGCAAAACTAAGCATATCTAAGACTTTCCTTCTCAGTCTTAATCAACACATCATCTTATAGTTGGCTTAAGCCAAAAACACAGTCTTGATTCTGCATTTAGAACCGTTCCTGTCAAAACAAAAAAAAAATTTGATGGGACCCCACAGTCACTGGCTTCCCCGAAATGATGTGGTCCTGTCACACTCCACTCTGGTTCTCATGACCACATGCCTCTCACAGGTAAACTTGCTTTGGCATACTTGGGAGGTGTGCCTAAGAATAGGCATGCTATTGTTCTACATTCTGTGTTGCTGCCCATCTAAATCTCTTCTTATAGCAAAAAACCTAATCACGTAAATTGATTTTTATTCTCTAATGTAACCCAAGACCACGTCTCTTTGTTAAGCAAAGCAGACATTGCATTTGCTTATTCAGGTATTTCTTTTCTCTTTTTAATTGAGATATAATTGACATCTAACATTGTGTTAGCCTTAGGTAACAACATAATGATTTGATATATGTATATGTTGTGATTACCACAATAGCTTAATTAAAATTCATTATCACCCGCAGTTACAATTTGTTTTCTTGTGATGAGAACTTTTATAATTTACTCTCTTAGCAACTTTCAAATATACAATATACAATACAGTATTATTAAGTATAGGCATCACACTATACTTTACATCCCAAGAACTTAATTATCTTATAACTGGAAGTTTGTTTCTTTTGACCACCTTCATTCACTTTGTCCTCCCTCCAACCACCAAGTCTGCCAACCACCAATCTATTTTCTGTTTCTATGAGTTCATGTTTTATTTCCACATATATAAATGAGATCATACGGTATTTTTCTTTCTTTGTCTTACTTAACTTCACTTAACAAATGCCCTCAAAGGCCTTCCATGTTGTTGCAAATGTGGGTTTTTTTTTTTGTTTTTTTTTTTTGTGTGTGTGTGTGTGTGTGTATGTGTTGTTTTTTGGGGTTTTTTTGCTATTGAATTGTGTGAGTTCTTTATATATTTTGGATACCAACTCTTTATCATATATATGACACACAAATATTTCCCTCCATTCCACAGGTTGCCTTTTCATTCTGTTGGTAGTTTTCTTTGTTGTACAGAACTTTATAGTTTGAGGTAGTCCCATTGGTTTATTTCTGCTTTTGTTACCTTTGCTTTTGTGTCAAATTCAAAAAAATCATTGTCAAGACCAATGTCAAGAAGCTTGCCCTCTATGTTTTTCTCTATGAGTTTTATAGTTTCAAATCTTACAGTCAAATCTTTAATCAATTTTGAGTTGATTTTTGTGTATGGTGTAAGACGATGGTCCATATCAATTGTTTTGCAAGTGGCTGGCTAGTTTTCCTAGCACCAGTATCCTTCCCCATTGTATATTCTTAACTCATTTGTCAAATTAATTGACCATATATGCATGGGTTTATTTCTGTACTCTCTATTCTGTTTCATTGATTATATGTCTCTTTTCATGACAATACTATACCATTTTGATTACTATAGCTTTGTAATATAATTTAAAATTCAGAAACTTTGTTCTTCTTTCTCAATATTGCTTTAGCTATTCAGGGTCATTTGTGATTCCATACAACTTTTAAATTGTTCTATTTCTGTGAAAAATGTCATTGGAATTTTGATAGAGATTGAAATAAATCTGTAAATTATTTTGGGTAGCATGCACATCTTAATGATATTCTTTCAGTCCATGAGTACAGAATATATTTATATTTATTTGTGTCTTTTTCAATTTCTTTCATCAGTGTCTTATAGATTTTAGTGCACCAGTCTTTCACCTTCTTGGTTAAATTTATTCCTAGGTGTTTTATTTTTGGATACAATTTTAAATGAAATGTTTTAAAAGTTTCTCTTTCTGGTAGTTCATTATCAGTGTATAGATATGTGAGTAATTTTTGTAAATTAATTTATCCTGAAACTTTACTGAATGTACTTTACATTTGCTGATTCAGGTGTTCCTTAAATAATAATTCCCATCATTATCTATTGAGTTCTTATTACAGTTAAATATGTATTCCCCTATGATGATCATTTTTATATATCAACTTGACTAAGGTCTAGTCCCTAGTTATTTAATCTAACACCAATCTAACTATTGTTTTGAGGTTATTTTGTAGTTGTGATTAAAGTCTATAATCAGTGACTTAAAGTAAAGGAGATTATTCTAGATAATTTTGGTGGGCTGAGTCAAATCAGTTGAAAGGCCTTAAGAACAGAGCTGATGATTTCCTGAAAAAGAATAAATTTTGTCTGTGAATAGAAGCTTTAGCTAATAATCAAGAGTTTCAACCTGCCCTTTCTGATAGCCAACACTACAGATTTTAGACTTGTTTTACCAGCCCCCATGAAAGTGTAAGCAAGTTCTTGAGGTAGAGGTAAAGGTAGAGATGTAGAGAAATGATGTAGAGATAGAGATAGAGCTAATAAAGATATCCCCTCTGAGTTCTATTTCTCTGCTGAACTTGAACTGATACATCCCTCCTTCTTCAAAATATGATTTTTTTTTTTGCTTTAATTGGTAGTATTTACATTTAGTAATATGCACTTCTGTACAAAGTAGTAGACCTTGATTATGGTGTTTTCTATATTTTTAATAATAATTTTTGAAGTTTTTTATTTCTACTTTTTAGAATGAAATTTGCTTAGCTTTCTATGTATCACTTGTTAACAAATCTAAATTACATCCAAGTATGTCAACCAATCTAAAAAAATCTTGGAGATATATTTTCTAAATGTTAAACATATAGCATACAATTTCTTTTTTTTGAATTTGGATATAAGTCCTCCTCTCACAGTCATTCATTTACCCCCTCTAATCTGGACTGGTTGCTCTCTGATTAGTGGATGGTGATGAACCTGGAACTTCTCAGTACTTCTTGGCGTTGAATAATATGCTCCCTGGATCCTTTATCTTTCTTTGTCTTAATTATGTGTTTCATCCTGCTGAAGCACATGCTCCAGGCATTCTAAGAAATAGTATATGGTAGGTATATTTTTTTAGTCCTTACATGTCTGAAAATTATGTTATTCTATTCTCATTTCATAGTTTAGATGAGAAACAAGAATACTTGCTTGAATTTTTTTTTCCCCTGGTAATTTTGAAGCATTGCTCTAGAGTCCTTTTGCATCCTGAATTGATACTGAGCAGTCTGACACTATTTTGAGTGCAGTTTCCTGTACGTAATATGTTTATCTTTTTTAAAAACTAATCTCTAAACATGTTTAAGCCTCTTTTCATTGTTATTCTGACATTTCATAATGGTGTGATTTCTGTAAAAATTATTTTGTCAATTTTCAATGGAATAAATACTTAAATGTATAAAGCAAAACTTTGGATATTTTTAAAGTTCATACATATATATATATATATATATATATATATATATATATATATACACATATATATATATTTTTTTCCTTTGGGTAGAGAAGGATTTCTAAAAGTCAACAAAAGCAAACATCATTAAGGAAAATACTGACATATTTGTTTGTTTTGTTTGTTTGTTTGTTTTTAATAAGAAATTCTGGTTATACAAAGTATAAATGGAGAACTATCAATCTGGGAAAAGAAAGTAGGCAAAGAACCAGTAGCTTAAATATGTATTATTCCTACGAATCAATAAGAAAGGAAATATCAATAACACAATAGAAAATTGGGAAAACATATGAAGATAAAATCCAGTTAACCATGTAATAAATTTAAATTATGAGCCTAACAGTCGAGAAAGCCACAATGAATTAGTCATTCTGTACTATGAGTGATTTGCTGTAGGAATATTTTATACTCCAGGGGTATTTCATTTCAATTTTTTAGAGCAATATACTTTAATCTTTCATATTATATAGGAAGAGAATTGGGGGAATGGAAGTATCCTTTCAGTTGATACAGGAAGGAGGTAGAAAGTGCCATATGTTGTATTCTAATATTAATGTTATCTCATTTTAATTGCTTAATCTTTTGAGAGATCTCTATAATTCTGTTATGAAAATAGAGCCACATCTCATATTTATCTTTTACATTTTTCCTAATAACTAATGCACCCAGTTTTAATAATTCTTTTTTATTTTAGTTTTATTGGAACATTTGAGTAATTATATTACCATGCTCTTAGTTGAATATTAACAAATCTTATTTTTATAAATTGCTTTGTGCTTACTGCTTTGGCTGTAGTCTATCCCATAATTTTATACAGTATTATCTTACAAAAATTATGAACTAGACTTGTATTTTTAATCTACTCATAAGCTTATTTCCATAAAATACTGTAAATTTAAAAAAATATTTTATGACATAATGTAGAAAAAAGGAATATTAATTTTGTTTACTCCTATTAAGTAACTTATTTTTTTTCAGATTACATGATTACAGATATTTTTCTGCTCCATTTTCTGTAAACCTGAGAAATTTGACTATGACATCTAGCTGTGGGGTTCTTTTAATCAACCATGTTTAAAATAGAATAATGTATTTTAGCTTATTTCTTGCAATATATTATTTAACCAGATAACATTTACTTTGATTTCTCAAAGTTAATCTTTCTGCTTGATATCTAACTTGTCAGACAACAAGTTCTTGTTTTATTTTGCTATTTATGCATTTTTAACAAAATTTGTTTTCATTTTTGCCCAAGATTTGAATTTGAGATAGTTTTAGTTTATAGATATTTCAGGCCTACTTTTAAAACAGTCCTAGACAAACACAAGAAGAAAAGCTGATATTTAATGGGATTTTATTTCTCTAAATCATGAATTGGGATAGTATGGCCTGTAGGCAAGTCAAAATTGCTTACCATTTGTTTTTGCAAATAAAGTTTTATTCAAACACAAACAACTCAATTTATTTGCATATTGTCTATGGTTACTTTTGCACTACAATAGCAAAGTTGGGCAGTTAGCATAGAGACTGGGCTATATGGCCCACAAAGTTGAAAATAGTTACTAGTTAGGCCTTTACAGACAAAGCTTGCCAACTCCAGATCTACAATGTAAATCCATCTGTACTATATATTGGGATAAGAATATTGAAAGACTAAGTGGTGCAGTAGGAACTTCATTACTCTACAAAACATTTTCTTCCCACCTTAGTGGTTAAAGTTCAAATTTAACAGTAACACAAAACCCTTCTTTTGTAATAGGTATGATAGTTCCCAATCATCTAATCTTTGTCACCCTGAATTGGAAGCTACTCTTAGCATTTTTGGTACTCTTTGCATATCCCTCTATTTTTTTTTTAAATATACGTTGGCTTTGTGGACTGTTCAAGTCTCTTCTAAATAGTTCCACCTTCATTATATATCAATAATTATATTCAAATGTTTTGTCTAATAATGTACACTTACGTAATTTTCAGCCCAGATACCAGTATTCCTTATTTTATGCACAGCAATTTAGTCTTGTAGATTATTGCTTAAATTAAATAAGTAATTTTGCACAGCTCATAAACATTTTATTATGAGGATTATGTAACAACATTCTTATAAAATGTTGTTATAACAGTAAACACTTAAGAGTCATTATTTTGGAGAAATAATTAACAATAACTTTTAGACCCTATTAGGAAAACAAAACAAAAAAATAAAAGGAATGACTTTTTCTTTTTGAAAAAAAATTCTGGAAATAGAATTAATTTATAAAAAGCAATCAACCTAGTAATTAAAAGAACCACTAGGTTTAAGCAACAAATAGGAAGATGTGGGATTATAACTGGAAATACCACTGACAGTGTGGTTAACACTGCAACAGCGACTCTACAAATTCTTTGTTTTTATTGAACCTGCATGATCTTCAGAACGGACACTTTAACAAATCTAAATACATCAAGTGACCATCACTATTTGCCAAAAGGCAGGACATGAATCCTTCTTTATTTTATGCTTCTGGGAATCCCCAAATTAGACTTAAGTTTCCTACAAACCACACCACTGCCTGCTCTTGTAGCCTTACTTTTCTCAGGCCTTCAGTCTATTATACACTTGATTTTGTCTAAATCTTAATTATAAAAATTATCAGAGCTCTCCTCTTCCCATTCTTCACATTCAGAGCTCCTTGGTCAATTACTTGGAGGATATGTCTTAGGTCACTATTTCACCTTGAGGACACTTAAAAGCCCAGGGAAGATATTTTGAAGTTGGAATGTTCCAATTTCATTGAAGATCTGGAAAAACATGAATATCCATGATCACTACTTGGATATGTTTCCACACAAAATATACACTTAACCACTGAAAATAAAAATCCAATCATAGTGGCTAAAGAGTTAGTGAGATTTACTGAGTTCAATGCACTGGCATATCTCAAATAGAAACTTTTACAACATAAAATAAACATCAGATCTACCATATATGGGTTTTATGTGGATTAAAATTATTCAATGAATTTGAATATATCCAATGCTTTAGTCACCATGTCAGGTGTTGGGAATAGAAATAAAATGTAATCTCTGTTTTAATTAACTTGCTATCTGTTACGGCATATCACTATTAGATACTATAAATAATGCAAATGTTACTCGAGTGACATACAACGTGAGAGCATACAAAAAGGACATGTGAGTTTGGTGGAAACCATCAGTGTGGTTTCATAGTACAGATAAAATTTATACTGAATCCTGAAATAAATTGGAATCGGGAACAAAGAAGATATTCTATGCTATTGGAGCATCAATGTTAGACATTGCGGAGAAGAGCAAACAAACAAACCAACAAAATGCATGTTTGTTTTTTTTGTATAGATGAAAAAAAATGAGTTGAAAGTGCAAGAGGGCAGTAGATGGCGGGGTAGGAGTTCTCAGCTATTATGCCAAGAGAACATCAGTTTTGACAACCCTCCATGGACCAGAGTAGATTTGTGGAAATCCAGGGGTACAGAGGATAAGTTTCAGCACACCATTACAGCAAAAATCTAATAGATGTATTGAAGAAAGTAAGAATAGTTTCACTTTCTCTGCAGTTTCACTTTCTCTGTATCACCCCTTCCTCAAGGTGGCACAGCTCAGTGCCAAGGGAGTCTCCCTTGGTCTGCAACTTCCTCCATGGGGGAAAGTGAGAATATGGTAAGTATCTCTACCACGCAGAATTCAAACAAAAGGCCCACTTCTTTCTTACCTCATACAGAATACCAAGGGGATCAGCAAGCTAAGTAATTGGGAAAAACTGGGACCAGGAAAGAGAAATGGGGACTTATAGCAACCAAAGCTCTGAACTTAGCAAAGCAACAGCTTCATGGACTCCATCAAGACCCCTATCCACAAACCACATGAGATGCTTCACCTGCAGTCCTTCCCAAATGGCACAGGAGTGCATCCAAACATTCCACATGCCTCACCTTTCACCCTCTCCAATGGCCAGCCCTCTGAATGTGCCTCTATGGAGTGGTATTAAACTAGATATCAATATTAGGTGGAAAACTGGAAAATTCATAATTTGTGGTAGAGAGCAGCACACTGTTGAACAAATGGGTCAAAGAAGAAATCAAAATAGAAGTCAGAAAATACCTTAACACAAGCAAAACGGAAACAGCCTATAAAAGTTTATGAAATGCAGAAAAAGCGGATAAAGAAGTTTATAGTAATAAATGTTTACATTAAGAAAACATACAGATCTCAGTTGAACAACCTAATATTACACCTCAAGAAACTAAAAAAAGAACAAACGAAGCCGAAATATAACAGAAGGGAGAAAATAACTAATATTGAAGCAAAAATAAATGAAATAGAGGTCAGAAAACAATAGAAATCATAAAAACTGTTTTCTTTTAAAAAGATAAATAAAATTTATAAACCTTTAGCTAGATTATCTAAGAAAAGAGAGAGAAGACAAATAAAATCAGAAATGAAAAAGGAGGCATTACAGAAACATCAGAGGTCATAAGAGACTACTATCAACTTATTTACACCAAAAATTTGGATAATCTGAAAGAAATGATAAATTCCTAAAACCATACACCCTTCTAAGATTGAATCATGAATAAATAGGAAATCTGAACAGACCAAAAACTATTAATAGTAAGAAGATTTAATCAGTATTCAAAAATCTCCCCAAAAATAAAAGCCCAGGGACAGATGGCTTCATTGGTGAATGCTACCAAACTTAAAAAAATAATAATAATAACAATTCCAATTCTTCTCAAGCACTTCCACAAACATGAGGAGAAGGGAACACTTTCAAAACTATATTTCAAAAACAGCATTATTCTGATACTAAAGTCAGAAAAGGACACTAGAAGAAATGAAAATTACAGGTCAATATCACTGATGAACATAGGTACAAAACTCCTCAGTAAAATACTAGCAAACCAAATTCAACAGCACATGTAAAGGCTCATACACCATGATCAAGTGGGGTTTATTCATGGAATGCAATATTTCACATATGTAAATCAATAAATATAATACAATATACCACATTAACAGAATGCAGGATTTAAAGAAATGATATAATTATTTCAATAGATGCAGGAAAAGCACTTGAAAAAGTCAACATCTTTTCATGATAAAACTCTCAACAAATTAGGGACAAACAGAATGCACCTCATAAGAATGAAGGTGAAATATGACAAGTCCACTGATAACATCATATTCAATGGAGAAAAGCTGAAAGGTTTTCCTCTAAGATCAGGTAGAAGACAAGGGTGTCCACTCTCACCATTTCTATTTGACACAATACTGGATGTTTTAGCCAGAGCAACTAGTCAAGAAAAAGAAATGTAAGACATCTAAATCAGAAAAAAAGAATTAAAATCATCTTCGTTTGCAGATGACATAGTGTTGTATAGAGAAAATTCTAAAGACTCTACTAAAAAACTGTTGGAATAAACAACTTTAGCAAAGTTGTAAAATACAAATCAACATACAACAATCAGTTGCATTTCTATACACAGACAATGAAATATGTGAAAAAGAAATTAAGAAAACTCTCCCATTACAATAGCATCTGAAAGAATAAAATACTTAAGAATAAATTTAACCAAGGAGTTGAAATACCTACCTTGTTTCCCCTGAAATAAAACCTAGCCAGACAATCAACTCTAAAGCATCTTTTAGAGCAAAAATTACTATAAAACCCAGTTTTATTTTTACTATAAGATTGGGTCTTTAACATAATATAATATAATATAATATAATATAATATAATATAATATAATACAATACTGGGTCTTATATTGATTTTTGCTCCAAAAGATGCATTAGAGCTGATTGTCTGACTAGGTCTTATTTTTGGGAAACAGAGTATATACTGAAAGCTACAAAATATTAACTTAAATTGAAAAAGACACAAATAAATGGACAGATATTCAATGTTCATTGATTGGAAGAGTTAATTTTATTATATGTTCACATTATCCAAGGGAATCCACAAATTCAGTGCAATCCCTATCAAAATTCCAGTGGGATTTCTCACAGAAATAGAAAAAAAAATTCTAAAATTTATATGGAACCACAAAAGACCCCAAACAGCTAAAGTGATTTTTAGCAAGAAGAATGAAGATAGAGACATAACCTTTCCTAATGTCCAATTATGGTACAAAACTATAGTACTCAAGACAGTATGGTGCTGGAATAAAATAAGCACATAAACTAATGGAACAGACTAGTTAGCCCAGAAATAAACCCATGCATATATAGTCAATTAATCTTTGACAAAGTCACAAAATGGGGAATGGATAGTTTGTTCAATAAATTGTGCTAGAAGAACTGGATACCTACATGAAAAAGAATTATATTGGGCACTTAACTTAGAACATACACAAAAATCAACTCAAAATAGATTAAATACTTAAGACCTGAAACTATAAAAGTGCAAGCAGACAACATAGAAGAAAATCTCCTTCACATCAGTCTAAGTAATGATTTCTTGGATACGTTATGAAAAGTACAGGCAACAAAAGCAAAAAATGAATAAATAGAACTATATTAAACTAAGTTTATGCACAACAAAGGTAACAATTGATAAGATTAAAAGACAAGCTATTAAATGGGAGAAAATATTTCCAACCACATATCTCAAAAGGTAGTTAATATTCAAAAATATAGGAAACTTCTACAACCCAATATAATTTTTAAAAAGTAACCTTATTAAAAAATGGGCAATGTACCAAAATAGACATTTCTTCCCAAAAAAGATACAAATGGCCAATAGATATATGAAAAGATGCTTGACAACAGTAATCATTGGGGAAATGCAAATTAAAACCATAATGAGATATTGCCTTACATCTGTTAGAAAGGCTATTACAAAAAAAAAAAAAAAAAAAAAAAAAAAACCTGAAAATATACCAACAAGTGTTGGTGAGGGTGTGGAGAAAACTGAAAATATACCAAGTGTTGGTGAGGGTGTGGAGAAAAGGAAACCCTTGTATTGGTGGGACTATAAATTGGTACAACCTTTATGGAAAACAATTTGGTCATTCCTCAAATAATTAAAAGCAGAACCACAATATGATCCAGCAATCTCACTTCTGGGTATACTCATATAATCAAAGGAAATCAAATCAATATCTTAAAGAGATAGCTCTATGTTAATTGCACCATAATTTACAATAGACAAGATATGGAAATAACGTGTCTTTCAACAGATGAATGAATAAGGAAAATGTGATATATATATTTTATTAAGCCATAAAAAGAAGAAAATCTAGCTGTTTTCTACAATATGGATAAACCTGTAGGAAATTATGCTAGTGAAATTGACCAGACACAGGAAGAGAAATACTGCATTATCTCACTTACTTGTGGAATCTAAAGAATTGAACTTACAGAAATACAGAGCAGAATGGTGGTTAGTAGGGAACTGGGGTGGAGGCATTGGGAAGACTACAAAATATTCATTTAAATTGAAAAAGACACAAATAAATGGACAGATATTCAATTGTTGCAACAAGTTTGCAAACTTAATTGTCATACTCTTTGTAAGCCCTGCCTTTCTTTGTACTTTGGAGTACAATTTAGGTTGCTACCTGAATCTGTGCTTCCTAGATTGCAATCCCTCCTTTGCTCAGATAAATGTTTTTTATTCTTTATTACAGCAATGAAAAATAGAAAATCTGAGTAGTCCTATATCTGCTAAAGAAATTGAATTCATAGTAATATTAATCTTGTGAAATTTCCCACAAGGAAATCTTCAAGCACTGATGGATTCATTGAGGAATTCTATTAAGCTTTTATGTATAAATTATATTAACCTTATGCAAACTCTTTCAGAAAATAGAGAAAATTCATCCCAATTCATTGTATGAGGCCAGCATAACCACAATACCAAATTTAGACAAAGTCATTACAAAAAAAGAAATTACACATAAGTCATATAAGTGAAATCACGTGGTATTTGTCCTTCTCTGTCTGACTATTTTCACATAGCATAATACCTTCTAGGTCTATCTATGTTGTTGCAAATGGAAGCTTTCATTCATTTGTAAAATTGAGTAATATTCCACTTTGTGTGTGTGTTACATATTCTTTATCTATTCATCTATTAATGATTAATGGGCACAAGTTGTTTCCATATCTTGGCTATTGTAAATAATGCTGCAAAGAACATGGTGGGGGTGAATCTATCTTTTTGGATTAGTGTTTTTGTTTTCTTCAGTAAGACACCAGGAAGTGTAATTGCTGGACCATATGGTAGATCTGTCTTTAATTTTTTGAGGAACCTCCATACTGTTTTTCATAGTGGCTGCCCATTTTGTAATACCACCAACAGGGTACTTATATGTGGAATCTAAAAAACAAATAAACAAAACAAAACAGGAATAGACACATGGAGAACAGACACGGAGAAAAAACTGAATGCTGCCACAGGGGAAGGAGGTGAGGGAAGGCTGAAAAAGGTGAAGTGGAGTAAGAGGTACAAATTTTCACTTATAAAAATAATTCATGAAAGTGTAATGTACAGCATAGGGAATATAGTCAATAACATTACAATAACCTTTTATGATAGATGGTTACTAGACTTATCCTGATGATTACTTAGATATACGAATGTAAATGTTGAATAACTATTTTTTATACCTGAAGCTAATGGAACATTTTATATTAACTGTAATTTAATAAAAAGAGAACTTACAGAACATTGTTTAATGCTATTGCTGTATTGAAATAATATTTCTTATTTATGAAATTTATTGGGGTGACATTGGTTAGTAAATTTGTATATGCTTCAAATGCACATTTCTATAATACATCATCTGTATATTGCATTGTGTGTTTCCTACCCAGAGTCAGTTCTCCGTCTGTTACCATATATTTGACCCTTTTTCCCTCTTTTACTACCCTCACCCCACTTACCTTGTGGTAACCACTAACTGTTATCTATGTCTATGAGTTTTTGCATCTTTGTTTGTTTGTCTTGTTCCTTTGTAACTTTCAGTTTTATATCCTACATATGACTGAAGTCAGATGATTCTGGACTTTTTCTGTCTGCCTTATTTTGCTTGACATAATAATCTCAAGATCCATCTATGTTTTTGCAAAGGCATGGCATTAGCAGAAAAATAGACACACAGACCAATGGAATATACCAAAATTAACTCAAAATGGATCAAAGATCTAAACATAAGACTTGAAACAATAAATTACATAGAAGAAACCGTAGGTAATCAACTTATGGACCTTGGCTTCAAAGAGGATTTTATGAATTTGACCTCAAAGGCAAGGAAGGTAAAAACAAAAATAAATGAACGGGACTATATCAAACTAGAAAGCTTCTGCAAGGCAAAAGAAATCATCAACAACAACAAAAAGAGGCAAACTATCGAATGAGAAGATTCCCATTATTGAAACAACACCTTCAATAAGGAGCTAATATCTAAATTATGTAAAGAACTTGTACAACTCAAAAACAAAAAAACAAACAATCCAATTAAAAAATGGGCAGAGGACCTGAACAGACATGCAAATCAAAACTACAGTGAGATATCACCTTACACCTGTTAGAATGGCTATCATCAACAAGACAAATAATAAAAAGTGTTTGAGAGGCTGTGGAGAAAAAGGAAACCTCATACACTGCTAATAAAAATGTAACTTGATATAACAACTATGGAAAACAATATGGAGGTTCCTCAAAAAATTAAGAATAGAATTACCAGATGACTCAGCAATCCCTCTTCTGGGTATCTATCCCCCCAAAAAATCTGAAAACGTTTATCCATACATGTACCTCAATGTTCATTGCAGCATTATTCATGGTGGCCAAAACATGGAAAGAACCAAAATGTTCTTCGACAGATGATTGAATAAAGAATATGTGGTACATATACACTATATTACTCAGCCATAAGAAAAGATGAAATAATTAATAATTTTTGAACATGGGGGCCCATTGTTTTACTTTGTACTGAGTCTCATTTAATTGTAAAAGTCTGAATGCTTTCTTCCTAAGATCAGGAAAAAGGTCAGAATGTCTACTTGTCCCACTTTCATTTTAACATTGGATGCCCTTGCTGATGTCATAATTTAAGGAAAAATGAAAGGAATAAACATGGGAGAGATGAAAAAATTAAAACTGTCTTTATATGCAGGTAGCAAAATTGTTTCAGTATAAAAACCTAAGAAAATTATTTTTAAAGTTAATAGAATTATTAAGTGAATTTATGTATATGGCAGATAAAAGGTTAATATTAAAAAATAAACTGCATTCTAACTGGTGTGGGTGATATCTTATTGTGGTTTTTATTTGCATTTCTCTGATGATTAGTGATGTTGAACATTTTTTCATATGTCTATTTGCCATTTGTATGTCCTCTTTGGAGAAACCTTAAACCTAAGTAACTTAAAACCTAAGTAACTTTACTAACCATTTTCACTCTAATAAACTTTAATTTAAAAAAAATTTAAAAAATAAAAACTAGATTCCATTTCTATAAGCTAGCAATAGATAACATGAAAAAGAAAAATTTTAATTTCCATCTAAATTGGTATTGAACATAAAATACTTTGTAATTAATTTAACAGAATATGTGTGAAATATATGCACAGAAAAATGCAAAACATTACAGAAGGAAATCAAAGGAATCCTAAGTAAAAGAAGAAATATACCATGTTTATAAAGTGGCATACTCAATCTTGTTACAATAATAATTCTCCTCAAATTCATTTATAGGTTAAATACAATTCCAATAAAAAACCCAAGAGGTTTTTTGTTTGATTTTTTAAAGAAATTGACCATGATTCTAAAAGTTATTGAAAAAACAATTTTATAACAAAAACAACAAAAAATGGAAGCATCTGCACTACTTGATTTCAAGAGTTACTAGGAAGCTGAAGATAATGTGATATTGAAGCAAGGAGTAATAAATATATCAATTGTATAGAATGAAGAAATTAGAAAAAGAATCAACATTTACAGTCAATTAATTTTTAACAAAAGTTAACAATTATCCAATGGGGACATGATAGTCTTTTCACCAAATAGTGATGTAACAACTTGACATCAATTTGGGGTTGTAAGGAGTAATCCTTGACCCTACCTCAAACCCTACAAAAATATTAATGGAGGATGGATCATAAATATGTTAAAATCATAAAGATTCTAGGACAAAACGTGGGAAAATATGTCATCTTTGAACCATGAGGTAGGTAATGATTTCTTAGGCCACAATACTAAGCATAAAAGAAAATATTATAAATTGGATCACATCAAAATTAAACACTTCTATTATTCAAAAGACAATATCACAAAAATAAATAAATAAATAAATAAATAAATAAGCCAAAGATTAGAGTCAATATTCACAATAAATATATCTAACAAAGGACTTAGACTCTAAATACATACTTCTAGTATTCAAAAGACAATATTATAAAAAATAAAATAAAAGCCAAAGCTAGAGGAAATATTCATAGTAAATGTATCTAACAAAGGACTTAAGATCTGAATATATAAAGAACCTCTACAATCCACTATAAAAAGGGAAAAAAAAAGTTTTTAAACAGGTGAGATACTTGAACTATTATTTCATGGAAATATCTCAATTGTGTAGTGTTGATAGATGTATCCATATGCTAAAATTCATTAAATTGTATACTTAAAACCTGTGAATTTTATTGTATGTAATTCTATTCAATAAAATTAATTATAAATAAAAGAAGAAAGAAAACGACTTTATAATCCCACAACTATTAAAAATTATTTCTATTTCTCTGTAGTTTCTTTCATATCTCATCTATATATCTATAAACTTACTTTTAAATAGTACTGTAGAGAGTGTGATCCAAGATGGTAGAATAGACTCACACTATGCTTGCCTCATTCTGTGAACACATCAAAATTACAACTAAATTGTAGAGCAATCAACGTGGAGAACCATCTAAAGTCTGACTGAACAGAAGTTTTATAACTAAAGACAGAAAGAAGCTGCACCAAGACTGGTAGGAGGGTCAGAAATGCGAAACAAATTGTCCCCAAAACTCCATGTTGTGGATGAAAATTGGGACGGTAATCTTGGCCACATAGGTTCCCTACAGAGGAGCAAGGGACCCTAGACTCACACCAGGCTCCTCAGCCAGGAATACTGGTGCTAAGAAGAGGAGTCCCCACTTCTGGCTGTGAAAAACAGTGGGAATTTCGACAATCTGGGTGGGATGGAAGGCTGTGGGAAACCCAGGCGTCCTCTTAAAGGGTCACGCACAGACTCGCTCACAGGCACTCACCTTGGGCTCCAGCGGAGAGATGGTGACTGGAGGGCATCAGAGGCACATGGAGGGCAGACAAGGAGTGTGGCCTCAAGGGGAGGCCTGGAGGACAGTCAGCATTTTCTCTGTGTGGGGTCCTTCTCCCATGCAGCCATCAGGCTGGCACCATCTTTTCTGTGTTGAGCCTTCCCCCTACACTTACAACCAAATCTGAATCTGATTGGCCTGGTGAGGGTTGTAGTTCTGCCCTGCTGACTTACTCAGACCCCGACGCACCCAACTCCCTCCAGCTGGAGGCTTTATCAGCAGCTAAACCTTACTGGAGCTGGCAAACGGCAGCAGGTTGCAACAAGCCTCAGGTGTCCTGGCTTTCTGTGAAGCTACCCCAGACCCAGTACTAGTGGCAGCCATCCTCAGTTTGTAACGTGACATCTCCCACATGCCTCCAGGTTCAGCATAGGCAGCGACCAACCACAGATCGCTTTGCAGCTCCTGCAAGTTACCCCCTGACCAGTCACAGGCAATGGCTGACCTGGCCCCAAACCAGAGCCACTCCCTAGATGCCCCAGAACCGAAATACTTAGAGGCTGGCTTCAGACCTGAGCAGACCACTGCCCAATAGCCCCACAAGTAGCACACATAAGGGTGGTCTCATCAGGCACCAGAACCCACTGGAGCAAATCCTGCTCCGAGTGGTAAGCTCCCCAGCACAGCAGCCCATAAACTGTAGACATGGCCAAACCCTACAGTCAGTCAGCCTGAGGATCAATCCCGCACGCTGATATACCAATAGCAATCAAGGCTCAAATATAACAGGAGGGATTAAAAAAACATATTTCATGAAACTGGAAATGGAAAACAAACAAAAAAATGGGGTAGCAATACTTATACCAGCCAAAATAGAATTTAAAACAAAGACTATAATAACAGACAAAGAAAGGCTCAGTAATCCCACTTCTGGGTATTTATCTGAGGAAAATCAAAATGCTGCTTTGAGGGTATATGTTCATGCATATGTTCATTGCAGCATTATTTACAATAGCTAAGATGTGGAGGCAGCCTGAGTGTCCATCGATGAAGAATGGATAAAGAGGAGGTGATATATACATACAATGGAATATTGCTCTGCCATGGAAGGGAATGGGTTCTTGCCATCTGCAGTGGAATGAATGAACTTGGCGGGTATTGTGCTGGGGGTATTGTGCTGTGTATATCAGACAGAGAAAGACAGATGCGATGTAATTTCACTTACATGTGGAATCTAAAGAACAAAATAAATAAACAAAACAGAAACACATTCATAGATACAAAGAACATTTTGATGGTTGCAAGATGGGAGCTGGTTGAGGAGGTGGATGAAAAACTGGAAGGGATTAAGAAGTATAAATTAGTTGTCACAAAGTAGTCATGGGGATGTGTGATATAGCAGAAGGGATATAGTCAATAATAGTGTAACAACTATATATGGTGTCAGATGGGTACTAGATTTATCAGGGTGATAGATGGAAGGGCGGGGTTGGAGGACAGGGTGAAAAAGTAAAGGGATTAAAAGGTACAAACTGGTAGTTGCAAAATAGTTATGGCGATGTAAAGTAAAGCATACAGAATATATTCAGTAATATGGTAATAGTTACGTATACTTCTAGGTGAGTACTAGGCTAGTCAGAGGGATCATTTCTTAAATTATGCAGATTTCTAACCACTATGCTGTACACCTGAAATTAATGTAAAATCATATTGAATGTAAAAAATAAATAAATAATTATTATTGATATATTTTTTACTTTGTATTATTTTTCACTTCCATTAGTTAAAAAAATAATTTTCATAGATTTAGGTCTGTGTCACGGTAATGTTTTATTAGTATTCCCACTGCTGATAATCATAGCCACCATTTATGAAAAATCTCTTATTTTCCTGGCAATATGTAAAACACTTACATGCATTATTTCATTTTAATCCTCAACTCATCCTTTAGGCCCTAAAGTTTAGGGGAAAAGTCCCCCAAACAAGCAACAGGTGTATTGATTTTCATTCTTTTTCTTTTAAGATTTTAAGTATTGAACATTGAGCATTTGGCTCTGAAGAAGTATGCCCACTTTCTAATAAATTAGGATTTATTGTATTCTCAATCTTACATTCTTTATATTTATTGCCACTTTTTCCTGTCTTTTTTCTTCTAGAAACTATAGAAAATTGTCTTTAAGTGTATCAAATTGCAAGTGGAGGTGTATTGGATAGAATTATTAGTTGTAAATAACAGAATCGACTTTAGCTAGTTTTAGGACAAAAGGATATATGAATAAATAGATCTTACAGAATTATTGGAAGGGATAAAGAAGTATACTCTAACCTGAACTTCTGAAGGAATGAGCCTCAGAAGTGTATCATAGCATTGATCTTCTGAGACATTGCTCCCTTTCCTATAAGTAGAACTGTGTTGGTTTTGGATATTGCTCCCCCTGTTTAAGTCTCCAGTGATACTTTGTCCCAAAGCAGAAACTGCCATTGCTCCTACTGCTTGCAGAAAATAACCATAAAAACTAATAATCTTCTTCCTGCCTGATTTTCCTCACACGACTTTTTTCCACATCAAAGTAAATGAATCCCATGTGTATATCTGATTGGCACAGCCTTGATCCCAGAAATGCAATCTGATTGCAAATTCTCCTCCTGGAAAGCCAGGAGTTTGTGATTCATTCGTTCATTGATTCATTTATTCATTCATTCCTCTCCCACCCAGTTAATTATATTCTATAGTGAGAATTCAGGAAACAGTAAGGATTACCCTCAAAATGTAGTGGGAAAGTTCAAAACTTTTTAGTAGAATTCACAAATTCAGTAGAGTTCAATCTTTGTATTTTAATGTTTTTTCTTCATTTCTATCTTAATGCATTTTTTAAGAGAATCTGTACTGTTCAATTCTTTAATTTCATAATGTGCTAAGGTTTTCTTTATAACACATGCATGGATGACTTTTTTAATACTTCATAAGTACTGAGAACGTTGCATATGATTTTTGTCAGGTACAAAGATTGACAGGCATACTGACGGCTTATCAAACTTCCATATCTATCATTATTTTTCATAAAGTCATGTTCAAATTTTATTGACCTCTCCTGTGCCTTCCAATCACTGATCCTACCACATTTTGCATTGTTTATCAGGTGCCTGAAAATTCACTTCTCTCTTTACCCTATCTAGATTCTGCCATTCATCTCTATAATTTTATCCTTACATTCTCTCTTGACTTCCTTGCACACATTTCCAACTAGAGTATTTACTTGGTAAAATCCAAACCATGGTTAAACCCATGTATTAATTCTGGGATTGTACACAAGCAGCTGAATCGATCTCGAGCAATACTAAAGCCAAGATGACAGCTCTCACCTAAAATTTGTGTCCACGAACACAAGTATGTCCTTGGTACTTTCAGCAATTTTGTTATGTATTCGTTATCGATTGCAATTTCATAACTTCTGGTCCTCAAACCTCTCAGCGGATGATCTCAAATATGAGTATTTGACTGATAAAATGGAAACATCTAGAACAAAACATCCTTATCTTACCATTACCACATCCAGCAACGTCTTGACTTCATGCCCATGAACTCTGCCTTCTCTCATATGGCAATTAATGTAAATCCCTGCTCTTCTTAAAAAGACAGTCTGTTCCCTCACTCTATTTAAAAGTTCAGTACCCCTAACATCTCTTTTTCTACCACATCATCAATTTCTTTTTTCCTACTGGATCATTTCTCAAGTAATATAAACATGTCATTATATTTCCAATTTTATTACTTTAAAAAAGAAAAGAAAATTCTTACTCATTCCCGTGTACCCATCTAACAAACCACCAATCCATTTCTTTCCTTCCTTTTGAAGCAAAGTCCTTCAAAGAGTTTGTTGTCTCCTCCTCTCCTATATTCTCTTCTCAACCTAATCAGACTTTCATCCCAACCACATTATTAAATCATTCTCCACGGAGATGGATATGCTGTAAAACTAATACATTATAAGTGTCAGGGCCTGTGTTTTGATCGGCCTTTGTCAAGACCCTGGAAGGACCTTAGCAATATTTTCACATGCTCATATTGTCAAGCTAAGAAATGTCCAAACCTGTAGAGAATTTTTATAAGAATTTATTGGAGCCAAACTGACAACATATGCCAGGGAGCAATTCCTCAAATGCTCCAAAGAATACCAGTCTTTCAGCTTCTTTTATGCATTTGAAATTAAGGAGGGAGTGTAAGGAAGATCACATGAAGGTAAGAAAAAGCAGGCAGGGATTGGATTACAGGATGTCTAACAAGATTATATGCTCTGTTGGGGGTGGTCACAGTTTATTTCAAAGGTGTGTTAACCTAAATGCTCAGAAACAGTGAACAGGGCTTATTAAGGCAAAAATAAACTTTTTACTAAAAAGTTACATACCTGGAGCATGACTACCCACCATGACCTGCCCAGTTAGGAATTTATGATCAGATCACCCTCTGAGGTAATTTTCCATAGAACCTCTTTTTCTGTCCGTAATATGTTTTGTTTTGCTTTTTATTTGTAAATGAAAGATAATACCAATTGGTTGGGATAGCTATCTCATTTTCCGCATTGCATTAGTGCTATCTAGCCTAAGCCACCATTACTTCTTAGCTGAACCATTAAAAAAAGCCTTTTAATCGATGTACCTTTTTCACTCTGATGTCGCCCCCAATTAATTATCCACAGAGAAAGCAAGATCTTCTTGAAATATAAAGTAAATGGTGTCTCTCCCATGAAACTTTCTGAAGAATAAAGATTTTCCATAGTAGACCTTACTGAATCTTAGTTTCAATTATTCCTCTCCACCTTTCTTAATAAACCCAAATTGTTCAACCAATAGCTATGAAGCCAGAACCCTAGTCTTTCACTACATCCTGCCCCACAATTAACTGCATGTACATTTTCTCATACCTTCTGAGAATTTAAATCATAATAAAATTCTCAAAGAAACTGAACTTTGACCTTTCCCAATCTATTCTGTAATATCTTTCTGCTTCATAGTCACCCAAAACTCTTCTGTTAGAATTGTTCTTACAGTGTAATATTTTATAAAAGCTGGGTTTATTGTCCTTAGTTGTTTTTCCTTCACATTCTTGTACTTAATACTCTTTTGTGCCTTCTTCCCATAATACTCAGGGGGAAAAATAAAGTAGCTTTACAAAGCTGCTTGTGACCTTCCTTACCATTTATTTCTTGCTCACTGTGCTAGCTACTGATGCCTAGCTGTTCTTTAGATAAACCAGGATTGTTCTCCATAATAACCTTTATGCTTGTGTTTACTATGTCTGGAAAATGCTTGCCTCCTAGAAGTCATATATTTACATTTCTTGCTCTGTCACATATTTTTAAAACTTTTATCCAATACCACCTCTAGGGAGAGACCACATCTTTGTATCTATTGTTAAAAATCTAAAAGGAACAGAGACCAGTCTTGAAAATTCCCTGAACAGGCAAAACCAGTTTAGTCATACAAAGAAAGCTTAATTTAGCTATTTTTGCAAGACTATCTTGACCTAGGTCATTCTTTGTTTATGCCTCTGGAAATCATAAGCAAATCTTGAACTACTTCCCAAGGCTGATATGAGATAACCACTGAAAATAACATTATAACCAATCACTGTAGATTTTTAAAAGCTTATTAATTCTATAGTTTCTTTGCTCTAACTTTTCTTTTTTTCCTATTTTAATCTGTATGTCATATTAGTCTCCACTCTTTTAAATTGATAAACCCTTTGTAAACTTTTAGTCTCTCATGAAGTATACTGAGAATCTCTTATTTATCCATGGAGTAATTATTAAAAAATACAAAAAACAGACATTAAAATTTTTCAGAGTACTTTCACACACAGCATTTATTTGATTCTCACAAATATCATGTAGCACAGGTAGGGAAGATCTCATTATCCTCATTCTATAGACTCCTAAGTCTTAAGCCTCATTAAGCTCCTTTCCTTATCATCACTGCCTTCACTCTCAACCAATTATCTCAAATAAGAACAGAGATGACAATGACACAACACTGTTCATGGAAAAAAAACCCTTCATTATTTTATTGTACTATCCCTTATAAACTATGTCTCTATTATACTTTGATACTTTAAACCAACAGCTCTTGGTGGTAGTGCTTATTCTGATGCGACTTTAGTTTGAGGACTGGTAGAGGAAATTACATAACCGCATGAAAAAGGTATTAGAAATTATGATGGAGTGGCCAGGATAAGCAGAAATAGATATTTCCTAAAGTTGCCAATGGATAATTTTGTAATTAAGTATTTTTTTCTTATTCTGACGCATTCTCTGACACATAATGCTAGTTGGACTTCTGTTCAATATGTTTATCCAGAAAAGATCATCAAAGGGTTTTGAAGGAAAAGATACATATTCTTAGAGAAAATATGTTGTAGCAACATTTTAGTGCACTCTGGTATCTCAATTTTAACTGTTGATACAATTATAGAAGGGCCGGGTATAAACCTGGGGTCAGATCAATAAAATATTTTTTTATTCTTCTTTTACTAAGGTAAAAAGCAAATAGAGCAGCATTTATCGAATACTATGAATGCTAGGTATCATACTAAGTACATTTGCATACATTCTCATTTACTCTTGTCACAGTATATCAGGTATTTTTATTATACTGAATATACTGTGGTGAAAAAAATCACTAGAAAATGACCAAGAGCAGATCACACAGCAAGCATAGTATTTCAAATCACTACAGCTTACAGAATCAGACTTATATAGAAGACAGAAAACTGGCATGAGATCTGTCTTCTTACAATATAAAATTCAATTCTGAAAAACATAAACTTCATCTGATGTAATGGTTCTCAAAGTGTGGTCCTGAATCAGCAGAATCAGCATCACAAGGAAACTTAATAAAATTTCATATTATTTGGTCCCACCCTAGACCTATTCAATCCAGCAATCTGATTTTAACAAGTTCCCTCTGTGCTTCTGGATGGCTCCTAAAGTTTGAGAAGCACTGCCCTCGTCTTTGCCTCTCTGCTTCACTCCTTTTTTCTTTTACTCTACAAACGCTCTTGGTAAAATCTTCTATAGGGCAAAAGCCTCATTAAGTACAAATTTTGTTTCGTTTGTTGGGTTATATTTTTTTCTAGAGTGGATCCTTGTTTTTCTAGATCTTCTTTTGTGCTCAGTATAGTGCATCTGAATCTCATTCCCTATCTTGCACATTACTGAGTGCCATGTTTTCTTCCTCCTAAGAGCTCCAGTTTGTACGTTTTGTTGGGTACATCTACCTTTGCAGTGTCTGAGAGCAGGGAGCTGGGTAGTTAAGGAAACTACTCAACTGAATCTTTGACAGTCATCATTGCTTGAGAGGAGTTTTGCAATTTTTCTAAACATCTCACACCAGAAATAAAAATGTAGAATAATTTCTGTTTTAAAGAATGGGGGTGCTGTGCTTGGGCTGAGTATTGTTTACCAATTTAGTGTGAGGTCCTAAAATCTTTTTTTAACAAAATTGATGACTTCCAGTCACTATCACCTCCTGGTACTCATACCTTTGTGAAATTCCTTTCCTTTGAGTTTGAACAGGACTTGTGACTAGCCTCTAATCAACAGAATGTGAGAAAAGTGAGAGGATGTCACTCCCATGATTAAGTTTGTTATATACGATTCCATCTAGAAACACACCTGGCAGGCTTTATGAAGTAAGCAGACATTTGGGAGAGTCCATGTGGCAAGGAACTGTGGGCAACCTAAAGGCAAACTCTAGTCAACATCTAGCAAAACACTGGAGCCCGTAGTCATATAGCAGCAAGAAAATCAATTCTGCCAATAACCTGAGTGACCTTGGAAGCATATGCTTCCTCGTTTGAGCTCCAAATGAGAATGCAGCCCAGCCAACATCCATCTGGCACACTGTGAAACCAACCCTGATCAGAAGACCCAGCAAAGCATGCCCAGACTCCTGATTTACTGAATCTCTGAGATAACATATCCAAGTTATTTTAACCTGGCAATTTATTACACAGCAATACAAAATCAACACACTATTCTTCCCCAATTTTTCATCCCTTGTTTCACAACTTCACTTTTTCTTGGCAGCAGCCTACAAAGGGTATAACAAGGAGAAGTTGAAAATTAGGGAAACAGAAAACATCTTGTTTCCCTTTTATGTTGAAGTCCTAGTTTTGGCAGAAATAATTATCTCTGGAAGATTACAATTATACTGATAGTCTCTCTCCCGTTTTCCTCCCAGAACGAGAAAAGCAAATCCCAAATCTTGGGAAAGTTTCTGCCTGATGACTCTGCAGTGATTGAAAAGGACTTCTTTTCAGGGATTTTCAAGTCTTTCCTATTGGCTGCCTAATCATCTGCTCAGTCTGCTTTTCTTCAAATGCGAAGCATTTGTGAGATTGTGGCCCATTACTTTCTCTGTACTAATTCTGGGAAGGCTGAGAAAGAAACTGAGACATTATTATTTCTATATTTTCTCTCTATCCCTGGCCACCACTTTTTAAAAAATTATGGCATAAGCCTGTGACTCTTCCTTAGTTTCAGTAACGTAAGTAGTTTGCTAGTTTCTGTCTTATTTTTTGTTCTTTTTATTTTTCGTTCTTTTTTTTGTGGAGAAATAATGCTTTTGTTTGTTTGTTTGTTTTTTGTATTTGTTTTTTTTAAATATTTCACGTTTAAAAATCCTCTTGCCCTCTGGCTTCCCTTTCATTGAATCAATGGGTTTTAATGCTTCAAGGGAAGGGTGAATTGCCAGCTATAGAAACAAAAATGATTTCTCAGCTTTGTTATTCTTTATATATTTTTTGTTATTCTTTGTATATTCTTTACCCCTTGCAAGGCAATCGTTTTGAAAACCACACTTGGGGGTTGTTTGTTTGTTTTTAAAATTTGACAAATTCCTTGAGTTATCACTAACCTATCAAGAGCAATGTCTATATGATTCCACTACATGATTCTACTTATATAAAGAATCTGAAAGAGTCACACTCAGTGAAGCTGAGAAAACATGATGGTTGCTAGGGGCTGGTGGGGAGGGGCAATCGGGAGTTGTTCAGTGAGCATGAAGCTAGTTATGTAAGATAAATACGTTTAGAGATCTGCTGTACACGTGGTGCCTGTAGTTAACAGTACTATACCGTGCATTTACAAATGTGTTACAGCAGGGGTGTCCAAACTTTTTTCAATGATTTTCACCAAGGGCCATATGCAGTAAAATACACAAACAGCCGGGCCACTCACTCGAGGTGAAGTACGGATTGCCTCACCTGGTTTATTTAAGTAAACTAAATATATTTTTGGAATTTGCTGCCGGCCAATTAACAATGGATTATGGGCTGCAGTTGGCCCGCGGGCCGCAGTTTGGACACCCCTGTGTTAGAGGGTCGTTCTCATGTTAAAAACAAAAAACAAAAATAAAGAAGCTCAAGAAAACTTTTGGAGGTAATAAACATGTGCATCACCTTGATTTGCTAATAGTTTCAAAGTTGCATGCATTTTTTCAAACTCACCAAATTGCATATATTAAATATACGCAATATTTTGGTATGTCAATTATACCTCAATAAATTTGTTTAAAAAGAGAAAAAGGAAAGTTTATGAACTTGCAAGTCATCTTTGCTATGAGGCAGTGCTACTCAAAGTGTAGTCCCTGGACCAGTAGTGTTAGTACCATCCCGGAACTTGTTAGAAATGGAAGTTCTTGGGCTTCTTTCCATTCATTAAGAAACTCTGGAAGTGGGGCTAGCAATCTGTGTTTTATCAAACCTTCCAGGTGATTCTGCTGCACACTAAAGGCTGAAAACAGCTACTATTAAGATAGGTGATGATACGTGAAGATAAATAAAGTAAGTGATGATGTGACATAAAGGAAATTGCTGAAAAATAAAAATTCTACCTCTCTATCCTCAGAGGCAGTGGAAAGAAGTGAGGAACTGTAACTAGTGGAAATAGCCAGATATATGTAGAAACACTGAAAATATTGGAGCCAGTGTCCTGTTGTCCTGGCCATTGCCTAGAGTTTATATGAAATACATATTTACTTGGTGTTATGTTTAAAATGGTACCAGAGTGATAAAGCATGCTTGGCAGAAGGAGACTAGTGAGATAGATACATCAGAAGAGATAATGCTGCTGCTTCTCCATGGCTTATGCACAGTATGGACACAGATTTTCTTTCTTTACGCCCACAGAGGGACACAGAAATATAGAAAGGACAGTCAAGGACCTGTGGTTGGAAAGAGGAGGCTGCTATATGTGGTAAACTCATTGAACAGAGATGACAAGAGATTAACAAACATACAATCAGTGGTCTGCAGCATTGGCCACCAGCATATACCCAAAGGCCAGACAGGACCTGGTATGTCACAAGTGGGGTCAGTGTGGGCAGAGGCTGTGAGTGGTAGCAGCTGAGTTGGAGCCCCACAGACAAAGACAGAATCCGTACTTCCCTTTTCCTGCCAGAGTCACTAGGAAGACTCATTTCACTATAACCAGGCACCATATTGTGAAAGAGGAGAGGGAAGAAGGATGAACTCTATTTGAGAACTTAATTTCTAACTGATGCGATATTTACCAAAAAGAGAAGGATTCCAACTTAAAGGAATATTTAAACCAGCATATTTAGTATTTAAATTCAGTGATTTATCATTGAGTAACAAGGTTAAATACCTACCTCATAACTCCCTATCCTCCTCCCATTTGGAGTATAGGAGACTGAAAGCACTACTATCAGTTATGGAGAATAATGCCATATTTTTTAGTAACAAGATAAACTTGAGCTAAATTTTCAGTCTTGCTGGATTTTGGTCCTTTATAGGGACTAGAATTTTGGATACAAGTTTATTCTGCCATCTTACAGTAGCTATTAGAATACTTCCATTTACTCTGCCTTCAAGGACAAAGCATAAAATTGATGCTCTTTCATTTTGCATGAAGTATTTTTTTAATCCTTACCACATTTCATGCAGTTGATTTAGTTTTAGTCTAAATGACAAAAATCACAAAAACTAGCTAAAACTATGAACTGTGTTAACCTGATTATGTTTATTAAATTATTCTAAAAGACATCACTGAAGAAAAATAAACATTTTTAATAAATTACATCTTGAGTTGCATATATTTCCTCTGGATTTTTTAGGGTGAAATACTCTCTTGCAAGCTGCAATAATGAGCCACAAGTATTAAATCAGGAAAACACAGGCTGAAGAATACTGATTGGTTATTCCCTATCATTAAAATAAAGACAGTGATGTTGTGATTAAGGTTAATTAAAAGGAGAAGCTTGTCAGATACGGTTGGTAAATCCTGGAATGGATTGTGCAAGCTGCTTAATCTCCTTCCAGAGAGAGGAAGCTGCCCTTGCTTCTGTTTTGTTAGAAAGAAAAGGAAATATGAACATTTTTAACAAACTCAAAATTTGTATTCCTGCACTGGCTTTCAACTCACAAGGCAAGACACTTCTGATTATTAAGCAATAAAATAATTCCATCAACTCACAGAAAGCATAACATATGTTTAATAATATCAGCACCAACTAAAACCATAAAAACATATTCACTTGTGTAAATGAAAATGTCCTTTCTTTTTAATAAGACAGAATTTAAAGACCTACTCTGTTACCTGTGCTATTAAAGTCTGGTTGGTAAATTTTCAAACTGATCTGTCTTTCTTTGAGAAACAATGACAAAAACATTCTATATGTGGTACACACTGGGTAGAGGCAGAGTTGACCTCGCTGATAAAATTTTAAGTATCCTTCATTGTACCTTTTGCCTGTATTGCTTTTATGCTAGTTTCTGTCATGTCCTCTCTGGTTCCTTGCTCACTTTGATTTATCTTAGAAACACTGTCCAAAATTCTGGCAATGAGTCTTGCTCTAAGTACAACCAGCTCTGCTTCCCAAATATAGTCCAAGGCTATCGAGCCTGTCCAAAATGCTAAATACTGCTACATACAAAATCTGACTTGATTATCAAATAAGGTGAGTTCTTAGGTGAGTTCTGTGCAACTGAAGAGCCCATTTTGATCCGTGATAACAACCTTTTAAATTCTATCTCCTATAGCTTTATTTAAGTAACAAAACTCATCGCTTAGCTTATAGACAACTTGTTTCTTCTGCTAGCTCTACTAGATGCAGTGACTAAACACATTCAATTGAACTGTAGCTATCCATATTCCTTCTCTTCGACTATTTCCTTTCTTTTTGTATACACCTAACATAGTTTTACCTATACAAAACGAACTCTCCCTTAATAGCATGACCCTCCCAAGCTAAGTGACTAATAGTATTGAACAGTTATTAATATGTGGCAATTGAAAATGCTTTTGTCATTGTAAATGAAACATATCCTCTGATGTGTGTTCTATTTACACTGTATGAAATAACACAAAGAAAGATTTGAGTTTTCATGACCTGGAATGAGTTGTTTTGTTTCTTTGTTTTGCAGGGTCCCTGTGGGCTGGCCTGGCCAGTACATCCTCCCCCATGGCACTCAGAGCAAGATACAGGCACATGGGGAGGTGACAGGAGGATGACTTGACCCTGGGAAAAAGCTGGGGATGGGGCTACTAAGGGCGTTTGGGCCCTTCCCAAATGAGAATAGGCCTCAGCTTCCTTTCAGGTCACTTCAGGACCACCCTGAGCCAGCGGAGGCGAACCCCATTCACTTAACCCTGGTGAAGGTTGCTCTGTCATCCTTCTTCTAGCAAACACAGGAATGAGGGAGTTATCAGGTAAGAAGGTAATATTGTCCTTGTTTAAACAAGTGGAAAACCACACCATGTTACCGTGTTACCTAGATTTATGAGTCTTTGACTCACAAAATACAGGTATTATTATTATCTGTGCCAATATTTGTTATAAGTTTGAACGAGTATGCCACACTCTGAAAATACTCTTAACAATGGAGGCCATTTCCATACATTTAAAATAAAAATAAATAACTTCTATTGTTCTGAGTACATTCTGATTTTTATTACAATTCTCAGACTTTCTTTTTGGCCTTCTATATAGTTGATTTTTATAAATGATTCTTGTGGTTCAAAAAGATAGCGCTTTCTCTGTATCCCATATAAGGTCTATCATCTATCTACCTATCTATGATCTATCTATCATCATCTATCATCTGTGTATCTGTCTCCACTGATAGGATCTTATTTTATACACAATTTTTTATTTGGAAGACAATAAACCAGATATAATTATAAGATCATCTTATTTCCTTCAAAACTTTGAAAACAAAACTATTTTCTTCTCTTGACTAAGGTTTTTATAAGAAGTTTGATGTTCTAATTTCTGTTTCTTTTTTGTTGTCTGCTTTCCTTTTAGAAATCTTAGCAAGTTCTTTTTTGACTTTGATATTCTTACATTTCTATAAAGTACAAACATGTGAATTTTATCTCTCTAAGACACTTGGCAATCTATAAACATTTTTGACTTAATTTCTTTCATATTTCTTTACATGAAATTTCTTCATGGTCACCACTGTTTCATATTTATCTTCCCTTTTATCTATTTTCCTATTATTTGATTCATATTTGTAATTCTTCCTTTTATGTATCTTAATTTTTTATTTTTAAAAAAATTTTAATACTTTCTAATGTTTTTGTAATACATGTTCTCATTTTGACATTACAGCATACTGATTCGATCTTTGGCTATGTTCCTTCTGCAAGTATCCATCTTTGAGCTCTTTCAACTCTTTTAATATTTTTCATATTATGTATTTCCAATTGGTTTTTATTTATGCCTACTTCATTCTTGGGCTTTTAGAAAGTGCTCATTTATTAACCCTTTTCATTAATGCTACTTCATCTAGTATGAATCATGTCTCTCAGATTCCATAATTATTTTTTCCATGTAAAACTTGTATTTCCCTGGCTCCATCTTGACCAGTCACATATACGCAGAGAAAGGGGCTAAAATCTCAAGCCTATCTCATAGAGTATTAAATTCATATTTAACTTTATAAGAAATCACCACAGTGTCTTCCAAAAATGCTGTAATGTGACATTTCCACCAAAATCTGATCAAAATTCCAGTTATTATTCTGCATTCATGCCAGTTACTTGGTGGGACAATTTTGTTTGTTTGTTTGTTTTGCTTGTTATTTTTTGTTTGTTTTTGCTTGTAATTTTTTTTTACTTTGATTTTTTTTTTATTATTCATTCTAAAAGATGCATCATATGGTAATATGCCATGGTTTCAATTTGCATTACCCTAATGACTAATGATACTGAATATCTTTTCCTGTGCTTGTTTGCCATGTGAATATCTTCTCTTGGTTTGTTCAAATATTTTGCCATTTTTAAAATTGATTTGAGCATTTTCTAATAAAGTTTTGTGATTGCTTTATATTTCTTGATACAAATCCTTTATCACATAAAAATTCTGAAAATATTTTTCCCAGTTCATGTCTTGTGTCTTCACTCTTTTAACATTATCTTTTGAAGAGCAACAATTTATGATTTTGATGAAGCCCAATTCCATTTTTTTTTTCTGTTATGGATTGTAATTTTATTGTTATGTACCCATGTTGTTATGTAAAGCTTCTTTTGTTTTTGTTTTTCATGTAGATATTCAACTGTGTGCTGAAAATAATATTTTTTTCTTTGTTGGATTTCTTTTTTACCTATATGGAAACTCAGTTAACTAAATATGTTTGGGTATATTTCTGAACTATTCCATTTCATTGATGTATCATCTCACCTCTAGCTGATACCATAGCATTTTGATTATCATAGTTAGTCAGTCTTAAATTTAGGTAGTGAGAATCTTCCATTATTGTGATTATTTTTCAAAATCATTTAGACTATTCTTATCCTTTTACCTTTCCACATTAATTTTAAAATCAGCTTGCTGATTTCTATGAATAAATCATTCTGGGATTTTGACTGGAATTGTGATAAATCTGTAGATAAATTTAGGAATTATTGACATCTTAATAATTTTGATATTTTTCAACCCACGATTGATTGAAGTAATCTTTGATTTCTTTCATAGTGCTTTGTGGCCTTTCAGGATTTAGATTCAGCTTATGTATTTAATACTTAAGTATATTTTGTATCCTGTTTTATTTTATTTTTTTTTGTGCTTTAGTTTATTTATTTATTTATTTATTTATTTATTTATTTATTAGTTTCAGGTGTACAAGACAAGGTAATACTTAGACGTTCATCATTTATATCCCTCATACTTAAGTATATTTTGTATCCTGTTTTAAATGGTACTAATTTTTAATTTCAGTTTCTAATTTTTCATTCTTAGTCATATAGCACTGCACTTGGGCTTTGCATATAAACCTTGTAACCCACAACTGTGCTAAACAAATATTAGTTTTAATGGCTTTCTTGTCGATTCTTTGGGGTATTTCTATCTAGGGAATCCTGTTGATTGTGAATACAGTTTTATTTGTTTTCTTTCTATGTTGTATGCATTTTATAATTTTTACTTGCCTTATTATACTTTGAAATTAGTATGTTGCTAAATAAGAAGTGGTGAAAACCATGTCCCTGTTATTAGGGAGAAACATTCAGTCTTTTAACATTAAATATGATATTCATTGTAGGATTTTGTAAATGACCTTTACCAGATTGAGACATTTCATTGCTAATTCTAGTTTTCGGAGAGATTTTTTAGTCCCCTTGAAGAACTTGGCTTTTTTTAAGTCTCTCTTCCCTGCTGGTTAATAATATCTCAGCTTCTGTGCACAGAGCCAATATTTGGCATTCAGTTGCCCGCAGAGTCATCAGAAAGAGCTCCCACTGTGGCTTTGAGGTCTCCCTTCATTTGTAATCCTGAGAACCAGCCGCCCAGGTACCAGTGCATTCTTTTGTTGTTGAATTCTGCTATATATGTTTTATATTGTTACATTTTTTTCAGTGTTTCATGGATGGAGAGCATTGCTTTATTCTTCAATGTTGTTGAAATCAGAAACTATTATCTCCATTTTACAGGTTAGGAATGAAAAATCTAGTACCTTCTTTACAGAGGAAAGCAGATTAAATCTCTAAGAAGTTAAGAAATATATAAAAGTCAAATCCACCAGATCTTAAAATTTATCTCTTTCTAGTAATCCATGAAACATTGCCTATACAGATAACAGTGGAATCAAGTTGATGGAAAAAGTATGGCTTAGGCAAGATACATAATTTAAGCAGGGGTTTCTAAATTATTTTAGATTTATAAAAAGGGTGAAAATAAAGATTTTATTAACATTGTGTTAATTTTTTAATCACTAGTTTTTACCTGTTTTAATCATAATTGAATTAATTTCATGTAATAGGAACACCAAAAATATACAGAAGACAAAAAGTGAATGTAAGGGGCCCGCCCAGTGTCTCAGGCGGTTAGAGCTCCATACTCCTAACTCCGAAGGCTGCCGGTTCAATTCCCACATGGGCAAGTGAGCTCTCAACCACAAGGTTGCAGTTCAATTCCTCGAGTCCCGCAAGGGATGGTGGGCTGCGCCCCCTGCAACTAAGATTGAACAAGGCACCTTGAGCTGAGCTCCCAGATTGCTCAGTTGGTTGGAGTGCATCCTCTCAACCACAAGGTTGCCAGTTCGATTCCTCGACTCCCACAAGGGATGGTGGGCTGTGCTCCCTGCAACTAGAAAATGGCTACTGGCCTGGAGCTGAGCTGCACCCCCCAAAACTAATACTGAAAGGACAACAACTTGAAGCTGAACGGCACCCTCCACAACTAAGATTGAAAGGACAACAACTTGACTTGGAAAAAAAAAGGCTTGGAAGTACACACTGTTCCCCAATAAAGTCCCGTTCCCCTTCCGCAATAAAACAAAACCAAAAAATCTTTAAAAAAAAGTGAATGTAAGAAATAGAATCTAAGGAAACATTGTAGACTTCTAATTACATAATAGAAATGTCAAATATACATGCAGATACAGAAAGAGATCTTTCCAATGACCATCTCTTCTGACATTTAATATGACATTATTAATATCTTATCATGTATCATATATGTCCAGATGATTGTAGCTCTTGCTAGCAGTGTGAATTAATTTCTGTTTAAAAGAGCCAGAACTTAAATAACAGGGAAGGAACAAATAAACTGCCCTTTATTTTGTTTTGTTTTGTTTTACATGAAGGCCATGTTATTTTGTTTTGTTTATTTTATTATGTTTATTTTGTTTTGTTTTATTTTTACTTGTTTAGATAAACTCTGCTGCTAAATACAAGCCACAGACTTTTTTTTTTAAATCCATGGTATTTGTTGCCTTTTGATCATATTCAGTTACATTCTGTTTTGTGTTGTGATGTTTAACAAAATACAAAATTCAAAATGCCCTTCTGTGGACTATACTTTGAAATATTTTAACACCTTAATGAGTTCACAGTAAACCATAAAAATATGTATACTTTCATTTTTCAATGCATTTAGACTATGGGAAACTCATGATACACTGTAAAAAACAAATTGTGATTACTTGAGCATAATTTGTATGTGCATGTTTATGTATACATAATGAAGGGAAGGAAAAATGCTTTACCAAAGTGAATTACTAAGGATAATCGTAAAAATGGAAGGAAGGGAAATAACTAACAACTTCCTCCCAGTGTGTTATTTATACAAACCTCTTGACAAGATGAAGTAATAACTACCAATCCTCAATTTGTGTTAAGTATTTTCATATTGTAATGGATGAAATAACTCTGAATTTAACAAATTTTCAGAACTACTACTTTTTATGTCTCCAATATTTTCCAATTGCTTCATCATTCATCAATTTATCTTTTATCACCTGTGTGATTAAAGATGGGCATTATAGTTAATCATGTTTGCCCCATAGACTATTCGAATTGACATAATAAAGTTCAAAAATGGCCTCATGTAGTGTTATAAATAGAACCAAATGAAGATCCAGAAAGTTTACTCTGTCATGTAAATGCCAAACCAAGACAGTGTTACATGTACATGGATTAGGTAGTTATATAAATAGGTTTGTTTGAAAAACACTCAGGAAAGATCTCTGCTGGGCAAGGATTTTATCTACTCTGACATACTTCCTGCAAATGCACATTTAGGATTCAATCATTTGGCTTAAGACATTGGGCTTTCTAAAACTCCCATTTAAAAAAAAAAACTGAATAGCTCTGGAAGTTGGTGTAATAGATTCTAACTTTGCCACTTATTTATTGCTACTTACAGATCAACTGATTTTATTATCAATAATCTAATCCAATCACTTACTAAACGTTTTCAATCTGACTGCTGTGGCCCCCTGATATTTAACTCTCATTGTTCTACTAGTTCTTTGATCCTGTTCCTAAAATGACAGAAACATTTATCCATGTGATAACTAATGCTACAATTATGGAAGTAAAGATTTTTATGGATCCTGTGAAATATCAGAAATAGACTGCTGTCTTCTCATCCCCAATCATGTTCATTCCATTTAGAGCATTTATTTTTGTTCACATTCATTTCTTTATTCAAACTACAAAAGCATAAATGCTTAGGAAAGGCATTTGAGCATTTAGTTTAAATTATGAGGCCGCATTCATAAGAATCTAAAACCAAAACTTAATTTGGACACTGAGAGTTGTGTGATCTTGGTTATTACATCTAAGTCCAGATTATCACTCACCTTGGTGTGAGATGTATATGTTTGGAGGAGTGTGGTTTTAATTAGGTGTTGCTATTAAAGGTTGTGGCATTGTAAAAATTGATGGGGAATGCCTTACCATTTGTAATCTGCAACAACACATATCAAGTGGACAATTTTTATAGATGTCCAAATAAATTCCCCTTAGAACCAACTGGGACTAATGACATTTTAAGAGGTAATTCTTTGACTAGTTTTTGTTCTATTCTGATTTTTTTTAAAAATCAGATCAGAGAGTATACTAGTCCTTCTGTTACTTGGAGAGACTGATTTTTTTTTTTTTTAATACAAGATAGTATAGTTTAGCCAAATTTATGTGCATTATTCTTCTATATATTTAATACCTTTTATAACTATTGTTATAAGAACTTTTTTATTTCATAATTTGTCTTTTTGATTTTTCTTTGTCCTTATTATTCTTGATTATACTAGGAAACTCCAATTGCTATTATTTCATTTTTTTTCAGAAAAAATATATTAAGAAGAAATGTCATTTTAAAATAAGTAACATTTTTTATAAATATCACACATTAGTGGCAAATTAAAAATAGATTTATTTAGGGAATAAATCTAAATTAGTTTTAGGGAGTCACTTAAATAAACTCATTATTTCTAAAAATTTTAGTTTGATTCTACAAATTCTTAAAAAGTCAGAATTCACATGCTATTTTCATTGATGCAGCTAAAATGAACATCTCAGAATGAAAATGGTATTACGCTGACCCATAGAAATATGACATGTAAATATGAGTGAAAATTCAATTTAAATTCAATAGGAATTTTCTTCCTTGTGTTTCCAAACTGAAGGATATTTACAGGAAATTTTTAGCATTACTTCTTGTAGAAGAATTGACAGTATATCTGGGCTGAATAATATTAGTAACTGCTAACAATTATGCAGAGAATCACCAAGTGACATGGCTGGGTCAAGCATCTCACTAATAATATTTTAGTTTGTCCTATAGGATCATTAATTGTATTATCTACCATTTTGCAGATGAAACAAGTTAAGTACATTTCCTAAAATCATATGACTAGGGAAAGTAAATTTCTGTTTTGAAATAACACTGTCTTATTTAAAGATCTCTCTCCTCTCTCTCTCTCTCTCTCTCTCTCTCTCTCTCTCTCTCTCTCTCTCTCTGTCTCTCACTTGCTCTCTTGCTCTCTCTCTCTTTCTTTTTCTCTCTTCTCTCTTGCCAGCTCTCTCTAAATCCCTTCTCCCCCCTGCTTATCTTCCCTCTTTCTCAATGATTTCACAATTTCTTTTAAAATGTATAATATCTTAGTGTCACCTATATTGTTAAGCCTTTAGACATGTTTAAATATAACCTGCAAGTTCAAAATTTATATCCAACATATATGGATCATTGCCATGCAAACAGATGATACAAAAGTCATTACAAAAATGAGTAAATGGGACACTCCTGCCCCATGAGGAAATGAGGAAATGATAGTTTTGCCAGGATGTTCTTTGCCAAATAGGGACTGGGGGCAGAGGGTGCAAAGTGAGGATGTACATTCTTACCATTTCTATTCCTCATTTTTCTGGAAGTTCTAAACAGTACAATAGGGTTAAAAAACAACAAAAAAAAGTTCACCATGTCCAGATTAGATCTGAAGGAGTAAAACTGTCTTTATTCATAGTTGATATGATTTCATATATAGAAAATACCAAGCAATGAAAAAAAAATGGCTAGAACCAATGAACAGATTTATGAAGTTTGCTGGATTCAAGACCTGCATATACAAAATATATAAAAATTAACTTCATTTCAAAATACTAGCAACACACTATTTGATAAGGAAAATAAGAAAAAATCCATTTAAAACAGCATCTATAAGAATAAAATATTTAGAACTACATGTAAGAAGTGAAGCACAGAACTTAACCACTGAAAACTACAAAACACTACTGAGCCAAGTTAAAGAAGATCTAAATGAATGGAGAGACATTCCATGTTCTCTGATTAGAAGAAACAACAGTGTTAAGATAACAATTCTCCCCAAATTAATCTATAACTTTAATGTATTCTCTATTAAAACTAACAATTTTCCCCTAATATTTATGGAAATACAAAAATAATTATGGAAATACAAATGACCTAGATTAGCCAAAACAATTTTGGAAAAGACAAGTTGGAATACCTATATTATCCTAATCAAATACTTACTCTGAAGCCACAGTTATCAAGAAAATGTTCAAGGATAATCGTATTAATCGGTGGGGAGGTAGGGAGGGAAACAATAAAAGAATACAAAACGAAGCACTTCTTTGTTTTCTATCTATCTTCATTAGACTTCACATTAGTGAGTCTAAAATTTATGTCTACCACAGAACTACAAATTCTGCCCCTTGCCCAAGGGTTTCTCTTAATTCCTATATTACTATGCATTTTATTAGCAACTGTGGATGAAACAAAGGAATAAAATGACCTGCCAGCAACTTATTTCATGGCCTACAATTTGAAGAACCAGAATCTTAAGATGCCATTCCCAATGTTAAACAGCTCTTACATTCCAGGATCAATATGACAACCATATTCTGCCACTTGTTCTTACGTAAAACTATGCTGAAAGGAATCACGTGTTTTAAAATTTTTAATTTATTGTTGGTTTGTGTGTGTGTGTGTGTGTGTGTGTATGTATGTATGTATGTGTGCGCACACACACGTGTGCATGCTTTACCTTGACTTAATTCTGAATTACATCCTGGTACCAGCAAGTGCAGTTTTCTTTGTTGTTCTTTTGAGATTAAATCGCTATCATTTTTTTTCCCTTCCATATTAGCAGCCCCATTAGCTGAAAGGATCTGGGCATGCCAAGATATTAGAAAACAAGAAGAGGAAAAAAAAATTGCTAATAGGAAAAGGTTAGGCCATGGATCTTTTCCAGTTTCATTTTCCATTGTGCTACCATCAAACAGAAAATTTTGAGCATTACCAGTCTCACATAACTGAGTCAAAATTGGTCCTCAATGAATAATAACATATTTAAATGGCAGACACTATGGAGGAACAACTTGCACATGTGAAGAGGCCAAATATTTTTGAAAAAAGCCAAATATTTCATAGACAGCTCATTTGAAAATTTATTTTAAAAATGTACAGCATTTAAGTAGTGATCTTTTTGGAAAGGTACAAGGAGAAATTTTACTGCTGCATTTGCTGTTACATCTGTTGTCTTGTCTTATAAGCAGTGTGATTATAAAGATAAAGGTAATAGCAGAAAATTTGGCCTGTATTCTAGGATTGCAAGTTTATTTTCTCGGGGGAGAAAACAAACAAACACAAGATATACTTTGAAAAGTTATGTTAACAGACTTGAGGAAATCCTAAAACTATAATGTATAAATGCTAAATAGAAGTATCAATGAATTATCATATCCTCCTATTTGGCAAGATATATAATTATTCACAAAGTGTTATTTAAAATAGTAAAGAATAATTTTAAAGTAATTAGTTTCTAATTAAGTCCTACTATGTGCTCAGAACTTTACTGGGTTAATACCAATTTCCTCTTCATAACACTTTTAAGATGCAAATATACTACCACCATTTATAGATAAGTTTGTTTTCAAATTCATTCAAAAGGATTTATGACTACCCAACAAGGCTTATGAACTGCCTAGCATCACTCTACAAGCTATCAGTTGGAACTTAAAGTTAACCCCATTTTAATTTTAAAGCACATATCCTTTTATACTACTTCAATTTTGCAAAGATATTGAAAACACATGCAACTCGTATGTTCTTGTTCGTGTATATTGGTGTTCTCACTCTCATTTTGCTCATTAACATCACCATTATTTTTATTATTTATATATTAATTGTAGAAATTTTTAAAAATTGCAAAAAACTAAAAGTGAAAAATATTTTTTAAAAGTGAAAAAGTGATATCTTAACACCTAGGGAAATTTCATTCTCTCTCTCTCTCTCTCTCTCTCTCTCTCTCTCTATATATATATATATATATATATATATATATATATATATATATATATATATATATATATATATATATATATATACATATATATATATATGTATAAAATATGTAAGTTATGCTTTCATTTAAAATACATAATCAGACAGTCTGATCAAGAAGGCTGTGCTTGCCTCCTCTCAGGACCACATCAAAATGACAACAAAACTACAGAACAGTCATCATTGTGAATTGCCTGAGGTCTAGCTGAAATGAAGTTCTACACCTAAGGACATAGAGAAGAAGCCATCTTGAGACTGTTAGGATGGGCAGAGACACTGGAGTGGCTGGACCTACACCCATGCGTGACTCTTAAAAATCAGGAGAGATATCTCAGCTGCAGAGGTCCCTCCCTGAGGAGTGAGGGGTTCCAGCCCCTTACCAATTCCATAGCTCAGGGATCCAGCATCAGTGAGCAAAGTTCCCATAAGTCCTGGCTGTGAAAACCAGCAAAGATTGTGACTGAGTGAGACAGAGGGTGGCCAGAGTCCCAGGCAACCCTCCTGAAGGGTCTGTGCATGGACTTACTCGGTGATGGATTCACCTGCTCCTAGCTCCAGTGCTGAGACAGCAGCTTGAAAGGTATCAGGGACATATGGGGAGGAAATGAGTTGTCTGGCCTCAAAGCAAGGGATGGAGAGGAAGCTTTCTCCCAGAAAGAAGTGCTGGGATAATGCATTGTTTCTTGAGTTCTCCTCCCACCAGGAGTGCAGACACAGGGAGTCTCCATCAACCTGGCTAACACTGTTTGTCAGCCCTGCCCTGAAAATTCACTGAGACCCTGACACACCCAACTTTCAGGCACACCCAAAGCACTTCCAATGGCTTGTCCGTACAAATGGCCTGTCTTGGCTCATGATGCAGAATTTCCTGGGGCCTCTCAAAGGTTCACAATACCCAACCAAGCAGCATCTGGCTTCAGCATGCCTTACTCCTCTTGGTGAACAGCCCCAAGCCTCACACTAGGGGCAAAGTCAAAGATTGGAAAAAATATATTTGATGAAAATAGAAACAAACAAGCTGGAGTAGGAATACTTATACCAGACAAAATAGATTTTAAAACAAAGGCTATAACAAGAGACAAAGAAAGACCCAGCAATCCCACTTCTGGATATTTATGTGAAGAAATCCAAAATGCTACTTCAAAGGGATGTGTGCATCTATATGTCCATTGCAGCATTGTTTACAATGGCCAAGATGTGGAGGGAGCCTGGGTGTCCACTGATGGATGAATGGATAATGAGTAGGTGGTACATACTTACAATGGAATATTGCTCAGCCGTGGAATGGAATGGGTTCTTGCCATCTGCAGCAGCATGGATGGACCAGGAGGATATTGTGCTGAACGGAGTATTTCAGAGACAAAAAGACAGATGCAATATGATTTTGCTTATATGTGGAATCTAATGAATAAAATAAACAAACAAAACAGAAACAAACTGATAGATACAGAGAACGTTTTGATGGGTGCCAGACAAGAGGGGGGTTGGATATGGGTGTAAATGGGGAAGGAATTAAGAAGTGCATATTGGTTGTGTAATGGGGATGTAGGTTACAGCATAAGGAATATAGTCAATAATATTGTAATAACTATGTATAATATCAGATGGGGACTAGATTTATCTGGGTGATAGATGTGAGGGAGTTGGGGACATGGTAAAAAAGATGAAGGGATTAAGAAGTACAAATTGGTACTTACAAAATAGTCATGGGGATGTAAAGCATAGGGAATGTAGTCAATAATATGGTAATAACTACATATAGTGCCAGATGGGTACTGATAAAATCAGCAAAGAGTTAACAGGAGCGAGCTTGTGGGCTAACAGGAATGAGCTCAAACATTAACCAATGGGCTCTGACCCCCTGGCCAACACTGTACCTGCACGCTGACAAGCACCTTACATTCATCCTAGATGGGAACAAAACTGTTCCCAATGGCAACAGCAACCTTCTCACACTAACAAACACCCATCATACATGGAAACAGAACAGTTCCCAATTGCAACAGCAACGCTATGCAAACTGACAGTCATCATAGATGGGAACAGGGCAGTTCCCAGGAGAAGACAATTAACAGCAGCCCCCCGGCAAGTTGACAAATATCCTACATCCTGCATGGAAAAATATGAAACCCCAGTACTCCTTCTGATCGGTACAGCTATCCCCCATCAGACTCTACCCTGACTAACCTCCTGCCAGTCTCCCCCCGCCCCCCCCCCCCTCTCTCTGACTTTCAATACATGTAGAGTCTCATAAATTCTTTTACATTCTGCAAATGGCCAGGTGTTAATTCTACATCAAGACAGGTACTAGACTAGTCAGGGGGATCACTGCATAAACTATATAAATGTCTAATTACTATGCTATACACCAGAAATTAATATAAAATAATATTGAATGTCAACTGTAATTAAAAATTTAAAAAGTGGGGAAAGGGGTACAGGGGAAGAAGATATTCAAGTTTCCAGGTATAAAACAAAGAACTCATTGGGATGTAATGTACAGCATAGGCAATAAAGTTACTAATATTGTGATAGTGTGGTATGATGTCAGATGGTTGTTGGACTTATCAAGGTGATTACTTCTTTAGATATGTAAATGTTGAATAACTATGGTGTACAAGTGAAACTGATATAACATTGTATGTCAGCTATATTTTAATGAAAATCTTTTACAAATAGAATATATAATCAAATACATAAATATACTCAGATTTCCCTTTCCCCCCAAAAATAGCACACCATTACATTTTTCTGTACTTTTTTTATTCTGTTAAAAATACCTTAGAGATCATCCCATCAAAACATATAACTACATATCTAACTTTTTTTTACAGCTGCATAGTTGTCATTTTCTTACTGTATTATACTTTATTCAATCAGCCTTTTATTAATGAATGTTTAGGTTGCTTTCCAGTCTTTTACTATTACAAGAAGTATGTTTTTGTTTGTTTGTTTTGTTTTTTTTTAATTAGGGTGTCATTGGCATGGACTCATACAAGTAAATTTCTAATCAAATGTAATTTATATGTAATTTTTCTGGATATTGACCAACTCCTTCCTAGAGGAATGTACCAGCCTTCATTCCTGCCAGCAATTATGAGAGTATCTATTTCCCCACAGCCTTGCCAGCAGAGTATACTGTCAATTTTTTTTAATTTTGCTAATTTAATGGGTGAAAATGGTATTCCCTGTACTTTTTACTTTGCATTTCTCTTATTATGTCCCAAGGTGACCATTTTATCACGTGGTTAATAGCTTTTTGACTCATTTTTCTATGGTCTATCTACTCATACTTCTAACTTATTTCTTCTAAAATATTTTATTTTTTATGGAAGTTCTTTGCATGTTATCAAACTTTGAATGTAATATGAATTGAGATGTTTTTGTCTGTACATAATTTTCTTTTTATTCTGATTATATGTAAGCATATATGTATAAAATCATGCCAAATTTTCTGTTTTTGCTTTTGTAATCCTGTTAATCTATGTTTTTCCTTTGTTCCCTCCTTGGATTTAGAATACTGATAATGGTTAGGAAAGCTTTTCTTACCCCCCAGTTTATAGACGATTCTTCCATTTTTTCAAATACTTGTATACTATTAATATAATACTATTTGTTACATTTAAATACTCCATTTGGAATTTTTAAATTTTTTTTTGTGTACAGACTAGATTGAATTTTATCTTTTTTTTATGTGCTTATATAGTGAAAAGTTTCTTTCCTTCACTAATTTGAGATGACATCTTTATCATTAGGAAATTTGCATATGTAATTGGATCTCGTTTCAGATGTTTTATTCTCTCCCACAAGTTTTTCTGAGTAGGTACCAATGCTAATATTATAAGCTTTATAGTATAATGCAATATATGATAAGGATAGATACATGTTTCTTGTTTTTTCATTTTTGTTCTCAGGGTCTCAGGGTTTATCTGTCCATTCCTTCTTGTTTCTTTTTCCAAACAAATTTTGTATTGTACTTACTTAGTTCCCAAGGAAAGAAAAATTAATAGTAGTTTTAATTAAGATTGTGTCAAATTTTTAAATGCTATAATTCCTAATAATACATTTAAAATGAATGATAGCAATTTTTAAAAATCATCATTTGGCAAGCATGCTATTAGTATTTGTCTCAATCTAGAATCACTAGTGGTTGTTAAAAATTAGAGGGCAAAAACATCATGAGAAACAGGATTTTTTTTGTGGTCGCAAATATATTGTTAAAAATAAAAAAAAACTAAAGTCTTTTTAAAAGTTAAAAAACACTGTTAATATTTTTATCCCCTAATATTACTTTGGGGAAATTATCCATATTTTACTTTACATGGATTTATCAACACAGAAGTTTACATCAATTTGTTTAAAATGGATACAATTTTATCTGTATGATAAAAACACTTGCAGTTTTAAAAATGCCTCCCCCCCAAAAAAAAAAGATGTCTTGGTCTAAAAATAATCGTGCTTTTTTTTCTTTTGTTACTAGCTCCCTTGCCCCACCCTTCTTCCTATATAAAAACCTTCCAGTTTGTACCACTCAGAGCACTCTTTCAGTTGCTAAATGGAATGGTGCAATTCATGAATGTCTTAATAAAGCTAATTAGATCTTCAAACTTACTCTGTTGAATTTCGTTTTTAACACTTGAATTTAACAATTAGATTTTTCTAATTTCTAAATAATTTGCTTTAATCTAATCCATTCCACGGTTTTCTTTAGGTCTTTTGACTTAACCTCTTTCTAAATTTTTTTTCCCGTTATTTTTATTCTCTCACATGATGAAAATAATATTTATGAGTATATATGTTGATTTAAGGGCAGTTATGATGCTGGTGATGTAATGTTTTTGTAACTAAGCAAATTATTTGTTGTTAACCTACAAAATTTTAGCATTCGAAGTTCTGAATTCTTTTTGGAAAGAAGTTGCTTTAAAAGAGGTGTCTCCCTCCCCAGCCCTCATTACCCAAGTAATTTATCTTTTATTTTTAATTTTGGAAATTATATATCTATGTAACATTTGTCAGCATGTAAACTGCTTTTCCCTTCTGTCTAATTGCATAGTGAAAAACTTCCCTCCTAAAGTCAACCTTGAAAGCAATCACCTAGGTAGAACTGTGAATTCAGCCCATTTTCCAGAAGTTTCCATCAAATCTATTTGATTTTTCTAAGGATATCATCTGATTCTCTGGGACTTTGCAATGCAGTGAAGTAACTGATGGTGTACTGTCAGCAATGTTTTCAGACTTCTTCCAGTCTATGTCACCCACAGCTTGTTATTCCAGGCTCTCATTTTCCAAGGTACCAACATTTGCTGAAGCTCAACCACTCATTGCCTGCAATTTGGAGGCAATGTGAACGTATATATTTGTGAGGGTGAAATGAGGGCTGAGGCAGCAATGTTCTCCCCATTGTCCCAGTTTATAGAACAGCACTCAAATGACAGATAGAGATAGGATTCCAGATTTCTGATATTTATCCAAGCAATCTCTATTTCAAGTAATAAAACCAGGTAATATCAAAAGCAGAAGAACGAATGGGCTCTGGTCTCAATTCTACTACTTTTTAGCAGTCATCGATTTATCTGTGTTTTCCTTCAAACCTTATTTCTGTTTTTTCCCTTCAGTGTCATCGGGATGATCCATTGTGATTTTGAATGAAATGTCTCTGAAGATCATCAAGCAGGTATTTGAATGCAGATATCAGTAATTATCTTTTAAGTACAAAAAGTAATGATTGTATTATTCTAGGAAATCTTCATTCAAAGTAAGCAGATTATTTGAATTATTAATAGACAGTCAACAGGACCTTAAATTAAATTGTTTGCTAATAAATCTTCCTATGAACTAATTCTATCTATTCTTTGTTTGTTTGTTTTTTTTTTAAAACCACCGAGTAAAAATTCTACATTTGGAGTTTTGATTTTTTTAAAATATTTTTTCAGTTTTATTAAGCTATAACTGACAGGTAACATTGTGCAGGTTTAAGGAGTACCAAATATTGATTTGAAACACCTATTGTTAGTGATTATTTTTTTCACCTTGCAAATAATTATAGCACTCTTTCTTATTCATGAGTGTAAATTTCATTTATCTGTGGCTCAGTAACTCTGGCTTCAGTTTCCTATTCAAAGCTACAAAATCACTTAACAGAGCACCATATACGTAAATTAAACCATTTAGTCTAGTCGTCAAGCTGGGAATGCCATACCCAGGAGGGTGCTTCAATACTTATAGCAGCTACGTTGGGGCTCCAACAAGAATTACCCAAAGCTGCATTCTCAAGCTCAGAGACTTCACGGAACATAAAACTTTACTTCAAAAATAAACTTTGTATTTTGAAAACAAGCCATTTACTGTTCCTATAAAAAGTCCCTAAGTTTTATTAGGAAACAATTTAATAACTCTAGTTTATAAAAATACTGTGAGACAATGATTACAAATGTAACCTTTACTTTAAAAAGAGCAGAAGCAATTTGATCCCTTGGTTTTAACATTGTGTTGCTTGACTGGTTGCACAGTGCACCTTTTTCCAAAAATGAACACAGGAGTGATATATAAATGTTGAGAAGTAATAATGATGATAATGATTAATAATAATAACAATAATAATAAATTATCATATCTGAAACAGAAATGCTGATCCTGGCTCACTACCTGCTGAATAAATAAGGCTGGATGTTGACTTTTTAAGAACCTTTGAAATGTATTAAACATAAAATAATTTAATTTCCATGGCTGAAAGTCTTTTTAAAAGAAAGGGTTAATTAGGCCATTACTAGCAGAAAAAGAAGACCTATCTTAGGGCATGGAGTCTAAACAACCAGCAGCATAGCTAGGTAGGAAAGACAACATGTCAGATGTCCCAGAGTTTTGCAAGTGTTTTTAAATATTAAGTGTGTGTGTGGAAGGGGGGAGGGGGAAGAACAGAAAGACGTAGCCATTTAGAAAAAAATTTACATTAATTATAGACAAAGAGGATGAGGGAAGTGGAAATGGGTCTAGCTCTGGGAAAGGCACGGCATAATCCACAGAAGTGTCTGCTTCTGTGGATTGGCTGTGGGCAGCAGAGTATAAACCTTGGGTGTAAATAAGACGTGGAGGCTCCTGGGCTTCTATGGCACCTGGTTATTCTTTCTTTTGGATAATCTCAGATAATTCTCAGCCACCTGGAAATTAATCCTAAATTCCAACTGTGAGCAGTTTTTTGTCAGAGCTGTCCACAGCTACCTATTCTGTCTTTCTTTTACTCTCCAGCCCCTGTAATCTTAATTTAGAACATCTTAGTTTTTTTTTTTCTTGTCAAGTATAGCTTTCCTTAATTTCATAAATTATACTATAAACTATAGATTATATTTATAATTCCTTTATTCAATATGTTTACTTCCTGTAGATGGAGCGGGAAAAGATGTAATGTGGAATAATGAGGGTAGGGAGGTTGAAGCTGGGGTAATTTCTTTCTGAAGAAGTGCTCAGCTCTGACCTTGAGAAATGTATGATGTTGTGGGAGTCAGGAATGAGTGTCCCCAGAATGTGCCACTCTGATATGCAGATTATTTTGAACTGAAATCAATAAAATGGGGGAAGTAGAAACTCTTCCTGAGTTTGTTAGGCTTTATTGATTTTAGTTCAAAATAGTCTGTATATACCAGAGCGGCACATTCTGGGGACACTTACTCCTGATTGTAATATTGCTTTGCATAATCTGAATAGAAGTCTTTTATAGAAGCTATTGAAGTAAGGGAGAAAGGCCCGAACTAAAGCCATTACTACTGAAAGGAATGGGCTGGGAGTTTTTAGGAACTAAAATGATGGGATTATAGACCACCCATATTTACTATGTATATCCCAAGGAGAAAGATTCATTTGATATGAACCCTGAGAAGGAATGTATCTGCTGAGATGGACTCCGCGTGGTCAACCGAGGGCTCAAATTTTATGAATAAGAGCCTAGTGGCCATTTGCTAACAGAGGCTTTTCATGTAGCCTGTATACCTGGAAGAATCTCAGACTGAACTCTTGGCTTCCTATACTATGCTCTTCTCATTCTTGCTGTATGAATCAATTATTATAAGGTAATTCTTGGTTTAGTCTTTACATGAATGGACTAAGACCTGCCATATCCAATAAGAATTGCTCCACAATGACCAATCAGGATACATAATGCCGACCAAACAGGAGTGTGAGATTTGACCAATCAGAAGTACATGAATTCAGATACTGCATTCACATAAAGCAGACCTCATTGGAAACTTGGGTGGGAACTTTCACTATAAAAAGCAGCCTGCCCTTTGTCTCAGTAGAACACAATTTAGGTTGTTACCTTAATCTGAGTCTCCCAGGCTGCAGTTCCTTTTGCTTGAATAAATGCTTTGTAGCCTTTAACAGTCTAAAATTAATTTTCATTTACAATTAATTGACCTTACCCAAAATAAAAGTGAACTTGCTTCTATCTTCAGGATAGGAAGTAGTTTTACAAGTTAGAGCAGAGCACCCACCAAAGTTGGGCTCATACTCTCCCATAGAGACTGGGAGACAGGGGTGCTATCTTCCTCGATGATTACACTTCAAAGATGTGGTTATCAGGTCCTTGAGAAAGATATTCTAGGTTTGTAAAACTGACAAGATGTTTTTAAAAGATTTACATCTCGAAGGGGCAGAGAAAAGATTTGCAATTACAATTTTTCAAAATCAAATGCTCTAAGGAATGGGAAGCCAGGTGTTCAGAGTCAGGAAAAAGCTTGTCTAAAGATTAGTCAAAATGAAGACAGCACTGTGGAGAGAGAAGCCTCCAGGGCCCAAGGTCTGTGGTTTAATCTGTCTCTTTCTTCCCTTCTGTCCTCAAAATTTCAGGCCCTTCCTCCATCTCAGGAAATTAATAAATAAATAAATAAATAAATAAATAAATAAATAAATAAAATAAAATTTAAAATGAATGAAACACTAAGGCCATTTCAATCTGTGAATTCTCTGTTGAAAGCTAATGAAAAGTTACTAATCAGAAACTAAGTCACATTTCAAATATACCCCAAGAACTAAATAACCAAAGGATAATGTGCAGGTCCTTTTGAAGGTTGCAGAATTATTTAACTCTACCTAAAATTTTTCTGTTGAAGCATTATTTATGGTATTCAAAGATAAAAACACTAATTAGTCATTGGTAATAGATAAACAAACTGTGACATACCCATACTTTGGCACATAAAACAGCTATTGAAATGAATGTAATAGATTTATATCTATTTTTCTTAAAGGAGTATCCAAGATGTATTATACCAGTTGCTTAGGCCAAAATCTCTGGACTCGTTGTTGACATCTATCTCATATTCACTTCCAGACTTTCAGCAAAGCCTGTTGGCTCCAGCTACATAATATATCCACAGCCTGATTACTTCTTACCTGGGTTCTAACCATCTGGCCCAGCCATCATCTCTATCTCGGACTACTACAGTAGCCTCCTCATTGGTCTCCCACTTCTAAAATGCCCATTCTCCAAAAAGATATACTCACACTGCTGTCAGAGTCACCTTCTGAAAACAGGAGTCATATCAGTAAGTCAGATCATGTCACCCCTGTGCTCCAATCGCTAGCTGATGCTGTGTGCTCTGGCCCATTTCACCCAGTCTTCATCTTTCTTGCTCCTTCACTTGGATCCAGCTACACTGGCTCCCTTACTAGCCCTCAAACATTGTCCTGTCCCAGTACATTTGCACAGGCTGTTTGCTCTCTCTGAGTTGCTTTTATTCCAAATACCCATCATGCCTAACTCTGCACCACCTGAAATTCTGCTAAAAACTCATCTTCTCATCCAGGTCAACAATTACCATCCCAGTTTTAAGAGCATCAGGCTTACTCTCCCAAGGTACTGTCAATCCTCCTTACCCTGATGACTTTTATCCTCTCCTAGCAAATTTGTTATTTGTGTATTTGTATGTTGATGACATATTTTCTGTTTCTCTCTGCTAAAATGAAATTTCACAAGAGTGAAAAAATCTGTGTTTTGTTTATTCATGGTATTGCATTCAGAACAGAGCATGGTAAAGGGGAACAAAATTTGCCACACCAAAGTATGCCTCTTTAGAATATTAATTATTTTAGGCTGGTTACTTTTGAGAAATGGGAGACTGAGGAGTTTTTTCTTTTTGCCTCCCTCCCACTTAACTTCCAAAAAGAATTTAAGATAGATGGTCTGTTCTAAGAAGGATCTATCACCATATATAATTATAGTTTAATCTGAACTAGGTGTGGCAGATAGGGAGGAAGCTAGGAAGGCCCATTTGATCAAAGTCCTCTTTGTGTCCCAGTGTCTCTGTTCCAGCAAACATCTGTTTACTAAATATTAACACTTTTCAACCCCCTGTAAATCGCTTTATTCTCTTTGAAGTCCAGGACCCTTACCACTTCTCCATAGTCGAGAATGACATATATACCTCATTTTGACTCAATGTCTTTGGAGTTTTTCATGCTTATGCAAATTCTCCATGAGTTATTAAAACTTAATTTTGTCTTATTAAACTGCCATATGTCATTTTAATTGTTTTGTGAGTCATAAGAGCTGAGAGGAGAGGGGGGGATTTACCCTTTCCCTCCACAATGGCAGAGATGCCACTCATTAAATGTTTGTTGAATACATGAATAAATGAGACATAAAAGTCTTTGTCACCAGAATAAGGGGAAAAACCTATGTGAAATATCAAGTCATACCTTAATGTCTTAATTATTCCTGAGTATACTCTTTTAGTAGTCTTAAAAATCTAACAAGTGTTGTTAAGTACATGCCAGTCAAAAACTTAAAAACATTACATCTCTAATATTATGAAAGTAATTTAAGTTAACTGAATACATGTATTACAATTTAAGCATGAAAAGTCTAAAATGTGATTATTCATGGTGCAATTTGTAAAAAAAGATAATTACCAAGACCAAGACAGATATTGGTCAAAGTGGAAAACACAAACATAAAAGTAAGAAACTTTTTTGAACCTTAATATTTTGGGGGATGAAACTATGATGACATAATTTATTTTTCAATAGAATGTCTACGCAGATAAGAAAAAAATTAGTATTTTTACATTTATTTGTACAGTCAGGAAGGATTATTAATTTGTGCAGAACCATGTTTACTGTTACTCTAGGGGAAAAAATGGAATGTGCCAGTGCACTATACTGACTCATATTATTTTTTAAATTATTGGTTGGTCTAAATTCAAATATAAAATATAAATAAACTGAGGTAAAGATACCATACAAAACAAGTTTGTGGAATAATTTCCTATACTTTTACTTTTTCTAATTGAAGTGACTCCCCTTAGAATGTATTTTGGGGGATGTGTGCTAATTTATAATTTATGATTTAAGAAACAAATGTTATGATGATACAGTTTTGTTAAAGTAAAGACTAGGTGTATTTGACTTTCTTATCTTTTTGTTTTGTTTTGGTTTTTAAAATATGCGTGTGAGAGCATGAACAAGAGAGTATAACATAGGTAAGCATGATGGGGGAAAATGATATTGAGTTAACATGAATAACATTTTCTTTAAATAAAAATAAGTAAATAAATCAAATGCTCTACTGACCAACACTATCTAGAGCTTATTTTAAAGTAGCTTATTTGTTCTTGAACTGTTTTTTTTTCTGAGTTTAATTGAGAAACTGAGCTAAAATGATGGTCTGAGAAGAGAGAGAAGTCCCCAGCCTAAGCCCCAGCCCACTTCCGCATAAACCCCTACGAGCCACACCCCGAACCAATCACCAGAAGACACCTACCCCTTCCCCAACTGAAGGAAGTCCCCAACCCATAAAAACCTGCTCAAAACCTTGCTAGGGGCTCAGTATTTTGGGAAAGATCCCGCTGAGCCCGCCGGTGTAATAAAGCTGACCGTCCTCCTAACTCTGAGTGCCGCTTGGGTTCTTTCTGGTCCTGTTATCCGTAACAAGTTAAGCTAACAACAATTTTTGACTGAGCCTCCAAAAAATAAGATACAGATAAATGTAAGAAATGTAATTATATTATGATGTACTAAAGTTACCTTCTGAGAAATGTATATTTAAAAATGACAAATCTTGTATTTGTTGTTGAAATGACAATAAAGAAAGCCAATACTTTATAGCATCTGATCCCTTCCCTGAAAACTAAGGAGTGAGACAAACAGGTCCTAAGGTCATATTATAAGCCAAAGGTTATTTGTTAGGCAAGGACTTATGGCTTGTACTCACTGTAGTTTTTGTTCATAAACAATAGAACTTTACTCTGATTACTCTAATTAGAAATGTCTTTTCTAGAAGGATAATGGGTAGCTCTAATGAGTGGAAGAACAGAGCTATAATCACAATGCAGGAAGAGGTGGCCCACTAGAAGAACCTAGAAGCTAACACTACTAGCACCACCAATGGTTCTAACTGTCCCTGTCTCTTTGAGCCGTTCTCTTCACATTCAGTACACAGGCCTGAAGTTATCGCATAAGGCTATGCCCTTGGGAGAGCCAGGGTCTGGTTTCTCTGGGTATGCTATTGAGGTAAGACATTGTCTCCCACCAAAAGTACCTAAACAGTAGATTCCACAAGTAGAAGAGGAGATCTCAGATGATGTAAATCTTAAAAAAAAAAAAAAAAAAAAAAGTCTCCAATACTTTTATTACAGGAAGACCTCAATACTGTGTTTAGCCAATAAAAGACTACAATAAAGAAAATATATTCTAATTTTTGAACATCTCTCCTATAGTAAGAAATCATTTGCTTTTTAACCAATTAACTTAGCTGGTAATGCTTGTTGCTTTGTGGTTTAATATATTTTTACATTATTACATCATCAGGAACTAAAACTTTAATTCAAAATATTATAAAACAACAATTGAGCACAGGAACAGATTTCGTATGATAAATGAAGCCCTCTAGATAAGAGGGAATGTGAAACACAGCAAGTAAAATTAGGATTGCTTGGAAACAGGCTGAGTTCAAATCCTGACTCTACTCCTGGCTAGGGGAACTTGAACATGTGTTTACTTTCTGTGCCTTAGTTTGTTCATTTGTAAAATGGGGCAGTGCTACCACACTGTGCCTCTGAATGAGCAAGCAGGATGTTGAGGGTTTACCTGATAGGTGGCAAGAGTCAGACCCCTTAAGGTGAAATTTAGATGAGGGGCCTCTGACAACCCCACACCTAAGTGTTTCTCATCCCAGGATTCTCCTGTCGCTCTGGTGAACTCCCAAGATGGTGGTGGTGGGGGGGGACGGAGGGAGAAATAAGTGGCAAAATATATAATAAAAAAGTAGTGATGAGACGTTGATATTTAATGCAAAAAACAAAAAACAAAACAAAAACAGAGGCAATAAGCCTTTAAGAAAAACATTAAATTAAATTAAATTAATTCCATTAGAGGTTTGGTAAACCTGAGCTTGACATCTAATGATGTAGTAATGTCATCTACTTTCATAGTTCAAGTCGTCATGTTTTGATGCATGAAGCAACGTTATTTTGTTTGTTGCTTTTTTTCCCCCCACCTAATGCCTGTTTAGGAAGAGAATGTCTCTGAGTGTGCTTCCTTAAGGGAGAGATGTAGTAAGTAGATAACAGAAATGTCTGCGAGCCTTTGGCTTTTCTGTTTCAAGAGCTTTTAGAGAGTATTTTTGGTATACACAACAATGTCTAGGGGAAAAAGGGGGAGGAAACTGGTGCTTCTCTCCTACCAGAATAAAAACAAAGTCTTCTCAGCTAGAGAAAAGAGAGGAAAGGCAAGGAAGTGAAAGGGCAGAAGGACTCCATATGAGACTAAAGAGTGGCACGATCCATAAAAAGAAAATGTCTGCTTGATCCTTCCAGTGAGATTGTCCATGGACAGTTGCAAAGATTCCTGGGTGCCAGAATATTGCAGAGCAGCCAAGTGCACCCCACACCCCCCCCCAAATAGTGCTAGAGTAGCAGAAGAGCTTCTGTGATCATGTGACCAGAAGGTGGCATGTGAACATGGACTCCACAAGGATAGGAACTTTATCTCCCCTCTATTTCCCCAGCTCCTAGAACATGTCAAGCATGAGGTAGATGCTCAGTTAACAAATGATCCATAATAAACAAATGAGTAAATATCGGGTTATGCATCATGGGGACACAAATGGGAAAAAAACAAGCCAGAAAGATAGACCTGGCACTGTATTCCTTCAAGAACATATTCTCAAGGACCAGTTTTTCCCATTATCTTGTACTCACCTCTGCTCTGATGTCTTAACTCTACATACTCATCAAGAATTTCAGGCATAACCTCAAAGAAACTGGAAGGAGGAGTGATGGAGATTAACTTTTTGCTACCCTTTCAGAACTGTATTTCATATTAGAAAATAGTTCATTTATTTTTCAACAATTATTTATTTAGCTCCTATTATATGCCAGATACTATTCTAGGCACTGGGGTTATTTCAATATGCTAAAGTGAGATTATATGTAATAGGAAGTTACATTTCTTGCGCATAACTATTGTTTTTAATTCTTACTATAGGTCAAGTATTATTAAATGCATTATGGGTAAAAATGCAAGAGAACCCTCAAGGTAGATGTTATAATACATATAATACATGTTTGACAGATCAGGAAACTGAAGCACAGAAACACTTTAGTATTTTCCCCAAGGTCACAAAAACAGGAAAGATAGACTGATGATTTAAACTTAAGCCATTCAAGCCCAAGTTCCACATTCATGAGTCTGAGAACTGAGATTTACATTCTTCTGCATCCTGATGACTCAAAACCGTATCTCCAGCTCGGAACTTTCTTTTGGTCTCCACATCTCCTACTTCCAAATTCTTACTGGCTAGATCCAACTGGATGTTCCACAGGTAACTCAAACTCAATTTATATAACCAGAACAGAACTCAACTATCGTCCCAATTTCACTTGTGTTTCCTACCTCAGAGAAAGACATTCCTTTCAGTCTGTGAGCCACACACAAAATCTGCTTTTCTTCCTTTCTTTCTCCCCTCTTCCTGACCCAAGCGGAGCCCTCATATAGTACAACACCAGATCCTATCCAGTTGCTTCTCTCTTCCTAATATCTGCTAAGTCTCTTGCTATTGGGCGGCTTTGATCTTTTGTTTGTATTATTTTTAATAGCCTTCAGGCTTGCTCCTCCAACTGAAACGTCTGCATTACAACATCCACAATCCAGCCAGACTGACTTTTATGAAACAAAAATCTGACCATTTTACATTTACATTACCATGGTTTAAGGATGAAGCCCAAATTCCTTTGCACACCACATTAAACCACTCACTATATGGGTCCCATTCCTGGACAAGAGGAAATGGAAAACATAGCAGGTAACATTCCGATGGCTTGGAACCAAGCTGCACCTCTTAACCTTTTCCCCTTCAATCATACTGAACTAATTAGAATCCATCAGAGGCTCATTCTGCACCTTTCCAAATAATTTAGCTTATTAAAAAAATCCTTTATCACTCCTTTTTTATTAGGATAAAGCCCATTTGTTGTTATGATCTCTGGATGTAATTTCCTCTGAGAAGTATTTTTTAACTACCTCAAACTAGACTAGGTGCCCATTCTGTGCTTATTACTGTTTATTCCTATGTTTTCTCAAGACTGCACTTTCCTTGTGGGCTGGGACTGTATCTAGGTAACTAGGTAACTAGGATTCTATTTCCCAGCCCAAGTCTGTTACATAAGGAGAGTGTAATTAAGAAGAAGAAGAAAAAAAGTTGTTGAGTGAATGAAAAATAACTACATTAATTAATTCCTGCCAGGGAATGAGGAAGCAATAAACCAATCCAAATATGGGAGAGAAAACATTTTTAAAGCAAAATTTGGCATAAGAGAACTGTGAAATTAAAAGAAGGATGGGATCATAAATCTTACTCTAACTGGATCACATCAACAGCTTTCTATCAACCAAAATACAAAGCAGCAGTATAAGCTGCCTTTGCCTTGAAAGCCAAAAATAAGAGCAGTTTTCACTGTCTTAGTTCACTGCACTAACAATTATTAATAACTGGGAATATCAACTTCTAAAGGAGAAAGCTCTGTGATCCGAATAAAATATTTATAAACAAGACTAGAAGCAAGAGAACTATTAAATTCAAAACATTCCTTAGTAAGTGATTCTGGCCAGCCAGGGATTCAAATCTTTGGCTAAGGTCTGAGTAGTTTATGCTGAAAGAGAAGTACTGTGTGAGAAAATAGCACAAAAGCCGATCTCCCTCCAGGATAGCAGGGATTTTATCATGGTTTTGAACCTCTCTAGTTACATGAATTTAAATAACCCACCTTATCTTCCTCATCTTTAAACTGGGAATAATAACATCTCTTTTGTCAATTGACTAGAATTGTGAGGCTCAAATGAGACCAAGACAGACAGAGCTTGATAAAGTCCTAATTGTGATGAGACCAGTTCTCCTGTTGAAAGCCTTGCTACCAAGCGATCTCCAGTGAAGTGAAGGTAAGAGCAGTGATTCTCACTGGGTATGTCACGTCCCTGTGCATCAATTCTCGTTGGCAATGATGGCGGGAGATACTCAAGTTAAATGTGAAGTGGCCATGATGCTAAGCACCCTACAATGAACAGAAAAATCCTGCATAATTAACAATTTACTAGCCTATGGAAAGAAATGATGAAAACTTTTCCAGCCAATGGCAAAACTTCATAATGTCTTGAAGTAACTGAAGAATCTGTGATAATGAAAATAAGAGCCTTTGCAAATGTTTGTCCACTGCACAAGGATGCCTGTCATGAGAACAAGCGAGGCCAAAGTCTACTCAAGCCTTGTACCTTGGATCAGGGTTATATCCAAAAGGAAGTAGTGTCTTTTAAAAATTTACTCAAAAGTGCATATGAAATCTAACTCCATTGCATAAACAATTAATGTTTTTTTGCATTGCTTTAATGTACATTGCATTTTCAGAAAGGCAACTATCATGTAAATATAGAATATATTGTACTTTGGTTTTGGGAAATTTTAATAAGATTCTTTCCATCATGTTCCAGTGGCAATCCTGAGCATAATATTTGAGATATCCAAACCTCTATCTATCTATCTATCTATCTATCTATCTATCTATCTATCTATCTATCATCTATCTATCTGCCTACCTACCTACCTACCTACCTACCTACCTACCTAATTTTTTACCTATCAGCTATCTATCATTTATCTATTTGTGTATATGTATTATATATATATACACTTAGGTGAACATAATTTTTGACACTCAGTTGTTACCCAGTTAATTATTATAAAATAATAAATTGTATTTTCTTGCTTCTCCAAATTTATACCCCAAATATTTATTCAAAATAATAAAAAGACAGATGTTTTCCTACCTGCTTGCCATCAGTTAGAAATAATTATTTGTTCTGACAAGGAAGTGCAATATATTTCAGATAGTACTGAGATTGTGTGTGGATTTAAGGAAATCAATATGATAAATGTTATACTAGAGCCTTGGCAAAGAATATAGCACCTGACCAGAACTAAATATTCTCTGTTTATTATTCCAAGGGTGATTATTTTTTCACTAGGATGCTGCCAGTCTAGAGAAAATATTTTGGGAGAAAAGACATTTATTCTGAAAGATCACTAAAAAGATCTTCATGAGGCATGTTTAAAGTAATTCCAAAGCCCTATTTTATGACATTAAATCTATTTTAGGACAATTCAAAACATTGAGAAGAGAGGATTCACACTGACACTAATAAGACATGTCTTAAATGCTTCTACTGTATAATATTCAAGAAAAAAAGAAATCCAGATAAACAGAGTTAAAGGAAATTAGTAATCAACTAAAAGGAAAAACATGTTTACATTATATTTGTAGAGACAATTTTTCTACTTCTCACCTGAAAGAAAAGATCAGTCACCTTTACCAGGGGTCACTTATGGCCCAGTGGAGGAGTCGTGTGTGTACTTAGAATATGGTTATATATTCCTCTGTAGGTCATACGACAGCCATACATAAAACTGGGTGTCTAAATTCACCTGGTGAAATAAGAGAAAGTAAAATTATCAGCTGGGTTTTAAAGGTGGTAGAGGAGTTTTTCTGGAGAGAGAAAGGTAAGAATTTTCCAGCATAGCAGAGTGTAGGAAAATACATGGTATCATGGCAAAGGTAACACCAAGATTAAAAATTCTGGTTGATAGTTCATCTGATAATAACAATGATTAAATAATAACAGTAATCACTGACATCACTCATGAAGCACTTACCACATTCTCTATATGCTATGTACTGGTGATTGAAGGCAAAAACCATACCTCACAGAAAGAAAGGATAAAAGAGAAGGATTCTAGTGAAGAAACTCAAAAGCAGAGAGATAGCCAGGTGGAACATATCATTCCCTGAGATGTCATGATCTGCAAGAGAGACATACTGGGGCGAGGGCATGCTGGATGTACTCTGGGTTATATGCCAGGTCGAGGTCCCTACAATCCTGTTTCTCAACCTTTTTAGAACACAAGCATACAAGAAGTCTTATGTGTCTAAGATGGTGGGGGGTTTAATTCACCTGTGCTGATATGGCATCTGTTGTCCTTGTGTAAAGAGAAGATTATGAGTTGGCCCACCTCCTGGGGAGAGAGTGAGCCATGAGTCCCAGGTAGCTTGGTGCCAGGCAATCTTAAGAAAGCCACCAACACCAAACATCCATTATTTCATTTAATGATCATAATAACCGATTCATAATTAAGAAAACGTTTCAAGTTCCAGCTCGGCCATTTATCACATTGAACAAATGATTAAATCTAAGTCTTGGTTTACCTATCTATGAAATAGAAATATTAGTACATGTGTCATAGCATTAGTTTGATTATGTTAGATCAGCATGAAATTGATTAGTATTGAAATAAGCATTAAATTAATAAAAATTGGAGGTATTTCCGTCTTACACCCTTTTCCTCATCCCAGGGATATAGTGTACTATGCATCTATTTTTAATAGTGAGGATTGCCAGGTAAGCTTTATGACGAAATGTGGCAGAGATCATTTAATCATAATATAGATATTTGGTTAAGATAAAGAAGAGGACATTTCTGTGTTTTGTTTTGTCTTTGAAAAACCAGGGCAAGCATTTTAAAAGGATGCAATGCCACGGAACTGTGAATATTTTTCTAGCCTCCAAGATGTGTGAAGCAAACTAACGTGTGTAGAACATTAGAGGGTTGTGAACCACTAAGCCTAAAGCAAAAGCAAGATAATTAAGCTATGGTTTTACCGGGACTATAATGCTCAACAGAAAACCTGGCAGAGACTGAAGAGAATGATGTCTGGATCTTCTGAAGCTGGTGGCAGAAAAGAGAGAAATAATCTTGGAGACTGAGATAAAAGACCCATGTCTGTACAATGGTGATAAGCAACATAGCTCCATATGTTCAAGGATTTAGTATCTTTAGGGTGTTCACAGCAAACTGGAGACTTAATATTTCTTAGAATTGTTTAATTGTTTTTGTTCTTCCAGTTAGCTAAACCTTTTTCTCTCAACTTGGTAGGGTGATTCTAAGTAGCAAAATTTGGCCTAGAAAATATTTTAGTTCCAATAGTGAGAAAAGGATCATGGCACATGATGAAAAACAGCTTGAAATGTTACCAAGGTTTCCTGTTGGAGTTTAATTACTTCTCTGAGTCCCGCCCATATGACATTCTGTCACAGAGTGGGAAATGAGAGGTTTCTGGAAGGCCTGTTAGAGTCTTTTGGGGAGGCTTGAACTATCACCGATAAAATATGCCAATGTTCACAAAACAGAGAAATAAGGCTCCGCCTCATGAGTTCATTTTATTATGCCCAAAACAACTGCGTGTATTTTACATTGTTTTAAATCTGTTTTGTACATAGGAATATATAGCAGTTTTAAAGTATTGAAAAGTGCAGCCTGGGAAGTGGCATTCTGAATGTCATTAAGGTTTAAGCCATTCGTCGTTTCAAATATAAAGAAAAGTTCTTGAGGTCAAGCCTATTTATATATAATTGCTTTTTCTCCTCTATTGCCATAAAATTAAAACTTCATAATTAGGTGGTAGTCTTTCCTAGGCATTTCAAATTTGATCCTTCTTTTTGCCTTTGCTCCCTCTTCCTGTGTTTTGCCTCTTGTCTCAGAACCTAACCACTGTAGATATCATCTGAAGAAAGAACCCACTGAGAATAAACACACACTGCCCCCTTTGTCAGGAAGCCAAGAGGTATTCTTGAACAAAATTGCTGTAATATTCATTATAGCAATAATAAAAATAAGAAAAAAATGTATGTTAAAATTATTATAGAGAAAATAGTTACAAAAATAATATAAATTCAAATATATATACATATTTTATACAAATGTATACCTATATTTTTTTAAATTTTGCTTGTGTTAAAATGTGAATGATAAGCTCTACATTGCTTTACAAATATTTTAAGGCTTAATTTAAATTCTGAGCATTTTCCCATGACACTAAATGTTTTATCAAAATAAAAGAATTTTCATTAATTTATTTAGAAAAGTAACACATCTCAAAGGAGAACACTTGCAAAACCAATATTGTAAATTAAAAGATCACACAGCACCTTGATGCTACCACCTAGACGTGAAAACTGGTACATGTCTGGTTTGTATATCTTCCACCATTTGATATACATAGGTACACAGATATGTAGATATGCAAACATTTTGTGTTTCAAAAATGAGATCATGCAGTAATATTCTTAGGTAATGTGACATTTTCATTAAATAATATACTATGGCCAATATCCTATAATTTAAAATTTTCCTTATAACTTTTGATTTTAAATGATATCCCTCTGTATTCCATAATTATAGCTTATTAAACCAAATATCTATTGTTGGATATTTTCTATTTGTTGTCAGTTTAAATGAAACAGTAGCTAATATCCATATGTGCATATATATATGCATATATTTGTCTACATCTCTGATTATTTTGTAATGTATGTCTATAGTAATTACTTATAAGAAAACATATAACATAGTCTTTATTACTATACCTTTATAAAAATTGAAAGATCTGAGAGGGCAAATTTTCTTAACTTATTTTTCTATCTAAGGCTGTCATGGCAATTTTGTCCCTTGGCACTCTTCGCATATCATAGAATTAGCTTATCAACTTCCATGAAAACCTCTAACGGATTGTGACTGAAGTCACATTAAATTTGGAGAGAATAAATATCTGTATTATGTTGAAATTTACTAAAAATTGACATGGTGAATTTCTCCATTAGTTTTATCTTTTAAAATATTTTTCAATAAAGTTTATTAACTGCCACATAATTCTTGCACATTTCTTATGGTATTTATTCCAAGGTGCCTTATAACTTTTATAACTATTAAAATGTTTCTGTATATTGATAAACAGCAAATGTCCTGAATTTTATTATTCATTCTAAAAATTCATATGTATACATTTAAGCTATTTGTGTAGCAAATCATATAATTTACTACTAATGAATTTCAGTCTTCCTTTTAAATTCTTCTATCCTTTTTTTAATTTTTATTTTCTATTCTTAAGGCTCTAAATCCTGTAATACACTGTTGAATAAAATTAGCTTAGCAGGCATTTTGCTAAATATTTATATCACATAAATTATGTACTTCTATAATTGATAAGTAATATTATATTGGTTCTTTTGCTCCTATATTCACATAGTGCAATTCAATATTTTCTTACACTAGGCTTATATAGTTTGGGTGTTTTGGTAGACAAAATAATGGCTGTCCCCAAAGATGCCCATGCTTTAATCCCTGGATCCTATACATATATTATGTTATGTTGCAAGGGTCAAGGATGCAGGTGGAATTAAGGTTGCTTATCAACTGATTTTAGGAAAGAGAAATTATCTTGAATTATCCAGGTGGGCCCCATGTAATCACAGGGTATTTATAAGATAGAAGAGGGAGGTGGAAGAGTCAGTTTTGGAGAGATATTATGTGAGGAAGGCTTTATAGACAAAAAGGGTTCAGGAGCCAAGAAAATTTCTAGAAACTAGAAATGTCTTTTCCTAAGAGCTTCTTTGAAAGGAATTCAGCTTTACAACATCTTGATTTTAGCCCAATAAGACCCATTACAGAATTCTGATTTCTGGGATTATAAAATGCTGAATTAATATTGCTTGAAGCTACTAGTTTGTAGCTATTTGATAGGAACAGTAATAGCATTGGGAAACTAATACAGGTTTGTAATTATTATATTAGTTTTTATAACACTTAACTAAAACTTAAGATACCATTCAATTGTAAGATGCAACCTTATTTTATTACTATTAAAAATAAAAGTTTGCTGGTTAAACTCTGACAGAATGCTTTATTACATTAACTATAAAATGCATGATAATTTCAAAAATGTTAACATATGAACAAAAGTGAATATTAAGATATTTGAATTGCAATAGTTGTGAAGTTTTCCTTCTTTTTCTATTTCCTAAAGCAATTTGCATTTAAAAAAGATTAACAACTTCTTGAAAATTCGGTAAGCTAACCTCTGAAGCCAAGTTATACCATTTAGAGGAGGGCATAGGTTTGCTTATTAATCTTATCTAAAGTTTTGAATTTTTCTTCATCAAGCAAAAAAAAAAATATATATATATATACATATATGTATATTATTTTATATATATATATATATATATATATATATATATATATATATGGGAGTATTTATACATACATATTTATGTGTAGTTGATATTTAATTTAATAATTTATCATTTATATTCATAAGAAAGTTTAATTGTCATTTCTGTGTGTATTGTTGTAAATTTTCTAAGTTTTGTCTTTACTATTTTACCTGGCAGACAGCTGTTTCATCTTCACTGACTAATCAATTTCTCTCACTTAGAGGCTGAACAGATCCTTCAAATCTCCTCTGCTTACAGATTTTTATTCCTTAAACCCAGCCTATGTGGTCTAGTATCTGATAGCTCCAGACAAACTTTATCTATTCCTGCTTGGATTTTTCTGCTGGTAAATAATAGGAGTATATATGCAATTAGAGAGCGTGATTTCAATTAGAGATCATAAGGGTAAGGGGAGGAAGGTTAGGGGAGGGAGGGAGGGAGAGTGTGACAGCTAAATTATGTATTTTCATCCATGTCGTCAAGTACCTCATCGCATCTTGCCCAAACTTTAACACAATTTGCCTAACATCTAGGGCAATGTATAATCTAGTTAATTCATTCTCTCAATTTAACTAATTGTATTTAATGCCCCCCCCCCTTTTTTTTTCCTGCATGGGAGGAACTGAAACATTTCTGAGAACTAGCAAGGGCAAAGACAAAGTTCAGTGTCAGACTCCTAAGTGAAATGGTCAGAGGTTCATTGCCACGAATATTGCTGCTTGACCTTGAAATGAGATGCAAGCTTGTGCTAGACCTAAAGATTGTCAAGACAGTCATTGTGAAACTCCATGATCTAGTGCGTTCTGAATATCTAGGAGGGTAGAATTTAACTAAGAGACCAGAGATCTCTTAAGGTATAAGGGTATAAGGATTTGTGGTTATATTTTAACTGATGGATGTAAAAAATAAAGAGTTCAATGAGGTTAAAATAATTTCAGTAAATGTCAAGGATGAGAGAAAGGAAAGTAGGTTGTTTTATAATAAACAGTCATGTTGAGTAGATACAAGTTTTGCTAAGGTCAAGCAGAAAGGCATGATGATGAGAAAAAACAATGAGACTGGGATGTTACTAAATTTTCAACCTGGATAATGATTAGGTCAAGGTGTGAGTGAGCTACTGAAATGTTGCTGAGGACATTATGAATGGAAGGAGAGCAAAACAGAAAGATTATTTTGGTTATGGACTAAATTGTTGAGGTCACCGTTAGAACGTTAGAATGTAAATGAACGTTGGTCTGGGTTTGAAAACAGGAAAGAATGATGAAGAATAGTCCCAGGTTAGTGATCTGAATTGACACCTCACAGAAATAAACAACTCTGTCTTCATCCTAACAAATGAAAGGCAGGACATGAAAGAATGTTCTCTATCTACTAGATATTTCCAAGAAAAGAACACTATGAATTTTAGGATGTTTGGATTCAGTTAATGTAGAGAGATGTCTTCCATAGATTCTAATACAGTTTTTGCATGAAACAGTTTCTTAATAATCTGTTAAATTAATGAATGCTATATATATGTATATATGTTATGTATATGTATGTGTATATATATGTATATATATGTATATATATGTATATATATATGTGTGTATATATGTGTGTATATATGTATGTATATGTTATGTATATGTATGTATGTGTGTGTATATATATATACACATATATATGTATATATATATATATATATATATATATATATATTAGCCATTCTTCATACCAAATACCTCTAATTTGTTTCCCTCTTCACTGTATATATAATACATTCTCATCAATAGGAGACATTGGGTAATACAGTAGTAAGAATTTAGACTCTATAAATTTTGTTGGTTACTGATTGTATCCTTATGCAGATTCTGGTGGTACTGGACTCCATCATCTGCAGACATAGCAGGTACAGTCTTTCTCATGGGACTCATTGGATTATACTACCTACTACATTGTCAAAAAGTGTCATTGTTCTCACTGATGAGACTAGGTCATTGTACTTATATTATCTTTCCTTGTTTTTCTTTAACTTAGGGTATTAGTAATTCCCAATCATTTGAAGAAATTACTTTTTTCTTTATATCTTCCATTCTTTGGAAAATAATAATTAGAAAACATCAGCAAAGCAATGATTCTTTTAAGTCCTTTAGACTCTTGTTTGGAATTAACCAGTTGAGTATTTGAGTCATCCATAAATTCATCTTAACAATAACTCTATTTTTTTAAGATAAACAATAAAATTAAGCTATTATTTAAAATTATGCCTTAAAAATAGCAGAAATGGTTAGGATCAAGATAGATGATTTAAAATCTCATGAGAAAATAATGTTGGAATTTTAAAATAATTTTTAAAAGATTCATTGCCTAAATGAGAAGTGTGGAGGTGAAGACGAGGTGAAAAAAATCAAGCATTCTTTCTTCAGACGCTATAAAATATGTTGTATGTTTCAAGATTTGACTCAAACCAAATGATACAGTTCATCATATTAATTATTTGCTAGCAGTAATGTTTTTTTCATAATTTTATTGATGCATAATGATTTTGAACTTTTCAAAGAATGTTGATAACTACGTTGAAACAAAGAAATTTGAAAAAGCATAAAACTTGAAAAATGATTAATAGAATTAGGTATCTAAAGCAGCATTATAATTTAGATAGTATAACACAGCACTGGACTTGGACTGAGAACATGGATATGAATAGCGATTCATGCCCTCATTGAATAGTTAATATTGTTTATCAGTTTTCTATTAAACAAGATGGGAATAAAAACATCAGCTTCAAAGTTGGAAGATTCATTTAGAAAATACATGTACAAGCACACATTGCTTTGTCAAACTGATCACTTATTATTAGGGGAATCCTAATTTGAATTAGAAGAAGATACATACTATGTGACAATAGAGAAAAATGGTTTTATATATTTAATATTCTTCTATAAGAAATAGCACAGACAGAATAATATATAGAAGTCACATAGAGACTGAAAAAAAAAATCACACACACAATAAAGAAATAACACAGAAAGAATCTTTATGAAGTTCCTGTGTAATTGAAAAAATGATAATGCATATTGCATACAAAATAGGAAAAAATATATTTCGCTTTTAAAATAAATTTGTATAGTTTTAGCACTTTATATGCTGTCAGTTTGAATATTGCTATAAATAAAATGTGGCCAAGAAAATAAGCTGGATCTTCCAATTATTTCAGTTCATGGCTATAAAAAATGATAAAGAGATGACAGTAATCAATAATAAAGATTGCAATTATAAACAGGAATTTTACTAATGCCCTAACACTATTGAGAACTCTATCAACATTTCAATATTTAGATATTTTTTCTTCTCGGGAAATGTATTTCTGTCTATGTAATATGGACTGCATTATTCAATCATAAATTGGTTAATAGTTTTAAAAGGCCACATTTTTCTTTATTTCATTGTTATTTATTTTTAGTGGAAATTTCCATTAGAATTAATGCTTCAGTTTTGTTTGGGTCAGAGTATAGTGTCTTAGTTTTAGGATCCATTATTCATACATCGTAAACTACTAGGACACATAGAACTGTGGTCTGTTTCAATCCATTAATGTATGATTCATAGACAGCTTAATGCGTGTCTTTAGTGAAATCTTAAAATCTCAGCATAATTGAGTAGAAGAATGTCCTTAGTAATAATGAGTAAAAGAGTGCAAAAAAAGATGATAGTCTATTACACATATATTACAGGATATATTTTATACATTACATAATTTATTGTATTTTTATCTATAAATGTGTATACTCGTATAACGTGCTATAGTGCATATAGTAAACTGAACATCAGAGGCTCTTTCAGCTTGAGAAATTCCTAAACTTTCTGATCTTCTGTACCTTAAATGATGAAAAAAACAGAACCAGATACATGTTTACTTTTCAAACTCTAAAAATTTGAGAAAATATACCCTGTCATCTTCATAACTGTTGTCATAACTATCATTATCTTTTAACATTCCCTGATCATTGTTTAACAGGCCTTGTGCTAGTTTGTATAAACAAAGCAGCTTGAGCAGATAAAACATAAATCAAAATGCAAGGCCTTCTATTTGACAGTGTCCAATAGGAAGCACAGAAATTTGGAGCTGCAAATCGGGCAAGAGGGATATCCTGGACTCATTGTGTGATACCTGGAAGTCCTGCCATTTGTTAGCCAGGGTCAGCAAACATTTAAAATGACTCCTTTGCTACAAGCAGAATGGAAATGTTATGTTTGCTCCCTCTCTTAGATTCCTTGACTTTACATATAAATTTATAACTGCATTAGATTTCATGAACACAACATATGTTTATAAAGATCATTTCTCATCTTCATTATCCTATGCTATTATTTTTTTACTGGCATAGTATACATGACAGGTCCCTCAAATTGTGAAGCAGTCATAGGTTTAATTGCCATAATTTAGGATCTTCATTCTCTTTCCCAGACCTTGATATCTCCTGAACATATTGACACTTGGTGGTCATTATAGTCTCTCTGAAAACTTTATTTAATGTAGGAAGGAACTTGGACCAAGTGACCCAGGAAGTCTTTCTGTGATTTAATTGTTTTTTATTGGCATAATTAATTTAAAAAGCTTAATTATGAAACCACAGGAGTGCTGTGCAAGGTCTGCAAAGTAACATTCAATGACCGCCAGATGAAAAATGCATCAGTAGCTTTTTTATCTAATTAACAAAATAAACCAGAGTGATTGACAGTACAAAGTATGCATCCTAAATAGAATAACTCCACTTCTCCTAAATTTCCATTGAAATGGTCATAGAAATTTTATTCTATTTTTAAAAAATTGTATTCCTACATGAATGTTAAGAAGTTACCATATGTTCCAGTTATCTATTGGTTCATAAAAAGTCAACTCCAAACGTAATGTTTCAAAATAGTGTCAACTATTTTGTTTTTCTCTCTCATAGTCCTGGACTTTACTGAGCTCAGCTAGATAATTCTTGCTCAGAGCTTCATGTGTCCACAGCCAGTTATTTTAGGGGGAGAGTCATCTGAAGGCTTTCTCTCGCACATCTAGCACTAGAACTGCAAAGGCTCAAGCATCTGGTTAAACTGGAAACCTTAGTGTTCTTTCCACATGGTTTCTCCAGCACAGCAGCTTTGGGGTAACTGGAGTTTTAAATGGTGGCTCAAGACTTCAAAGGCTAATATCCCAATAGAGTGAGAGCCTGGCAAAAACTTTATCACTTTTATGACCAATCCTCAGTGGCCACACAGAGTTGCTTCTGACACATTTTATTCATTGGAACAATCACGAAACGTATTCGGATGACTGTTAATGAGAAAAACTACGCCTCTTAATGAGGATCACCAGACTCTGGAAGTGTATGTGTACTAGAAAAAGACGTTTTTGGTAAATGCAATCTACCATACCATCCTCATGCCAGAAAGTTCATGTCCATATCTCAGGCAAATACAGGCATGATTTGATAAAGAAGAGAACGTACCCACATGTGATTTACCGCAGAGGAAAAACAAACAAACAAGCAAACATATCTAGGTTATCAAGGAAGGATCCACAGCCAGTGTACACCGACCTTCCCACACCAAACCCTTCGTTTCTTCTAGAGATGTAGGAAATGATCACTCACTGTGGGGTCGGTCATGATCAAAGAGGAGACTAAGTGCCAAGGAGGAAAAGAAAGAGGAGGAGAAAAAGGAGAGGAAGAAATAAGGGAAAAGGGCTCAAAACTATATATATATACATTTTTTTAAAAAGCTGTAAATTAAGTGACCTATACAAAGTGTCACATGTCAGGGTGCACTCTTCAAGGCACTGGAAAAAAAGTACTAATTTCTTTAAAAGACAAAAAATGATCATCAAAGTGTGCTGGATGTGAATCTGGGCTCTGCAATTTTCTCTCTGCATGAAAATGAGGAAGTCACCAAACCTCTCAATTTTTCTTCTGACCTATAAATGGTAAATAATATTTTTACTTATATCTTATGGTCATTTTGGAGATCAAGTGAAACAATGTCTAGACAATGTCAGGCACTGAGCACAAGTGTTCAGAGAATACTTGTGATACATACATGTATCAAAAATCAATCTTGTCTTCACAGATTCAACATACTCACTTTAAGATATACTAAATCTATACATTAATTTGGTTTGTTTTTTGGCTATATATTGTATTTTCTTAACTTTCTAGCTACATACCAGTGTCAAACATACCATTCAAAAGACTCTAATAGTTATAAAATATTTTTGTACTTGTTAATAAAAGACCTTCTTCATTTGTTTTCAAAATAATTTTAGTCTATTCTTAGATCACCAAATGTCCAAAATGTTGAAGGATGGTAGATTCTTGAATAAGTAATTGCAGTAAAATTAACTTCCAGCTGTTTTCTTCCCCAGCATTCTATGTTTCCAGGAAGAAGTAAGATGCAATTCTTCTCTGGACAGTAAAAGGCAGTGTGACAAAATGTAAACTTCACAAGCTTAGCGACAGACAGCGTATACATTAAATGGACAAATTGTTTGTAAAACTCAGTTTCAAAGTTAGTAAAATGAAAAGCAATACTCATAAAACCAAATGATTTGTAATGAATCAAATTAAATGTCTGGAAAATTCCATTGTGGATTGAGAGAGATAACAGATAGATAGATAGATAGATAGATGGATGGATGGATGGATGGATGGATGGATGGATGGATGGATAGATGGATAGATAGATAGATAATAGACCTTCAATGATAGGTAAGAATTAGTATCAGTATTATTACTACTAATTTCTCTGGCAGTTCATGAAATTAGCAGAGTGATGGAGTTGTATGGGTTTTTATTTATAAATAAATGACATCCATCAGCCCTTAAATTCTATGAAACAAAGTTCCAATGCACTTAAATTGTGTGACATAATACTTGTTTAACTATGTTCAAGATCTCTATAGGCAGTTAGCCGTAAGATCCTGGAAAATGGGAAAGATTGAATCAAAAACAAGGAGAGTATGGTAAGGGGAGTGGATCACTTTTGAGGTGAAAATTTTATATGACAGGCAACATTATAACATTCCTGCATCAGAGGTATTATTACTTTCATTTTAAAGATGAAAGAAATTTAGTTCAGAAGGAATACTGTATAAAAGGAATACACACACACACACACACACACACACACACACACACACACACTTCCTATGTGAGGAAGGTTGGCCTTGATTCACATCTGCCAGATTTTAAAGCCTGACTCCCATCCTCTCTACTATATTATCCCTCACTGTCAGAAAGTGGCATCATACACTTGTGTCTAATTTAAAATGGGGGAATCTAAGTTGTTTTTATAAGATTTCTGTTTTCTCCCTTTTAAGGCCATAGTAGTACATAGTATAAACAAAACAGTATAAATAATACTTAAGATTATAATATAAATAATATTTAAGATTAAAAAATAGAATATTAACTGCCGCATTTTCTGTGTAACATCCTGTGATAGATTACGTAATTAATTTTTGCCACTAGACGCCACTAACCACATGTGGCTAATGAGCATTTAAAATGTGGCTGGTCTGAATTGTCATGTTCTGTAATGTAAAATACACAGTTTTCAAAGACCTAGAGTCATAAAAAATATAAAATACAACATCAGTATTTAAATATTGATTATATTGCAAAAATGATAATGTTAAATTAAATGTATTATAAAATTACTTTCACCGTTTTCCTTTTACTTTTTTTAATGTAGCTTTTAGGAAATTTAAAATCATGTGATGGTTCACGCTATAAGTCTAACAGACAGCACTGATCTAGAAGCATGCAAGACACTGAATTTACTTCTCATGTTTTATACTAGACAACTGAGGCATAGAGGGCTCAAATTACTTGTCCACTCTCATTTAAAGCTGAAGGGAAGGAATTTAGCCATCTCACATTCAATAATGTAAGTATTACTATTAAAACATAATCGTTGAAGCAGGACACGATCTTAAACATAGTGTACCCTGATTACTGTATTTTCAGCATTTGAGGAAATTTAGACCTGGGAGTTTACAAGACCGTGTTACAGGTAGAACCAGAGCTGGAGTTTTCAGCCAAAAGCTCTTTCTACTTTGTGATTTTATCATCAAATGCCACCATCCCTTTGACTTTCCTCTTTAATCCCAATAAATATAAGGCACACATGGAACTGTATAGTGAATGATAAAGTTAGGCTCAGCTAATCGCTCCCAGGTAGAACCATTTCCTAAGTTGTTGAACTCAGTGCCAACTCATTAATAAGACAGTGTTGTCATTTGTACACTTCAGCAACTTTACTCCCAAATGTCATGATTCTCTTTTCCAGCTACACTGCAAAACTATCTGAAGCCTAAAGAACAAACCAACAAAATAGTAAAAGAGAACATTTTGACTTTTTGGCTATAAAACTGAGATTTCTTGAGGCCAACTCACTTGGCATATTGAAAACATAAAATGCACAGACCACGGTGATTTACAGTAGGGTCCTGAGAAAGCCACTCATCCCCCCCCCCCCGAATTTACCTGTTGCAGTTTCTTGTTACGTTTTTGGGGGATTCTTTTCTTCATATTCTTAATATTTCTACAGGTAAACTATTTTCTCGGTCTTTAACTTATTCTTATAAAAAACAACTGTTATCACTCTTCAACCCTCATTCTAAGAAGACATCACTACTTCATTATAAGCCTTCCCAAGGCATTTTTTTTTTTGTACGTATGTGTGCAGTTAGCACTGACTTTAATTGAGACAGAGTGCATAATGTTTGATTTCAGTGTCTATGGCTTAGTAGATGCTCAGTAAATTATTTTCTGCTTTACCCATTTCTTCCTCCCCCTCTCCCCATGAAAGCCATTTTTTAAAACCATGAAAAGGACTGATTCATTATCTAATGGCATTTCTTGAAACTGGAGTTGTTAATAGTCTCTATCATTAATTGAAGCAACATCAATTTAGAAGACATGTTATTGATGCCAAACTAATCTATATGGAAAAGGTGAAACCAATGTTAACAATTTGATCAAATTAAAACAAAACAGCCTTTTAACTGAAAATAAGTAGAACGAGAGGGTAAATGTGCTTTTGGCTTAACATGTAAATATTATATATCTACTAACACTGAATCTTCTCCAGATGAAACTTTATAAAGCTTAGTGTTGGATAGAGGAAAAATCACAGATGTGTTTCTTTTAAATATAATTGGATTGGAAATAACTTGATTATAAATAAATTAGCAGAAGGAATAAAATTGCTTTAAGTGTTTTAAGTAATTAAGGTACTGGGTCATATATTTTCATTTGCTTAAAACTAAATAAGTGTTCAGCCATAGAAATGTCATATATTTCTAGCTTTTCATATCCAATGCCACCTCCCCTTTTTTTAACTATAGAAAATTGACTTTTTCTACTGTCTAAAATCTATACAGAAATTCAATTAATCCAGAGCTCCTTATTACACCAGAAGTTACTGATTTGTTGAAATAACAGTAAAATGCTATAACAAATAACCCTAGAATGATACCTTGATAACTGGATTTTATAGCAATGGAAAAGCTAGACTTTTATCTGAAGGAAGAGTAAAGAGTAGTTTCCAGAAGGTAGAGAGATACTGCTGGTATTCCCAGTCCCTGAAAATGAGAAATTGATGGCTATCTCTCAAACTGGGTTTTTATTTCTTCCTTCTACAAATTTATGTTGCATGTATGTCTTCCAGAGGCTATTCTTTGTTCCAGGAAGACAACATTTTTCTAGCTCTTCTGTAGCTCAGAGTCTAAATTGAGAAACAGACACTAAACAAATATGTTTATTTTTCAGTTAAATACAATTTTGAAAACTTATCCAAGTCACAGAGTCTGCGATGAAAAATTGTAATGAGAAGGCCTCAGCTAGTCAGGATTGTCAGAAAAATGCTCTCTGAATATGTTTAGGTTTAAATTAAGATTTGACAAATGAATTGACTTTAACTTGCTGAATAGGAATGACAACAGGGATTGACTTTGGTGTATGTTAAGTGTGGATGGTTTAGGAGAACTGTAAGCAAAAGAGTCTACTGAAGACCTCAAGAGAGGAAAGTATATATTGTTCTATTTTTATAGCATCTCTAACTGCAGTGAAGAAGAATGAACTTTACAGAGACATTGTGTGGGAAAGGAAGCAAATATTAGGAGCTAATTGTAATATTCTAGGAGAAAGATTATGTGGACTTAAACTAGGGTTTTGATAGTATATATGTAGAAAAGTATAAAAATCTGGACTTATTCCAGAGGCAGAAACAAGAGGACTTTGCTATTGATTGGATTGGCAGAGGATGGCCAGTAGTGCATAAATATAAGAAACTGAATGGACTATGAAAACATATTAGTGACTAACATGACTGGAAAAAAAATGTGTTTTTGACAGGAAGATTATTAAATTAGTTTTGGTTATGTAGCACTTGAGATATCTGATCTCATAAAACTAGGGACATCAGTTTAAAATATTGCTTTTGATTTTAAAACATGTAAGTTGCTGCTGACATTTAAGATGGCAGTTTCTAGTGGATCAGTGAAGGAGGGAGCCACATTAGTGTCTGCTGATAATGAGCAGGAAGTAGGAAAATTCAGGCAACGCATGTAGACATTTCTTTCAGTAAATCTGACTTTAAAAGAAGTAGATGAGACTGAAAGTAGAAGGGGATGTCAGGGTTGAATGATAATGTAAAAGGAAGAATGTGGCATGATGCAATGAATGCTTGTTTTATTTTAAAGGAGGAAAACAGTAGAACATACTTCAAGGATAATGCAAACGATTTAGAAGAGAGAAAATGTAGTTTACTATACAGGTAAGAGCAAGGACATATGAGTAGTACAAGCACAAAACTTGAGATGATAGGGAGGTACAATGAGACAGTGGAAGAGTATCTTAGAAGGTTCACGTCTTCCCTTGTACTAAAAATGCCAGTAGGTTAGTTTTCTGATGGAAAGAAGAGATATTCCCCATCTCATAACTTCTATATGATAGAGTGGGAGACCAAGGAAACTTTTCTAAAAAAACAAAAACAAAAACATATTATTAATTATTGGGTTTTTTTTATAAAAACTGTATATATTTAAAGTGTACAATATGTTTGATATACATAACACAGTAAAATGATTATTGTAGTAAAGCTAATTAACATATCCATCTCTTCACATAGTTACCTTTTGTGTGTGTGTGTGTGTGTGTGTGTGTAGTAAGAGTATCTAAAATCTATTCTCTTAGTAAATGTCTAGTATAAAATACAATATTATTAACATAGTCATCGTTCTGTATATTAAATCTTTATAACTTATTCATTCTACACAACCTCACCTTTGTACCTTTTGACCAACATCTTCCCATTTATCCCATTTCCCCACCCCTGGTAACAACTGTTCTACTCTCAGCATCTATAATTTAATTTTTTTAGATCCCATATATAAGTGAGATCACTTTTTTCTTAATGTTGGGCTTATTTCATTCACTATAATAACTTCCATATTCCATTCCCACAAATAGCAGACTCTTCTTTTTTAAGGCTGAATTATATATGTGTATATATCATTCATCTATTAACCAGCAGTTATATTGTTTCCATATCTTGGCTATTGTGAATAATGCTGCAATGAAAATAGGAGTGCAGATATCTATTGAAGGTACTGATTTCATTTCCTATGAGACAAAGAAAACTTTTCATGAAAAGGGAGGAAGAAACAAGCAGAATGAAGACAACACAGAAGTTTCAAAACTATGAAAATTGTGGAAGAGAGAGATGATCATGGGTGGGATTAGGAGCACAAGATGAAAAAACAAATAGATTCAAGATCTAATAAAACAGTCTGATTAAACCAATAAAACAGACTTTTAGCACATCTCTTACAAAGAAAAGGAATCAACACAGAAATTTAATATTAGGAAGTTGTACCAAAAAAGGGCAATTAAGAGAATGAAAAAAGGAAGGAAAGAAGGAGAAAAGAAGCAAAAAAAGTGATAAATAATGTATTTGGAATATATCATCACGCAAAGGAGAGTAGATATATCCCTGCAAGTATTTCATTCTTTGGAAGAAATTAATGGAAACACTAATGAATTTTTAGAAATCAATTAAAAGAGAGATCATAAAACAACAGTAAGGGGTGAAAGAGAAAATTTAAAAAAAATAGGGAATTAAAAATGAATACCACAATAAAACCATCACGGAAACAATAAATGGTTTAGAATCACAAGAGTACAGATCTGAGATGGTTATTGTGAACGATGCTGCAATGAAAATAGGAGTACAGATATCTATTCAAGGTATTGATTTCACTTCCTGTAAGACCAAGAAAAACTTTTCATGAAAAGGAAGGAGGAAGAAATAGGCAGAACGAGGACAATACAGAAGTTTTAAAACTTTGAAAGTTGCGGAATATAAAATAAAAGACATAGATGACTGTGGTGGGATTAGGGGTGGGAAATGCAAAACCAATATGAAGACCTAAGATCCAATACTTTGATTAAATCAATAAAACAGACTTGTAGCACATCTTTTGCAAAGAAAAATAATCAACACAGAAATTTAATATGAGGAAATTGTACCAAAAATGACAATTAGGAAAATGAAGAAAGGAAGGAAAAAAGAAGCAAATATAGTGATAAATAATGTATTTGGAATATATTATAACCCAAAGGAGGATAGATATATCCCTGCAAGTATTTCATTCTTTGGAGGAAATTAATGGAAACCCTAATGAATTTTTAGAAGGAAATTAAAGATTGATCATAAAACAACAGTAAGGGTTGAAAAGGGAGGAAAAATATGGAATTAAATTGAATGCCATAATAACACCATAATAAAACCATATGAAAATGGAGTAGTACACACCAAGTGCTGATAGAAAGAAAATGTGATAAAATATAGTACACAAATTAAGTTGTATTTTAAGTTAAATAAAAACAGAAGGGAATTAAAAGAATTCAGGAAATAAAGCATCCATCTCTATAAAAACCAATCATCAACTGAAACCAGAAGTGTGGGTCAAAGATTAATGACAGAAAACAGCGGAACCATGTCTGTAATGTTCAAACAAAGAAAATGTAAGAGGTTATTCATGTGTATAGTCATTGGATAGGCATTCTCTAGTATGTAACAATAAAAGAATATAACAATTGTAAACCCCTCTTGTAAGCATTAAAAATAAAATACAGATAATTAATGAATCAAAACGTGAGATGATGAAATTGAAAATAAAGGAGTCGCTACAAGGACTGGGTCTAATTGGGTATAATTAGGTATAATTGAATATAGAATTGACTAAATATCTGTGGTAAGTATGGGTACAGAGTAGAACGTGAACAGGTATAAATCTCAACAAACAATAATGATGCAAAAGTCAAAACCTCTAGATAGAAAGAAGGGTGGGGAGACTGTAATAATGCTAATGTCTTTATCTTTTCATTAACAGGTGTTAAACAATACTGTGATTATGAAATGTAAAGTTGTACAACAACAGCTAAAACATAACAATCATATATTTTAAATAGCTTTATATTCGTGTTGTAATTTTGTAGGAATATTTTAGTAGCATTTATTGTAACTAAGAAATATATATATGTATATACATACATACACATGTATACATTTCAGATATTCTTTTTTATTTTAACTTCAGCTTGTTTTACTAATTGAAGTTTAAGCAACAAGAAATTTAAAGTATTTCATAAAATAGGTATGAAACTGTTTCCACACTGGTTCGATTATATCTGTGCAAAGTCCTAGCAATTTCTCCCTCTGTTGTTTACGCAGTTTCTACCTCTATTCCTACATCTACACTATATCCACATATGCAAAAAGAAATATCTAGAAAAATATTCACTTGATAAAACTGGTTTTCTTCCATGTGGTAGGAATATTAGTGATATTTTTGTCTGTTTGCTCTTGTATGTACAAAGATCAGACAATTAAATTTGCAAGCTCATCCTAGAAAGTGCTACAGACCTCATTGCTAAATAACACTACAGTCACCTTCGAAGCACTCCCCTTGGGAAGCTATGCAATGATGCCAGTGCCTAGTCCACCCTCCAAAGGAATTTTGGAACTCTTTCTCTGGAATGGCCATCAGAGCTATTGTCGTATTACACTTGATGTCCTGAATGTCATCAAAATGTCTCCCTTTTAATATTTCCTTTATCTTTGGGTTAAGAAAGAAGTCATTGGGGGCCAGATCAGGTGAATGGGGGGGGGCTTGTTCCAATATAGTTATTTGTTTACTGGATAAAAACTCCCTCACAGACAGTACTGTGTGAGCTAGTGCATTGTCATGTTTCAAGAGCCATGAATTGTTGGCGAAAAGTTCAGGTCCTCAAACTTTTTCACGTAGCCTTTTCAGCACTTCCAAATGGTAAACTTGGTTAACTTTCTGTCCAGTTGGTACAAATTTATAATGGATAATCCCTCTGATATCAAAAACGGTTAGGAACATTGCTGCAACAAGTTCACTATCTTAATTGTCGAGCCTTGTATGTCTTGAGTTATTTCAATGTGCTTATACTAAGCATTTCTTTTCAAATAGAAGCCATAACTTAATTATAATTTTAAATAGTAATTTAAATATAAATTAATTAAACCTTATTCAATTTAATGTCTCCATTAATCCAGATAGAAATTTCTCACGATTTTTTATAAATCCAACATATTCCTAAAACATAAAAAATAAATAAACTAACAATCTCAGAACACATGAAACATCATGTAATTCATATGCTTCTGAATTTAGAAGCATGTATTTGTAGTCAATATTCAGTATCCAAATCCAGAAAAAATAATTTTATAAAGAACATAAGGAAAAAGTAAAATTTTTATTGGAAATGTAGCATACCAGAGAAAATATTATGACCTCAATTAAAAAGAACATATTTTCAGTTCTATTGGTTATACATGGTATTATACTGTTTTCTGTAAATATGAGTTATTTTTAATAATATCTGTTTATGTCTTTCATTGTTTCCTTTGTCTTTTTCTCCTTTTACCCTTTTTCTGATTTTCTTAAGGTTTATCTATTATAGGAGTCTTTTGACAGAATCAGGTTTTAGACAACTGCTCAATTATTTTTTTTTTCAATTTTCAAATGTTTTTAGTGTGAATTTAATGCCGAGTTCATTTATTTTTTTAAATATTTTATTTAGAAAAAAAAATATTTTATTTAGTGGAATACAAATTTTCTTCTGAATGCAGTTTTAGCTTTACCCAACAGGTTTTGGCATTTAGTGTTTTTATTGTTCATAATTTCTAAATAGTTTGGAATTTTCTCTATGAATTCCAGTGAGTTCTGTATCTTTGTATGGTGTTTTCATGTGTATGTATGTTTCTTGTTATTAATTTTATATTTGTAATATAACATATATTAAGAATTACAGAATTCGTATGTGTATGTATCAGAGACATGTAACAGAATGAACCCACCTATGTCTCCGTTAAGTGGAATCATATGATCTGTAGCATGTGTGTACGTGTGTGGGTGATCTTTTGATCAATGCTATGCTTATGGGATTTATTGACATGTTTTCACGTAACAGTATTTCATGTTTTTGCTGCACAGGTTTTAATTGTATGAATGCATCGCAATTTATGTATCCTTGTATTGTGTATTTGATTTGTTTTGAATTTAAACTATTGCAAGTATTGAAACTATGAATATTCCCATACATGTGTTTTTGTACATTTGCTGTAGATCTGATGGGTTTTACATAACAGTGAAATTGCGTGGACACAAGATATCTATATGTTGAACCCTGTCAGATAAGGTTCATGCATTTTCAAAATGATTGTGCCAAATTTCACTTCTACCAGTAGTATATGAGAACTCCAATTGCTCCACATCCTCACTAAAAATTGGCATTATCGGTCTTCTTAATTTTAGCCATTTTGAAGGGTATAAAGGAGTATCTCATTGTAGTATTAATTTGCATTTTCCTGGAGACCAAGTACCGTTTTTGTATATTTACTGATCATTTGGCTATCTTCTTTTATAAAGTGCTTGGTCTTTTTCTAATTTATTTGTAGGCGTCCTCAATGTGTTCTGGGTATAAGTTCTTGTCAGTTTTATATGTTGAAAATAACTTCCTCCCTCTGTGGCTTGTCCTATCACTTTCCCACTTAAATCTTTTCATGAATAAAAGTTTTTAATTTCAATATAGTCTATTAATTTTTCCATTTAGGCTAAGTGGCTTCTGTATTCTGTTTAAACATCACTATCACCTCAAATCATGAAGATACTCTCCAAAGTTATATTCTAGAAGTTTTGTTGTTTTTTCTTTTTAATTTTTTCCTTTTAAACTTTTTCTTAAAATGTTTATGTATTTATTCTTATTTTTAGTTAACTCTTCATTAGTTGTGAAACTCTATGGTCAAAGGACATGGAATAACAATTTTTTACAGAGAGTTCACTGATATTTTCTTAGTGGAATTTGGAAGCTATCAAGTTATAATCATGGTATTTAAATCTTTTATAGTCACTGCTTCATTGAAGAAATTCCAAGAAAGCCATGGTAAAACTTTATGGTATGATATACTAGGGAAATGTGGACTGTGTAACTTTCTGCTCTACAGAATCTATTGAGGTCTTCTTTGTGGTCTTAATTTGGTCAACTTTTAAAATATTATGTGATCACTGGATGAAGAAAAGAATAATTTCTTTCAGTAAAGTTTGAGTTGAACCTATTTACTTGGCATTAGTAATTATATTTGTCATATCTACTTTAGTCACATTTTATTTTTTTCCTTCACTTATCTAACAAGTATTTATAGAGTAACTAGCAAGTACTCACATTCTTCTAGCCTCTAGAAATTAAACTATGTGCATTGTATATGGCACCTACCTACAATTCTATGAGAAAGAGATTTTGAAAATAATGAATCCTATAAAGGTAAGTACAAAGCGATAAGGAGCATACAAGAGAGGGATGATGGGACCTGGTTTCAACTGAGGGTGAAAGAGATTTTCAGTTTGGAAGTGATGGCTAATTTGTTTTGAATGATGAGTACGGTTACCTAAATAAAGGTCCAGCTGGGGTCAGTAGGATAAGACTAGCTCTAAGCAGAGGGAACAGCATGATCAAAGTATTTATAGAAAAGAAGCAAGATACGTGTGAGGTTCTGAAAGATGCAAGGACAGCTCCAAAGTGCGGTAAGATGATGCTGGAGAAATTAGCACGAAGTAGATCACACAAAATTTGCAGACCATGTTAAAAATGTTAACTCTTCTCAGAAAAAAAAAATGACGTATCTAATAGTATATTTTACGTAAAAACTCAGTGACTTAAACAATAAAAATTAATTTCTTTGCTAAAATTTGTTTTTTGGGCTTGTGGGATAGGTGTTCTTCTTTTATTTCTTTGCAAATCCACCCCTACCCTTTACCCCGCTCCCACGCCACACTTTTAGCTCCTTCAGTTCTATCATCAGGTCGGCTCCTGTCATGGAGACAAGATATTTGCTAATGGCAGGCAAGTCTGCATAGTTTCACAGTCACTTCTCAGAAAGAGAGAAACAGCATTTACCCCCACCCAATTTCTTCTACTACTATCATTTTCTCCTCCACTAGTTTTCACTTTGTATATACTGACATTTTTACATGCTAGGTAAAGATTATGAGGGAAATAACATTTTCACAAGGATAGTTCCTTCATGGAATATGAGTATTTTAATGAAAAATCACCTGAATTCCCAAATTTCTTTGACCTTATATCTAACTTTGTTTAATATATTCAAATGACCATAAAATCCATTATAGTTTGTACCTCATATCAATAAAGTTCATTATTTTGTTCTCTTTCTGTGTTTGCCATGAATTCAAAAATAATGGATCTATATATTTTTATCAAATTCAAGCAGAAAATCATAAACTTTATTCAGTTTTTTCATATGTAATTTAAGGAAAATTACTCAAAGCATGTTGCTATTTTTTATTTAAATGCTAATTTCTTAAGACTTCTTATATAACATGACTTTCCTATTCTTGTTTGTTTTTTTTATTTTTATTTTCATTGGTCTCTCAGTTAGCTGGGATACTTTTAAGGCTTTTTTGGGTTTTTTTGTTTTACAGAGAGGATAGACCAGTTATTTATGTTTTGAGGCTTGAATATCTGAAAATTTCATGTGGCTGTCTTCACACATAAATAACTTGGCAAGGTATGGAATTCTGGGGTCATAAATTCTTTTCAACATTTTACTGATGGTCCATTACTTTTTAGTCCCTAATGTTTCAAAAGAGAAATATGATTCTACTTCTTGCTTCTACCTCAAGTCCCATACAACTCTTTTGATTACAGATGTAGCTGGGGTGGAGATTAGGTCACATGGTTAAATTTCTTCTATTTTTTTTTGTTTAAAGTCACTCTTTTCTCAAGAAGACTAATTACATTTCAGCCATGACAGACCTTCTACAATTTGTTTCTGTCAATAACAAACAATTTCTGAAAGTTGCCACCATTGGATGACACTTTGATCTGGCTTCCATCACGATGAATTTTTTTATATATCTTTACATATCTTAAGTAGGAACTGAAATTGAGATGACAATCAGAAATGTAAAATCAAGCCCACTGTTTTATTAGGAGGTTTCAATAATATTTGTACATTAAGTTCAGTACTAAATACTTAGAACTATTTCTTAAAGAAATAGTTGAATAAATGACAAGAGTCTGTAATTTTAAGCCTAATTCAGTATAAATGATTCTGCAGTCAACTAAATATTATGGATTATCATGGAAAATCTTCTGTTGGTCAATAATTATAACTATTTTTAAAGACAATAATAGGTTCTTTATAATTTTCTAAGTAGATTACTTTTTTTTTTAAATTGTAAGCTGGGCTTTTAATAAGAGAGTGCTTGATGTCATTTTCACTGAGAAGAAATCAATATGACTGATTTTGGGTAAATCCAAGAAAGTGAGATAAGCAGCTATCAGGAGTGAATTTCTTTTTTCTTTATAAATTAAGAACATCAGCCACAATTCCAACCCTAATGGGATTCCACCCTATGTTGCATTGAAGATGATATTGTTACCGTAATTTTGTTTCTGCCATCTTACCCTTTTTTGTATTACAATAGTCTCACAGCTCCTATCTTTCACCTGCTCCTTTCAACTTAATGGCTAAAGTGATTTTCCAGTGATTGTACTTTCATGCTTTTCTCCCCAGCTTTATTAAGGTATAACTGACAAATAAAATTGTGTAAATTTAAAGTGTACAAGGTGATGATTTGGTATATGTATATATAGTGCAGTGATTACCACAATAAAGTTGGTTAACATATCTATCACCACACAAAAGTTACCCTGTGTGTAAGACGGCATTTAAAAATCTACTCTCTTAGAAAATCCAAGTATAATCTAGTGAAAACTATAAGACATTGATGAAAGAAATTGAAGACACAACTAAATGGAAAGATATCCATGTTCATGGATAGGAAGAATGTCTATACTGCTCAAAGTGATTTATAGATTCAGTATAAGTCCTATCAAAATTCCAATGGCATTTTTCACAGAAACAGAACAAACAATGCTAAATTTTGTATGGAACCACAATAGACCCCTAATAGATAATGCAATCTTGAGAAAGAACAAAGCTGCAGTCATCATGCTCCCTGATTTCAAACAATGTCACAAAGCTGTAGTAATCAAAACAGTATGATGCTGGCATAAAAACAGACACATTGGCTAATGGAACAGAATCAGAAGCCTAGAAATAAATCCATGAAGATATGTTCAACTAATATTTGACAAGGCACCAAGAATACACACTGGGGAAAGAATAGTGTCTGTAGTAAATAACTTTGGGAAAACTGGATATTCATATACCAAAGAATGAAACTGGACTCTTATCTTACACCATTCACAAAAATTAATGTGAAATTAATCCAATTAAAAAACGAGCAGAGGATCTAAATAGACGTTTATCCAAAGAGAACATATAAATGGCCAATAGACATGTGAAAAAATGCTCAACATCACTAATCATCAGAGAAATGTAAATAAAAAACCTAATGAGATATTACCTCACACCAGTTAGAATGGCTATCATCAACAAGACAAATAATAACAAGTGTTGGAGAGGCTGTGGAGAAAAAGGAAGTCTCATACACTGTTGGTGGGAATGCAGATTGATGCAGCCACTATGGAAAGCAGTGTGGATATTCCTCAAAAAATAAAAAATAGAATTACCATATGACCCAGCAATCCCTCTCTTGGGTATCTACCCAAAAAAATCTGAAAATATTTATACGTAAAGATATAAGTGCTCCACTGTTCATTGTAGCTTTATTTACAGTGGCCAAGAGATAGAAACAACTAAAGCGTCCTTCGATAGATGATTGGATAAAGTTGTGGTATATAAACCCAATAGAATACTATTCTGCCATAAGAAAAGATGAAATAGTATCATTTGCAACAATATGGATAGTTCTTGAGATTATAACACTAAGCAAAATAAGTAAGACAGAAAAAGTCAAGAACTGTATGACTTCACTGTTATACAAATCATATAAAACTGAAAACAATAAAAGAACAAGAAAAACAAATGAAGAAACAAACCTCTTAAACACAGACAATAGTTTAGTGGTTACCAGAGGGTCACGGGAGAGGGGGTGATAGATGAGGGTAAAGGGGGTCAAATATATGGTGAAGGAAGGAGAACTGATTCTGAATGGTGAACATACAATGTGATATATAGATGATATATTACAGAATTGTACACTTTAAATCTATGTATCTTTGCTAATAATTTTCACCCAATGAATTTTAATTTTTTTAAAAAATTAATGTTAAATCTATTTAACACTTAAATGTAATACTTGAAACCATAAAAGCCCTAAAACAAAACATAGGGGAAAAAACTTTTTTGACATTGGTCTTGGCAATGACTCTTGGATAAGACACCAAAAGCAAGGTAACAAAAACAAAAATAAGCAAGTGGGACTATATCAAACTAAAATACTTCTGCACAGCAAAAGAAATAGTCGTCAAAATGAAAAGGCAATCAACAGAATGGGTGAAAATATTTGGAAACTATATATCTGATGAGGGTTTGATACCCATAATATATAAGTAATTCATACAACTCAATAGCAAAAACAAATATATGTATATATCTATATATAATATAGATATTATATTATATATATTCATTTATATATACATATATATGTATATACATATATATTATATATTATATATACTATATATACTATATGTAATATATAATATATACATATTATATATTGTACAATATTATATATACATATGTGTATACACACACACACACACACACACACACACACACACACACACACACATATATATATATATATATATAACTAAGAAATGGGCAAAAAAACTGAATAGACATTTTTCCAAAGAAGATATACAAATGTGCAATAGGTACATGAAAAGGTGTTCAATGTTACTAATCACCAAGGAAATGCAAATCAAACACAATGAGATATTACCTCATACCTGTTAGGGTCGCTGTTATCAACAAGACAAAAGAGATAACAAGTGTTGGTGAGAATGTGGAGAAAAGGGAACCCTTGTGCACTGTTGATGGGAAATAAATTTGTGCGGTCACTATGGCAAACAATGTGGAGCTTCCTCAACAAATTAAAAAAGAACTACCATATGATTCAACCATATGATTCAACAATGCCGTTTCTGATATACACAGTAAAACAACGAAATCATTATCTTGAAGAGGTATCTACATTCCTATATTCATCTCATCATCATTCGTAATAGCCACGACATGAAAATAACCTAACTGCCTGTCAACAGATTTAAAAAAAAAAAAAATCTCCATAATAAAGAAGGAAATTCAACCATTCAGGTCGACATGGATTAACCTTGGGAGCAGTATGTTAAATGAGGCCAGACAGAAAAACAGAAATATTTTATGGTATTACTTATATGGAAAATCTCACAACAAGAAAACAGTTTTACTCATAAACAGTAAAACAGTGGTTGTCAGGTTCTGGGGGTTGGCTGAAATGGAGAGATGCTGGTCAAGGGATACAAACTTTCAGTTTTAAGATGAATAAGTTCTGGGATCTAATGTACAGCATGTTGACTATTGTTAGCAATGCTGTACTGTATACACTTGGCTCTTCATAACAGTCTTCCAAGGTGCCTCTGTCTTCTGCTTCAGGATACCATTGGTGACTGATCAAGCAGCATTATAAAGGGCTTTAGAACTCAGTCTTTGGAACATTATATTCACAACCCACCTAGACAGCCTTTGGGAGGACAAATTCTAATCACCATCAAGGATATTACCCTAAGCAGTTGGTTATTTGTTATTAAAATAAACCCAAATTACGAATGGGACATTGTAGAGTCATTGGGAAAGATATATAATTAAAGAGAAAAAGACAGAGTTGGAGGGCCTTTTTTCAACATTTAGTGGGTTCTCAAAGCTAAAATGCATTGAGATGATTATTTTCAATTAACCTTAAAACTAATTATATTAAGCAAAAAATATTTGTACACATCTTGTGAAAGCAATTATTTAGCCACATTGCAGATGAGGAAACTGGATTTCAGACACGTATTTAGGAATCAAGTTTTTGATTTTTCATACAAAACTTTTTTTTTCCAATACACATTGTAAAAGTTGCCTTTTGGCTTTGACACTTTTTGTTACCTGGTAACTAAAATACTATAATTAAGGGGAGAAAGCCTGTATTCCTATTGACTTTGGAAATACTGATTATTACGTTGGGTCATTTGGAGAGAAAGGTGCATAACACTGACTTACAGAATTTGTGAAAAGGAAAGACAACCCTTAAGCAATCTCCTCACATCTGTGACTAACAACTGGGTTTCAGGTAAGATATTATTTCAATGAGTAAAAAATCTTCTTGAAGATTCGAAAACAGATCTACCTCATACTGTTTTCTGCTATATAGTAAAATTGTTCTCCTTCCAGCATAAAGAATTATTGTTACAAAGCAAAAATGAGAATCCTTTACTATCGGAGAAAAAAATCTGTTTCTCTCTGCACTGAGCAAGACACTTCCCATGAGCATGCAAAATCCACTTTGGTTATTACGGTCAGTTCTTAACTACATTTTGAAGTTTGTTAATTTGATTTTGGAAAATAAGCACTCCCCTTGCTCATTCTCCTTATTGCCATCCTTCCTAAACCCTTAAACATCCTCACCCCGTCCTCATTTTCCTCATGTTGGTACCCCCACATTAAATTTACATCAATTATGGGCTTTCTGGGATTGTGTGCATTTTATGAAGAATGAAAATGTTAGTAATATGCAAAAAAAAAAAAAAAAACACATTTTTTTTTTTGCATGGAACTGTGGATAGTACAATAGGAATCTGTTATTGAAATTCAGGGAGCTTCCAGCACTTCCATTTATTCCTGGCCCCCAAAAATGGTTGTAGAACTACTTTTAGAGTATACTTCACAGATATTTTCAAATATTTGTAAAAATATCAATTCTTTTGTGGATGAACAGTTAAATCTATATATATATATATATATATATATATATATATATATATATATATATATATATTATATTACATAACATTTCCATATTTTCTCATTTCTTCATTTTAACCTGGTCTCCATTCAAATATTATCTCATCTTAAATGAATTTTTCAGATGAGCTTTCCTTGACACTACAGTGAGTTGAAAGTTGGTCCCTCCCAAAGATATGTCAGTGTTATAATCCTGGAAACGGCAAATGTGACCTTATTTGAAAAAAACAAAAAAAAAAGTTTTTGTTAATGTAATTAAGTTAAGGATATTGAGATGACATCATCCTTGATTACCCAGGTGAGCCAATGACAAGTGTCATAAGAGACAGAAGAGGAGAGGCCATGTGAAGATGGAGACAGAGATGGGAGATTTGCAAGACCAGCAGAGGACCCATGGAGCCAACATAAACTGGAATAGGCAAGGAAAGATTCTCCCCTAGAGGCTGTAGAGGGAACACAGCCCTGCCCTCACCTAGATTTAGGATTTCTGGCCTCCAGTACATTTAAAGAAAAAAAATGTATGTTGTTTGAAGCCACCAGGTTTGTGGTAATTTGTTACAGCAGCCCTAAGAAACCAAAGCAGAACTGACTGGGAAACGGAATGCTCAGATTTGTTCTATCACAATTATGGCAGCAAGGACAGACATCAGCCAATGATTCTCGGGCACAATCAGCAAGATCATCCCCAGCTGCTTAGCAGACACTGCTATTCAGTTTTCCTCCCTGCTTCCAAGTCACACAGCAAGGACAGTGTAACAACATCTACTTTTCCAGTGTCTCTCCGTTATCCTTGTTATTCACACAGCCATGGTGACAAAGTCACTACTTGGGGGCAGGTCTCAGGTGGGCTCTTTAGTTTCACAGGCCGAGTGAAAAAATTCCATACCAGTGACATCACTTTCCAAACTGAGTTCTCTACTCTGCAATGTGAAGAGGGACAAGAAACACAGAACTTCAATGGCGATGTGGAGTGGCCATGTTTTGCAAACACTCCCAACGCTCAACCTCCCTGACTCCAGACTGTGTCGTAGCTCACTACAGATTGCAGGCTTTTAACGGACTTAAGAGACCCAAACTATTTTTTTTCCTTTCTGAATTGGGTTCTGAAAGGGCTCTGATTGAAAAACTGGAAATTATTTAAAACTTGGAGGTCATAAAACTGAAAATGCATCCCTGATATCCCTGTTCGTTTCTTTCAATTGCTGAGTCCAAAATTTTATCGGTTTAGGTTAAGAGGTGTTACATTTACTTTACACTATGTAAGTTTGGTGATTTTCTTTCCATTGATTAATCTTTTATTTATTAGCATTCATTTAAAAGTACCTTTATAATACATATTAAACTTGATATTGAGAAAATTCATTTTCTATTTTTAAGGCTAATTAATATCCAGTTGTAAATATGTATCATTTACAATAACATGGGTGAAGCTGTGGATATTGTGCTAAGTGAAATAAGCCAGACAGAAAGAAAAAAGAAAACCTGCATGATATCACTTATACGGAATCTAAAAATGTTGGTTACATAGAGGCAGAGAGTCGAATCGTGATTACCAGGGGTGGGGAGGTGAGAAAAATGGGGAGATGTTGATCGAAGGGCAGAAAGTTGGTTATATAGGATGAATAGGTCTAGAGATATAATGTACAGCATGATGACTATAGTTAACAATACTGTACTGAATATGGAAATTTGCAAAGGGGTAGATTTCAGGTGGTCTAATTGAGAAAAAGTAACTATCTGAACAGATGGATGCGTTATTAGTTTTATGTTATTAATCATTTCACTATGTGTATATTATGTCCATATCATGTTATACAACTTAAATATATACAATTTTTATTTTAAAAATCCATTTTCAAAATATTTAATGATTTGATATATTTTCTAATAAGAGATTTTCACAGATCTTGTGGTTCAGATTTCCTCTATAATACATTTTATTTTGATGTGGAGAGAATCATGCTAGAAAATTATATTTATTGCCTATAGGCTAGTGGATAACATGCCTAGAATGTATTTACTGGATGGTTGATATGTTGGGTACCAAAATAAATGTCAATATTGTTTTCTTCTAGTTAGTATTGAAAAAGAAATCTATCAAAACTGCTCAAAACTTATCAATTACTAAAAATGCCCATGTGCACATGACTTATATTGGGATATATAATCTGTATATGACTAAAGTATACTCTTTCTGGGTTCATATTACGTATCTGTTCTGTCAAAATAATGTTCCAGTTATAATTTTATACAAATATGTACCCACAAAATATAACTGTATTGTGTTTGCTTGAAAAATTTCAAAGGTTTTGTTGTTGTTGTTTTTCTTAAATTCCTTATGGGTTATCTATACTACAGCTTCATTTCCCCCATCTCACATAATATATGCAAGGGAAGTGCCAAGTCATGGCACCTGGAGTTTTATTGATTGCTTATATTCACAATTGGCTCAATCAAGGGGATGTAGAGGGTGAAAAATGACAAAAAGAGGAATAAACAATCAAACGGCCAGAAACCATCATTAGCTCAATCTCTTCCTCTTGACTAAAGATCTTACTTTAGTTAACGAGGGTATAGATTAATGATACACAAACAGCTCATCCTTTGTCATTTTTCCAACTAAAGTTGGAAGGAAAAAAGCCAACCTAATTATAAAAAAAACTGATGGAAATACATAAGTATTTGGCCAATTATTCTAAGCATCTTTTAAAAACCTCAGTGGTCTGGAGCCCAGATGAAATGGGAACGGAGCAAAATAGCAGCATATCTCAATGCATAATAAGTCTCTTCATTTTAATGAGGACCTGAAATATCTGGGCATCTCTGATCAACATGATATGTGATGTGAGGAACTGAAAATTAGGCTCTGCACTGATATTAGACTTGCAGATCTCTTTTGAGTTCTCTAGGCACCTCAAGGTCAATAAAGCTGCAAAACTTTGCATTTTTGGTATGATTATGAACTTACTTATCCTGGTCACTTTTTTCCTATTAAAAATATTTTCTTAGTACTTACAGTAGATGCTTCTTTGAAACAATGTTAAAAGTCTTAGAAAATGCTCTTAGATCATCTTAACTTCTTAAAAATCTTGCTTTACGCAAATGAGAAAGCAAAATGCACACATATACACACATATACACATTTATACACAAACACACACAGTCTTTTGCTAAAATTCTTATACAACAAGGGGAAAAGTTAAGGGAGGAAACCAAATTTTCTTCACTTTGCAAAAGTCTTTTCATCTCTTGTAAATAAAGTGAGATGAGAGCCCAAAGCCTTTCTCAACCTGGCTTCAGTGGCCTGTGCCTAACCAACAGCACCCACTCCATGCATCCAACTCAGCTGGCATCAACAGATTTACCATTCTTGCCTGTTTTTTCCTCCCCTGTTTGCCAAGGGGCTGATTTAATAGAATATGTCACCGGATCCTCTGTTTTATACTTGAATACAGCCAATTAGAGGAAGCAACAAAATATCAAATGTGGGCAGTGTGAAAGGTCAGGTTATTTATTCTGTACACTTTCACCCGCACCCACCTCTGCTGGACGACAGTTTGGATAGTGCTGTGTTCATCTTGTTCTTCTTTCCAAGGTCTCGGCTGCTGTGGGGAGTCCTTTTCGTATGTCCGAGTGTTTGTGAGCTCCTGTAACATTCTCCTCATGCCTCGTCAGGCCCCATGGCTTCCACTGTTGCTGGCCCCTCACCATTTTATTGTGTTTCTCAAAATACAGCCCATGTCTCTGTAATAGTTACTTCACTAAGTTCTATTCCATTAACTATTTTCAGTTAATCCTTAATTCAGTTAATGTGCCTTGTTTCCTGGTAGGAATTTGACCTATAGATGACTTTTAGAAGTTTACTGCATCTGTCCTCTGACAACATTTTGTTCATTCCTCTTCTGACACTTTTTAGAACCTAGTTTAGTAATCTGTTTACATGTTTTTCTTATACATTAGGCCCCAGGTCCCTTGATGTTAAAGACCATGTTTTAATCACCTACTAAATAATTACATAATGCCTACTAAATAAATGCATTGTGAATGAATGAATTAGTGAATGAAATAATGAGCGTATACATTTGTAACTCCATTCCATGATGGCCCATTTCAAATTAAAAAAAAAAAAAAACACAACAAAACAAGTCCTATTAAGATCCTTCTTTATATGAGGCAGTTACTGGATCATCACTGTGTGATACAAGTGACAATAAGTCCAGAAGAAAGCAGCTTGATACCTGCATCTGTTAGCATTAAAACAGAAATCGGTGCCTTAGGCATCCAAGCCAGTATCTGGGAAAAGCTCACAAAAGAAAGAGATTAATGCCAGCATGTAATAATACACATAATAATTCCACAGGCTGTGAGTGGGGTTTATTCTGAGCTAAGTTCCAGTAAGCACCCAAATAATTAATATGTATCTTCTACTTGTCATCTTCATGGTTAAGCAATATAGAAGACATCTGTCTTGCTCATGGGTTCACACCAGAATGGGGCACAGTAAAAGATTCAAAATGACTGTGAGATAGATCCTACTACTGGGTAGTCCATCAGATAAATACACAAACTAACAGATTAGTTCAAGTGCCACCAAGTGATCTAATTTGTTCCAAAGCACAGTGTTTATCCCAATGTGCCTTACCCCAAGTGTTCTGAAAATCTTGAAACTGCTGACAAATCTCAGTTGCTAACAGTGATGTGTTAATGTAGATAACTGAGAACTGCTTCATTTCTCCAGTCATGTCCAATGGCAGAAATGAGCTCTTTCATAAGAAACGAGGCTTCTTTCTATATTGAGGTTTCCATCTTTCCATCCAGGTCTTGAGCATTATAGACATTTCCTTCCATAGTAGTAAGACATGGACCACAGCTTAACTGTGCAGTGTCAAGATGACTCTGGATTGCTCATCAGCAATATTAAAGCAGGACTTGATTTAAATGCTGTGTTTCCCTGAAAATAAGACCTAGCCAGACCATCAGCTCTAATGCGTCTTTTGGAGCAAAAATTAATATAAGACCCGGACTTATTTTAATATAAGACCTGGTATAATAATAAAATAAAATAAAATATAATATAATATAAATATAAAATACCAGCTCTTATATAATATACTATACTATAATATAATATGCCCAGGTTTTATATTAATTTTTGCTCCAAAAGACGCATTAGAGCTGATGGTCTGGGCTAGGTCTTACTTTCAGGGAAACACAGTATGTAGGTTACTTGTGGATTACCCACACATCACCATTCTCTTTCACTTCATTCTTAAAAGAATCTTGCTTTGGATAAGGCAAGCATAAGGCATAAGGCAGCTCTCCACTGAAAAGAATTATCTGGTCCCAAATGTCTGTATTGTCAAGATTGAGAAATGCTAGTTTAAAGGTAATCCCATCTTTATTCCAAGCTGTTGGTTTAGAAATGAGCTTATAACCAAATTCTGGCCAATGACTTAAGAAGAGAAATTGAGTATAATCTTCAAGGACAAGTCTTCCTCACTCATAAGCAAGAACCACCAGAAGCACAATAGCAGAATGGACAGAAACACCAAGACCTGAGCCCTTAAAGACATGCTTCAGTCCATGGATTGCCCAATTCTTAAATCTTCCTCATCTTTCAACATCTGTTTATAGGAACTTAGGTCATTGTATTTTGTGTTTAGGTTTCTATTACTTGTATCCACAAACTTCCCAACTGAAACCATCTGCTTCAGGTCATGGTTCAGTAAAATATATGTTGGCTCTGGGGACCTGAGTGTTAATGCTGAGAAGGCAAAAGACAGGCATTAAGTCCAGAAGCAAGAAAGATATGAAGATCAAATGGTCCTTAGGATAAGGTAATGTGGTGAGGGAAGTGAGAAGATAGAGCGCAATGGAGAACAACAGACACCACTAAGTCATTCTGTCAATCAGGCTTTTTAGACAAATCCCATGTTATTGGACGTGCAATAGACAAAGGGACAAGAAGAAGTGGCATCAACACGAGTTCAGGATAGAATATATCTTGTGATTCCTTTAAAAGAGAGAGACTGCCTATTTCTAGGCTCTCACTTCAGTTATGTTTCTATTGTAAATGCCCAAAGAATCCTGGGAACTGGCAGCATGAACACTACAGCAGCCCTGAACTATGAGTAGCCTCAGGCATCTTATTTCTATCTTGACAAGCTGGGGCCTGCTTTCCACTGGCTTATTCTGTCCCTTCTTATTTCAAAAACAAGGAATTATTTCCTGTTGTCTCAATGATTTCCAAGATTGCTGTATTAGAATTGTGGGCTTATATATCATTGCCCCAACTGCTAGGATCTAAGTTCAGCAAATTGTAGTAATATTAGACACTACAACTATTTCAGTGTCAGATGTTTCTTAAACATGTGGCGTTGCTTTAGTCAAAACAGCTTTTTGTAGTAAACAGACATATCTAACAGTGAGTTCATTTTTTAACCTCCTATGGCTAGACAATATTAAGCAGAACTATAATAAAAACCTATGTGCATTTACATTTCCTAGTCCTAGAAAATAGCACCAGACTTCATCTAATACACCCCAGGTCATTTTCACAGGACAATGAAAAACAAAATACAAATGGATATATGATTGTTTTGATGACATAAACAAACTACAAAGAATAAAACCTAAAAACAGTAGCCTAAAAATGTTTGAACAACAATTCACATTTTTGTTTTAAAGACAATGTTATTAGTTATTAACAGTTATTTGTTATGAGTTTATTAGAAACAAACAGAGAATATGCCTGGAAGCAAGATCTCAACAGACTGAGAAAAATGCTTCCTATCAACATTTATTATAAGATTTTGTAGTAAGGACAGCACTACGCTGAGAATGAGCATCACAGGTCCTGGTCCAAGCTTTGCACTGACTAGCAAATCAATTTGGGAGTTGGGGGATGAGTAAGCTCTCAGGCCTTAAGTTATAGAAGCTTCAGGGTTCATAGTGGATAATCTCAAAGGTCATGTAAGTGATACTATGATGTCTTCATTACATTGGCAGCCAGAACAATGTGTGTGTGTATGTGTTTAATATGTATATAATATTTCTTACTTCTGAAATAACAACTGTAGGTAAATGTACCACTAAGAAGGAGAAGCCTGGCTTCTTAAGAAACAAGGTAAACTTTATGTGTAAATTTACATATACAATTATACATTATACATATATAAAAACGTATAATTGTAATGTATAATTATAACACATAATTTATAACATATACGTATAAAATAAACATATAATTTATAACATATATAAAATGTATAATTGTATATAACATTTTGGAAGACAAGTAAGTTCCCCTTTTGAATAGAAAAATTCAATTTCTGTACTTACTGTCCTTATTTTGTCCAGTTAATCTTTCTACCCCAGGGAAATGAGGTAGTTTCTCTGGTTAGCATAATTGATACTAATCAATGGAGATACTTGGGTCAGCTTTTCCCTCCTTTCCCTTGGGTTCAAGCTGACTACAGAACAAAATTTTATAATCTACTTTTCCATCGGTGGGCTCCATTGCTTATATGAAGGGTCTTTTTCCGGTTCCAATGTTGCCTGTGATTGTTTAATTTGGGAATTCAGTTAGAAGATACAACTGATTCCCACACTAAGCCATTTCCTCAAAATTAACCTTTTTCAATAATAAACAAGGAACTTCTAAGACATAAGGGGGCTAAAGGAAGCCAGCTCTCCTCCTATGCCCTCCTCTCTGCTTCTCATAATGGAACTGGTGGAACGTCCAAATTGCACAGGGATATAGTCCAAGTATACATTCTTAATATCAATTAAAAATACTTAGAATGTAAATTGATAGTTGATTCTGAAGTCTTGCTTACAATAAAAGTTGTGGCTATAACCACTAGCACTGTGAAAAATCTTGTCATCCTTTTAATCCCTTTTAACAATGGGAAAATGAGTACATAAAAATTTAGTATTAAAATAATCGCAGTTAGGATATTCCAAAGAATTTAAATTAGTATCAGAAAAAGACATTTCTTGCTGAGTCTTCAAAAACTGGATCTAGAATAAATTAGAGTCCCTAAGTGAGATGTCTTGAGAATGAGCTAGGAGGAAAAGGAGAAATGGAATAGAGACTCTGTATCATAAAGCAGTTTCTCATTCTAGTTTGTGTGTGTGTGTGTGTGTGTGTGTGTGTGTATGCGTGTGTGTATTCCAGCTGAGAGACACTAACAGCTACAGTGATTATTTATTCAACATCAATTGTTCATTATTGTTCCTTGTTAACAGAATTCTTATTATTCCCAGACCCAGGGTTGATCTAAGCCAATCATGGTGAATACAGTACCTATTCCAGAAACATTTTCCCCAGTATTTCTTACAATTAGTTAGTATTGACCCCATGACCCAGTTCTGACAAATGAGAAAAAATGAGAGTCTTTCTCTAAATATTAGACTTCCTTTCTTCCTGGTTGGGATGTTTATATGAGAACCTCGTGTCTGGATCTGCAGCATCCATCATGGACCATGAAGTAGCCTGTACAAGTATAAAGAGCCTGAAGACAGTAGTACAGAAAGATAAATTAAGAGTCTAGGTTTTGGATGATATGGTGAAACCACCTATTTTGAGACGTCTTGTAAAGTAAACAGAGAGGTTATCATTTTCCATAGTTCTGTTTCCTGAACCTGAATGTATCCTGGTTAATATAGAAAGGTCCAAAAGTAACATCAGAGACATTCACTAAAACCCATCACGTTGTTCTAAGATGAATGCCTGGGAGCAGCGAGAGATTTAAGAAGGCTCCTAGTGGATATAGAGTAGAATTAGCTATTGCAAACTACGGAGAGAGTCCAGGGTGTTTTATGTTTTATGTTTCCTCCATAAAACATCAGGGTGAGAAGGTCTGGACTCCAGCAAACAAAAAGAAGAGAATCCTTTACACATAGGAAGGGGAGTGAGGTGAATGCTGTACCAAGAGACCTGAAATATATGCAGTAAGATAAACAATTTAAAGATATTAATTCTCCCAAAATTAATTTTTAGGAAAAAATAAATTTCAATAATACATTTTCTTAAATCTTGCTTCATAATTTTAAAGTCTCTTTGGAAGCACAAACATGCTATCCAGAACAACTAAGCAAAATTTGTTAAGAATAATAATTTGGCTTTGCGCCACAAGATATTAAATAATTTACAAATTAACAATAATGAAAACATCAGTGTTGACATTAAGTAACTTAAAGACATTAAGTTGTGCAGTGACCCACAGCGTGTAAACGACAGAGCTAGATTTGCACTCAAATGATCTTTCATAGCTATAAGATATGAAATGCAGTTCTAAAAAATTGAATAGACAAAATTGAAAGATGACATCAGGAACTTACATTTTCTTTCATTTCTTTCAATTCTTTCTAAGAGTTCTATGTAACAAGAAAGTCCCATGTAATAGGAAAGCAGAGATGAATAAGTGTATTTGATGGGTGTACCCAGTCAGATCCAGAGAACCGTGAGCCCCAAAAGGTTAAGGGCTACTGGTTTAAACTGATAGCCTCATCATCATCATTTCCTTGGCTGATCAATCCACTGCCAGTTGATACTCTTGCCTTCGGCCCCTTTCCCTTTTTTTTTTTTTTTTTTTTTTTTACTTTTTCATTGAATCTGAAATGTTCACCCTCAAACAGTCCCACACGTCTCCCGCTCTCCGAGACCAGAGCAAAGCAGTTATTTTTCTGAGACCAGGCTAACAACTAACTATTGGCACACAAAACACAAGAGGCCTTGAGAGAAAAATCTCTTCATTTCCCAAGTCAGAGAAAGCACTTCATTGCAGTTTTGCTCTCATTTACCAGCAGTCCAGGAGTTTGATTAAGATATTTTGTCTCTTACTGAAAAGACGTCAAATTGATCGAGAGTTTGAAATTTAAAAAATATCATACTTCAACATATAAAGTCCATTCTCTTACAACCTAATGCCTTTTTCTGGGTTGCACACACAGAAATGGAACTAACTAACTTCGACATTCACAAGCTGAATGTCTTGCTGCAGAAGGAAGGAAATATAGCAACTATGACTCAGCACAAGTAATTGATTCAAACATTCTCATTTTTATAAAAGCTGAGTTTTTGTCTACTTTGCTTAGGTTAAAATCACACTTCCTCATTTAACTGGCATTCAACTTAAAATGACCTATGAAATAAGCTACGTTCTTTTCCATGAAAGTATATTGATCAAGGGAGAAATTAAATATTTAAGGAGGTGTGGGGGAAGAGTTGGGAAGAGAGAGATGTCATCGCAACAGTTATGCAAATGTGTTTCTGTAATATAATACTGTTAAGGTCATTTTGTTAAGACCCGGAGTATTGTTAATTCTAAATACACATTACATTTTAATCAAGCTACCTATTTCCTACTCTTTCCTGAGAAATTTACATTCTGACTACATTTTCAGGGCAGTTAGAATCCAGCTAAGCTCTCAAACATAATAAGTATCAGGAAATTGTACTGAATTATTCATGTTAATTATGCTGAACTAAACAATGTAGATAGGAAAATGTATTTCCCACTGAAATATATTTGCCTTAGCAAGATTTCCAAATTGATCATAGTCTCCTTTTCTTATGCTTAGATGTAAGGGTCCCTAGGATGGTCAAATATGCATGTAAATGAATTGATTTTCAACAACCATCAGGCTTTTTCAGCACAATCAGCATTATCTGAATCAATTATCTGTTTTTCCCTCAGTTTCATAAATAATCATAACTAAGCTCCAGTACAAACCAATTATCAATCATTGTAGCACATATCTATTTGGATTATGTAGGAAAAATATTCTTTGTTTGCATTCTATCTTTGCACATACATCTTATCCAATATAATAAATTTCATAGCACATAAAACACATATTATTCATTCATTTTTATATGTTATTTCACAAATTAATTTATTAATTAGGTTGTTCAAGAAGCAATTATTGAGCAACAACTAGATGTCAGGTACTGCATTGGACATTTTCCTTTGCATCAGATTAACTTTTGTGGTTAGCTTTTTTGATTGTCTGAAGGCTTTCAGAGACTGAGAATTGTGCTAATCATAATCCTTATTTAGTGACACACTATCATTATTTTATCAGTTTTTCTCATTTATCCTATACCTGCAAGCCCATTTCTAATATCACCATTTTCCTTATACAGACCCACTCCCTTTGTTTACAAACATGTATTTTAAATCCATAAAATGCATTATGTAGTATTATTCTAGGTACGCATATGCTTTAATGTAGCAATTGGTATTTTGCTATCTGTTTCATTCTGCTTCCTAATTTTCTACTCTACATAACATGTAATGTGAATCTGTTTAGTTGCTTCTGACATCTGTGTGATATTCAAGGAGAGGGACATTCCACATTTTTTTTTAGTGAGGTGGGTTTAACTGAATAAAAGCTGTATATATTCAATGCTCCCATATTCACTGCAGCATTATTTATAATAGCAAAGACCTGGAAACAACTTAAATGTCCATCTACAGATGAATGGATAAAAAAACATGGTATATACATGCAGTGGAATATTACTCATCCCTAAAAAGGAAGGAATCCTGCCCTTTGTTACAACGTGGATAAATTTGGAGGATGTTATGCTAAATGGAATAATCCAGACACAGGACAAGTACTACATGTTGCCACGTATGTCAGAAATCTAAACTAGTCAAAATATGCATTCCACTTTTTATGTGGTGGACACCAGGCTAATGCAACTCTGCTTAGAACAAACAAGTCCAAGACGAATTCCTGGTGAATGCTTCCATGTGGCAATGTTACAGTTTGCTTGTATTATACAGATAGAACATAATTGAAAATCCTCTATTTCATTGTCTAGGAAGAGCCAGATTCTTTTTATAAGCAACCCTACCAGCATTATAAGAGAATTTCAGTTTCTCTAGTACTACCTCCAGAAGTTGACCAACCATTTTCTCCCAATATGAAATTGAAATGGTATCTCAGTGTTAGTTTAATTTGTGTTTCTATGATAATCAATCAAGTAGAATACTTCTTTAATTGATTTTAGCCTTTCTTGTATTTCCTTTATGGCAAATTATTCACTCCTATTGTTTGCAATTTCAATTCTATCAGATCTACTGTATTTTTATTGTTTGTGTCCCTAAGTTTCTTGGTTATCTGTAGGCAATGTAGGTATCTAGCCCAATCTGTCACCTAGCTTGTTTTATTTCTTTCAGAGAATTAGGGAGGACTGTCATTTTTATCACCACTTGTTCTTCCAAATTCTGATATATTGCTGTGTGGGGTGAGGGGAGGTTAATCCCACGATAGCTATTATATTGCTTAATAGATTTACCTTCTTCAAGTTTAGGATTCAAGTTTCTCAGGTATACTAAGTCACTGCCACTATGCATCTGTTTTCTGACTTCTGACATTTTCTGGCTGGATTGTCTTCTTTAGTCCTTGAGAATATATGTCTTTTTAAAAATCCCTTGTCATTTAGTGGGTGTCAGAAAGAAGAGTTAAACATACTTGGGCTACCTGCCATCTTTAATTAGAATTCCCATTCTATTTCAAGTTTTTAACAATTTGTGTCCCCTGAACTTTCTATCTAGTTTATTATCTATTGATAGATTTATTATCACCTTTATAGTCTGGAGAAACTGCTCCATAGCAAATTTTTTCCTTTAACAATATACATAATCATTTGTTAACTTCCCCCCACCAAATTCTGACTTTTTACTGTATAGGAGAGACTTTTCTATGAATGATGATATATGAAAATAATATGATCAAGAAAATTCTTTTAGATAACTCCATCATGATAAATATATACAAATAACTATAATACAAAGTAGAATACTGTACAAAACCTGAGAGATTTGGTAAGTTACTGGGGATGTGTGCAAACAAAATAGATTATTTTCATAATCTTAAGACCCTTTATTTTGTCAGACATATAGTAGACTCAAAATATTTTTGTTTATTAAATGTATTGGTATGAACATATACACAAAAATAAAAACATCTAAAATTATATGCAATTCTTTAAAGAATATCCAACTCATTATACTTTTTTTTTCTAATTGAGTCTGAACAATACTAATGTATCTGAACAACAACAACAACAACAACAAAAAAAAAAACCTTCTAATTTTTCTTTACTGGAAGTTCTAAAACTCATCAACAAAAAAATCTCTCCCAAACACAATTTCAGCATTCAAAAAACAGAAGAAATATTCTGGTGCTCAAAGTTCATTGATATACCCTCTCAGAATTCACTCATCCCTAGGAGTTCAACACAATTAAGTGTTATCATAAATCAATTAATGATTAGAACCCAACACCTTCAAGACATTGCCAAAGAGATAGTAAAAGAATAAGCCTGGTGGAGGAGCAAACTCTCAATGCTAAAAGCCCAGCCATGCCCTCCCTCTTGCCAATGTATCAACTTTTGATCAAGTAAAAGTGATACTTCTGCATAGAAAAAATTGGCTAATTCATGTCCCATTTTTCCCTACACAATACCAACAACTCACTAGGACCCCATTATGACCATATCCTTGACAGCAAATTACTTGAAAATCCTTGAAAATCCTTGAAAGAAAATTACTACCACTGTAGGAAAGAACCAGAACATAACTACTGCAGCATTACTAGTTCTACTGCAAACCCTGTCATTTTGATCTAGTTAAATTGTGTGTCACTAAAACAGATTGAGATCTTGAGAAATCTTAACCTAGTGAACATAAAGAATACCAATTAAAATCTTGAATCTTTATTTCTTATCCCAAAAGGTATAGTTTCCACATGTGATCTTATAAATATTTTAAATAAATCAACTCCTCTGTATTTCTACTTCACCAAATAAAACAATTTTCTTTAACGCTGTGGGAATCCAAGCTTCTAGAAGAGACTTAAGGTCTTAGTGGCATTCTTTATAGATAAGTAGATATCTCTGAGAAGCTGATACTTCAGGGAAAGATAACTAAGAAAGAGATTCAATATTAAAATAATAATAATAATAATAATAATAATAATAATAAAATCCCAATATTTTAGTTCAGAATAAGGCCAGAAGAGGCAGGAGTATTTTTGAGATATTTGAATACAGAAGATGTGATCTCCTTTGTTTGACTATAAGCAAGAGTTTCTCTCCACTGACTCTCACCTTGCCAATCTCTTTGTTTCCAAAGTAGAAAATTGGCTATTTGGCTAAAGTCCTCTTAGTTGGCAAAGCAGACATTGAAATTTAGATCTTTCTTAAGTGGTATATGCATTACAAAGGTGACCTTTTAAAAAATTTCCTGAATTTCTCTCTTAAATATGGGAAGTCACTCTGATATGATTTAAAGCAAGATAATTGGGCTGGTGTAGGTGAGAAACTGCCATGGAATGTCTGGCCTGGGAGTTCAGTGAGGGTTGGTGGAATCTCTTGGGAGCCTATAATCACAATGTGATCAGTGCTGCCTACTTCTCTTAGAAATAGGGCCTGTTCTGATGATGAGTGCCAATGGTTACAGCAACTTAGTGGAACAATTGACCTAAGGCCTTATTGTTGCTACCCCTTCCCTGAAGGGCAGTGGAGCTGAACAGAAGTGGACACACTAGGTGGATGGATGGGTTTCCAAACAAAGCTTGGTAACTGGAGAGCTTTAGACCAGAGAGCTTTAGGTTCATTGGTTAATATATTATCATTATTATCCACATGGAAAATGGTGACGTGATTATGAATCAGTGAGCCTTGAAGACCAGAATAATGTTCTCAAAGGGACAGTTGAAACATAGGGCAGGTGATTGGAAGTAGGAGAATAATGTGTTGCTATACAGCCAGGCTTTACCCATTCGTCATCATAGAGGGGAAGATTATCCACAAGAGCATGCCAGGCTCGTTAAGCATCAGTGTCTTTCTCTTATACTGAAGTTGAATGATTATACAAATCGATAGTTGTCCTATATGTTATTAATGAATCAATTCACTTATTCAATTGTCATAACAAACATGCTTTAAGCAACCACAATTTATCAAGCACTGAGCTGGGGGCTCAGTATATAAATAAGACTGAAATAAATCCCAACCCTGAAATGGCACCATTTTTCTGGAGATATGGATATGTCGTACAAAACAACATTTTTCCTTATAATTTATGAAAAAATTGAAACATTAAAATTAATATAATTTTGAGTTTATTAAATTAAAAATAAAATTTAGAGGGAACTCTTCATATGAATAATATAAAATCAAATATTAGGAAAGGTGTTTAATGCATCTGGCAATGCTAGCTAGATTATAAATCAATCCAGCATGGAACACCTGAAGTCAATGCTACATGCAAATCTGATGCAGTGGTTAGCCTGTTTATTTCCTTTCTTTTTAATGGGGTCAAGGTGTGCACATCTACTTTAGCCCATGGAGATATTTTGTATGAATAATAATAATAGCAACACATTGCAGTACAATTATATTATATTGCACCCATTCTATTCCATTATTTTCTATTCCATCATATTTTATTTCATTTTGTTAAAATCTGGCCATGACACACTAAGTCGATTTAATGATCCAATAACATGTCATAACCTGCATTGCTCTAGAACTTATTATCTGCATCTTATGTTTGATGACACATCATTCTCCTGTCACAAGGTCATTTACACAGTTTCAAAAATGTCTGGAAAATGTGATTTATTTTATAGGAAAGGCACAACATTGGTGAGTATCAGAATCCAAGGGATGCTGGCACCCCCCTTTAAGAGCTTCTTGTTTCAGAATGTAGCCATAAACTAAAATTGCCTAAGTGTTGGGAACAGAGGTTATATTGGGGAGAGTGAAGAGGGGGAGAGAATTACAATCTAAAAGCCAAAGCTGAGCTTTATCAACTAGCAAGAAAAAGCACTATTACAAATCATGGCATGTCATGAGGATTTATCTAATAATCCAAATCTGAGCTGGTGTTTTTCACTTTTATTATATAATATGCTTATCCCTGAACACTTATGCACTTGAACTGTAGAATAGCTGTGTCGCCAGATGACTGATGGGAACCTGACTTATCTGCCACTACTAGGCTACATTAGGCCTCCGTGCATCTCCAAATAATTACAAGAACATTAAATTACAATATTTAGTGAATTGTTATGACTTATTATTTATTTATTTAAGGGTAAAACATTTAGCAATAACCCCTCTCATACCACACTGGAAATCACATAGTAGATGGTCAAAAGCTATGTATTAATTGAGCAATTTCTGAATCAAGCACTTCCAAACACCTGATAACCAATCGAAGTGATATAATGCAATTGATGAGATGATTTCATCTTATTCTCATTCTATTCTTATTTCATATTATACTCTGTTTTCTAAAACCATATAACCAACAAGTCACTTCACAACTACTTCTCGATACCTTAAAGTTATCCCAAATTCATTGTTTACAAAATAAAACTCATTATCTCTAGCCCTGTTCCTAATCTCAGAAAAGGGATTTACACTCTATCCAGTTGTGTGAACCAAAAAACCTAAGCATTATCCTTGTCACTTCCATTCCTCTCACTTCTCTTACCTAATTCACGAGAAAGTTCTTTGTTTTAACCTCCAAAACATCACCCAAAGTCATGCATTTTTCTCTGTCTTCACCAATATCACTCTCATCCAGGCTAATGCCTTTTCTTGCCCAGATTGCTCCTTTATACACCCATTTTGTCCACTTGCTCCACTTTAGATCTGCTCTAATCTGTTCCTCACTCCGTAGTCAGTGTTATAAAACCACACACCTGAACATGGTTATCCCATACTACAAACCCTTTCCATTGTTCTGGGGGTAAAAGCAACAAGTCCTTAAGATGTCCTGTGTGGTGATTTTTAAATTCTTTGACAATTCCCCCCATCAAGAGCTGGAGTCCACATTTCCTCTACTGGAATCTGGGAGAGTTTGTGCCTGCTTCACCCAACAGAGTACATTAGAAGTAACACTGTAGGACTTCCAAGACTAGGTCATACAAGGTCATGCAGCTTTTTTGTTAGTGGAACACTTGCTTCTAGATTATTAAACTGACAAGTAAGAAGTTGGATGACCCTAAGATTGACATACAAAAAGGCTACATGTAGACACTGTTTGACAGCCTCAGATGAGTTGTTCTTCAGCCATTCAAGTTCAGCTGCTCAGTATGAGAATGAAGAAACGATTTTAGAAGTGGATCTTTCAGGCCCAACCATTTCAACTTTCATCCATTCAGGTCATCTCAGACACCATGAGGCAGAGGAAGGCCATTCTTACCATGCCCCTTCCAAATTATTAATACACACTATTTTTGAGCATGATAAAATGTTTACTGACTTATGCCACTAAGTTATGGGTGCTTTGTTATGCTGTAATCGATAACTGAAATAACCTGAAGGTACCTACAAGGTAATGACCCTTATTAAGCTATCGTGTCTCATCTAACACCAGTTCTTGACGTTCTCTCCTCTCTACACATAAAGGTATTCTCTGTAGCTCTTGAACTTGGAGTTCTTCCTTGGGTCATAGGCCCATGGAACATGCTGCTGATTCTGTGTTTTCTTTTTCCGTTCACCTCACTAAACCTTCACAACATTCAAATCTCAAGTCAAAAATCACATCCTCATAAAAGCTTTCTCTTAGCTCTCTCAATAGTTCATATCCCAAAGCAATATTTAATACGCCATGAAGTTCCTTTTAGCACTTGTAAAAATTACAATTTTATATTTATGTGGTTGATTTCTGGATTAATGCCTATTTTCCTATTCAACACTTGGCTTTAAGAGGGACGAGATTATGTCTATTTGTGCTAAGCATTGAAAACTCAATGTTCAAAAGCATATCCCCTGCTACTATCACAGAGCCAGGTACATGTTAGTCCCTCAGTAAAGATTTTTAACTCCTGGGGTGTAAAGTGTTAAACAAATGTCAGAGGAAAGCATATATTTGTCAGTTCTAGGAGGGAAATTTGGAAAAGAAAAGAGAGTAGTACATACACATGTTCTTGCTTCTATTCTTGCTTCTTATCAGATTTACTCTGTTGGCTCTTTGGAAAGCAAACATACTGAGGTTGGAGAATAAAGGAACACTAATGATTATTCTTTTCCAAACATACTAATTTTCACATTTTAAGACAATGAGCTGTTTTGGATGTTCAGGGAATCAAAATATGAAAATTATATTCATTGGACACTTACTTGCTACCATCTCAAGAAATCCTTCATCATCTCCCCAAAGGGATTATCCCTGTATTACAGTGAATAAACAAACTCAGAAAAGTAGATAGCCTACCCATTGAAGTTTGAACAAGTAGGGGGCTAAATTTTTTCCAACAGTTTCTTTCTGCTTTACTATATTGTCTCCCAATCAAGATGCTAGCAAAGAAAAAGAGAGTGTGTTTTCATGTGGTTGGGAGAAAGAATTACAGTATTTTTGCCTCAGAACTAGTGTGTCATTGTCTTCTCCCATAGTTCTGTATGAAAGTCAGAAAAGGATTTGGGGTAAGGGGCTGGAGGGTAGGGGTGGGAATGAAGTTCAAAATGGTATTCACTGATTATAAAATAAAAATACTGAAATATGGTATTTCCATAACACCAGCATTTTTTAGGTAAATCTAAGTATATCACTATCTATGCACACAATTTTAGTAGGAACAAAGAGCTCTTAATTTTGAGTGTTGTTTAATGAAAAATGGTACCACTGATACAAGTCTGTCAGATAAGAATTATTTATAAGTTAAATTACAAGTTAACTCTTACTGAAATATAGTTGCAAAGAGTCAGCACAAAAACAAATCCGATAAAAAAGAGTCAACTAACTATAGAAAATTTTGGTTTAAAATGGCTTCTAGATACCAGTGCAGAATCTCTCAACATTCAACTAAAATGCTAGGAAAACAGAGAGAAAGAATATGCACATTTAAGATGAAAACTAGAAATAACAGTCAACCTGTTATCAGAGTCCAAGAAAAATGTCACTAACCCAAAGCCAAATGAATTGATTGGACAAATCAGTGGGTGTTTATCTCATTAGAAAGAAAGGAAAGCCAGTAAATAGAAGGTACATAGCAAGAATTTTAATGATTCCCCACATGTGTGAAACCTGGTTCAAAACTCCAAGTATCCAACAATAATATAACTACTCCACTATCCTGCTGTATTGCTCTTGGTTGTTGAGGCAAAAATGATGTTCTTTACTCCACCAGTATCTCTTTTCATAAACAGTTAGACAGAAAATAAAGAAGACTGACCATGGTAGAGTCCCCACAATAACGGTCTTCAGACAGCAGAAAACAACAACGACAAGCACTACATGAGTAAAACTGAGGCTTTTGTTTGTTTGTTTTGGGGTGATTTTTGTTGTTGTTGTCTGTTTTTGGTGTGGGGAGAGGGTAGTTATTTGCTTTGTATTAATGTATTTTAACTGCTAAGAGTGCCATATAACAAAAAAAATGAGGAAGAAAAGATTCCATCTTGAGTCACTAAAACTATACTAGATGAAAGTTTGAAAGACTCTCTGTTTTTTTTCCTGGAGACTGGCTGAGAGAAGTGCCTACCTCTACTTGTTTTCTGGCTATAATTCTGAGAAGATGATTAGAATAGCACCAAACACACAGGGAGAGAAGCCAAGGGCAAGCTACACAATTTTTTTTGGCCACTACAGTGTCTGGATAGATTTCTCTTTCACTCTCTCCCTTTCTACCTGGAGAAAGAGTAAACAGGGCAAGTCAGCATGCAGAGAGACTACATGACAAAGGAAAGAAAACTCATTCTGAAGATTAAGAGGAGTAGATCTAAATATGATTACACAGAATTTTAGAGAACAGATTAATATTGTCAATAATCTGTTATAAGATAAATGCACAGCCTCAAAGATAAAGGAAAAAAAGTAAATAAAATGTGTTATTTATAAAACAACTTATATTATTATAAGTTATAATATAAATAACTTATAAATAAAACATAAATAACTTATAAAAATACTTATATTTTTCCTTTACTGAGATATAATTGATATGACATCATATAAGTTTAAGGCATCCACATGATACCTCAGATTTAACACATTTATCTCCTCACATAATTATAATATTTATGTGTTGAGACTATTTAAGATCTATTAGTCTTTTCAGATTTTTCTAGTCTCCAGTTCATTTATTTCTACTCTAATCTTCATTATGTCCTTCCTTCCGATAACTTTGGGCCAAGTTTATTTTATTTATTTATTTTTGTCTAATTTCATGAGGTTTAAAGTTAGTTTGTTTAAGATCTTTCTTGTTTCCTAAGGTCAGCATTTATCACTATGAAATTCCCTCTTAGCACAGATTTTTCTGCATCCCATGTTTTGATATGATGAATTTTTGTTTTAATTTATCTGAAGATACTTTCTGATTTTCCTTTTGATTTCTTTTTTGACCCATTGGTTTTTCAGGAATGTGTTGTTTAATTTCATGTATTTGTGATTTTTTTTCAGTTTTCGTCTTGTTTATATTTTCATACCAGTAAGTTGAAAAAAAATACTAGATATGATTTTAATCTTCTTGAATTGTTAAGGCTTGCGTAATGACCCAACATGTGATTTACTCTGGAAAATGTTTCATGTGCACTTAAGAAGATTGCATACAATGGCGCTGTTGGAGGGAATGTTCTGAACATATCTGTTAGAGTCATTTGAGCTATAGTGTTGGGCAGATTGGCTATTTTCTTATTAATTTTCTGTCTGGGTAAACTATTCATTATTGAAAGTAGGGTTGAAGTTCTCTACTTTTACTGTGGTAGTATTCCTCCATTTATTTCTGTTAATATTTGCTTTTAATATTTAGGTACTCCAATGTTGAATGCACATATAGTCACAACTTTTTTATATCCTTTTGATAAATTGACCCCTATATAATTATATAGAGACTGTCTTTGTCTCTAGGTATAGATTTGACTGAATATCTATTTTATCTGATATAAGTATAGCCACCCCTTTTCTTTTGGTTCCAATTTGCATGGGATATCTCTTTTGTTCCCTTTGTTTTCAAACTATGTGTGTCCTTAAAGCTAGAGGGAGTCTCCTGTAGGCAGAATATTTTTGGATCTTGTTTGTTTGTTTTTTATACATGCAGCCACTTTGTGGTGTTTGATTGGAGAATTTAGTCCATTTCCACTTAATGTCATTATTGATAGGTAAAACTTACTATTGTCATTTCATAAATTGTTTTTTGATTTTTTTTGGTTTATTTTGGGGGGGGCTTGTTTTTTAGTTTCTTTGTTCCTTTCTTCCTCTTATGATTTATTTTGTGTAGTGGTATGCTTTAATTTTTTTTGCTTTATCTTTTGCTCCTATAGACAGAACAGTCTGTTTTAAGTTAATAACACCTTCAATCACCTCAATTACATACAAAAACTCTGCACTTTTACTTCTCCTTTTCCACGTATTTTTTTACATTATGCATCCATTAATAAATTATTGTGGGGTGGCCAGGTGGCTCAGTTGGTTAGAGCACAAGCTCTTAACAACAGGGTGCCCGTTCGATTCCCACATGGGCCAGTGAGCTGCGCCCTCCACAACTAGACTGAAGACAATGAGCTGCCAGTGGGGTGGCTGGATGGCTCAGTTGGTTAGAGTGCAAGCTCTTAACAGGATTGCTGGTTCAATTCCTGCATGGGATGGTGGGTTGTGCCCCCTGCAACTAAGATTGAAAATAGTGACTGGATTTGAAGCTGAGCTGTGCCCTCCACAACTAGATTGAAGGACAATGACTTGACTTAGAGCTGATGGGTCCTGGAGAAACACACTGTTCTCCAACATTCTCCAATTAAAAACAAAGATCAAACTATGTGACTCACAAATCTATTTTTAAAAAGTAAATAAATTATTGTGTATATAGTTACTTTTAATATTGTTATTCTTTTAACTTTTCTGCCAGAGATAAAAGTGATTTACACACCATTACATATTAGGGTATTCTGTAGTTGACTATATAGTCACCTTTACCACTGAGTTTTATGTATTTTCATATTGTTACATAGAATTCTTTCATTTCAATTTGAAGAATTTCCTTTACCATTTCTTATAAGACAAGTCTAGTGGTGACAGACTCCCTTAGGTTTTGTTTGTCTAGAAATGTCTCTATATCTTTTTAATTTCCCAAGGATAGTTTTGTGAGATTCTTCATTGGCAGTCTTTACCCCCTCTCAGCTCTTTGAATATATGATCTCAATCTCTCCTGGCCTGCAAGGTTTCTGAAATCTCCTTAATAGGTTTATAGGGGTTCTCTTGTATATGATTGGTCATTTTATTCTTGCTGTTTACAAAATTCTCCTCTTGTCCTTGAGTTTTAACATTTAATTATAAGAAGTCTTGGAGTAATCTTTGGTTTGATCTTATTTGGGGTCTTTGATTATCTGGTACCCAGTTGTTCATATTTTTTGCTAGATTTGGGATGTTTTTAGATATTATTTCTTCAAATAATCTTTCTGCCTCTTTCTTTCCTCCCTTCCTTCCTTCCTTGTTTCCTTCCTTCCTTCCTTCCTTCCTTCCTTCCTTCCTTCCTTCCTTCCTTCCTTCCTTCTTTTCTTTCTTCTCATTCTGGGACTTCTATAATGTGAATGTTCATTTGCTTGATGATGTCCTGTAGTTCATATAGGCTTTATTCATTATTTTTCCTCCTTTTGTTTTTCTTATTCTGACTGGCTCTTCAAGTTCACCAATTCTTCCTTTTGCATTATCAAGTTGGCTGTTGAAGCTCTTTATTGAATTTCTCAGTTCTGTCATTATATTTCAGCTCCAGGATTTGTGTTTGGTTCTTTTTCATGTTTTGTATTTCTTTATTAAACTTCTCATTTTATTTCAGCATTGCTTTCCTGATTTTGTTTAGTTGATCTGTGTTCTCCTGAATTTCATTGAATTTCTTTAAGATAATCATTTTGGATTCTTTCTCAGGAAATTTATAGATCTTCATTTCTTTAGGATCAGTTACTGCTGCTTTAATAGCTTCCTTTGGTGGTTTCATATTTGCCTGATTCTTCATGATTCATGTAGCTTTGCGTTGGTGTCTGTGCTTTTGAAGGAGCACTATTTTCAGTGTTTGCATACTGGTTTCAGCAAGTAAACACCTTTTCTGACCTGTTTCTTGAGCTGTTGGGGTTACCTCCAGAATTGCATTTGTGTTTGATTGAACTTGATTGTAAGGCTGTCACTGGGTCTGCAATGGGGTCCACAGTTATCAGGCTTGTTACCAGCAGCTATGGCAGACATGGATTCTGTCTGGTCCTTGGGTAGATGCCTGTTTTCAGTACCTTGTTCAGTAGGATGGCTCTGGGATAAGGGTATACTTCATGGTTCACAGTTGGTTCTTCAGACAGCAGGCCTATTACCAGTTGTGTGGCAGATGAGGCTCCTGCCAGGTCCCTTCTTAAGGACCACTGGATGGGTCCCTAGGTGGAAGGGACCAGACCTGCACTATGTTTGAGAGGGACTGGAACAAATGCCCCAGGGGTGTTTTAGGTTCCTCGACTAAGACTGACATCTCTAGACCTGGTTCTGGGGGCACAGGTAGGCATGTCTCCAACCAGGCTTCTGGGTAGACTATACTGGTCCCTGACCATGACTGGAGGGACTGTAGCCAAGTATAGGGGCCTTTCAGATTTTCTTAGGTACAGATGGGAGTGTCTCCCACTAGTTTCTTATAACACCAATACTGCTTGTAGACTTGACTGAGAGGGACTGAAGCTGAATATAAGGTCCTTTCAGGATCTCCATGAGCACAGGCACAAGTGTCTTCTATGGGATTCCGGACTGGCAGGTCTCTTGCTGAAATGCAACTGTGATGTGCTTGGAGCCGAGTACAGGGCTCTTCAGGATTCTGGGGTGCAGCTGGGCATATCCTTTGCTGGGTGCCTGTGCCAGGAGGACTGACCACAGACTGAGGTGAGGAGAGGTTGGCGCCCAGTAGAGAATCCTTTTAGAATCTCTGGGGTTATAGATGGGAATGTATCCCCTTAGGATCCTGTACCTTCAGAATTCCTGGCAGATTGTGGCTGGAATGGGCTGAAGCCCAGTAACATGGCCATTTTAGAATCTACAGTCTGACTAGGTTTGGTGGGCTTACCTCTAGGGACTCTTGGACCATAGCCAAGAGGGGCTGTAGCTGGTTCATGGGTCATGTCAAGGCCTACAGCCAGTTCCAAGGACTATCTGTTCATTACCCAGTGCGTGAATGCATGTAACTCCTCCTTGGGCCCTTGGGGTATGATGCTGGTGACAGGATCATTTCAAAGGGGACTGCGGCTAAATCCTTAGGGATACAGAGTTGTTCCCGGATCTATAGTTGGGACCACGGTTGGTGAGTCATCTACCTGGGACTGAACCTGCCTTTTCAGAGTGGTGGCTCTCCTTGGAATTGGACTGCACCAGAGTTTGACAATCTCCTACCTGGGTCCCAAAATGCCCATGAAGTCACATTTTTCTATGGATGGATGCAAATTTGTTAGGGGGGAGGAGTGATGGAATATGTGCGAGGTACATCTTATTCAGCTGTTTTTCATTTATGTTTCAATCAAATTATTCTTACTTAAATGATCTCCTTTTTTAAATTAGCAATTTGCTGTGATTACTTTTGTACAATTATTTTTTGATAAGATGGTTTGTTATAGTGGCTTCACATCTCATTGAACAAATGTTCATTATTACTTGTTTAATTCAGGCATTATTGAGTGACTACTATGTTTTGACACTTTTCTAGACATGGAATATAGCAGTGATCCAGGAATTAAGAACAAAACAAAACAAAGCAAGAAACCCTCTGTCCTCATAGAGCTCACATAAAATCATGAAATGAAAATTCATTATTAGTCGAAAACTGATAAGTATAATAGAGGAAAATAAACCTGAGTAATAAAAATGGTAGCAAGAGGAAATAGTATGGAGTTGATATTTTATAGAGAAGACCTCACTGATATGATGGTGCTTATGAAGAGTCTGAAGAAAGTTGTGGAGTGAGTCATGTGGCCATCTTAGATTAAACAATTTCAGGCATATGGAGGTTCTTGAGCAGAAAATGTCCTCAGCAAATTGTCCAAAATCTGTGGAGACATGTGAGTAAGGGGTAAAGTGATGGAGAATCAGTTCACAGAGGTAGAGGAAGAGTATACTACGTAAGCTCTTGTAAGGATGTTGTTATTTTACAAAGTAATAATGCGGAAGTCATTGGAGGCAATTAGGCATGTGTGTGACCTGATTTGACATGTTTTAAAAGAACACTCCAGTTGCTAGTTTGAAAATAAATTTGAGGAAGACAAAAGAAGGTCAGTGCTACAATAATCCCTGTAGGAGCTTATGATAACTTAGACAATGTAAGTAGGTTAGAATAGTCAGAGTTTGTATTTATTTTTAAAGTAGACCCAATAGAATATGCTTAAGACTTAAAGATGATATGTGAAAAGAGTAGTGGATGAAGAAAAATGAGGCAGGATTAAGTTTAGGGAGTGCATAAAATAGACTGCAGTGCTTAGAATAAAGACAACAAAAGAGTGGTTTAATGAAGAGGCTTATTTCTATCTTATAGAACATTTCAGGGAAAAGCCATTCAGGGATGAAAAGGTATTTCTGCTCCAGGAGTCATTTTGGGATTCACACTCCTTCCAATCGTATTGCTGCACAATTTCCTAAGGGGTTGTCTTGTTGCTCATTTGTAGAGTTGGCTTAATTCCATATCTCACTTCGAACCCCTAGTAAAGGTAAAAGAAATTCCAGAACAAACAGCTTTATCTTTAAGAAGATGACCTGAAGTTTGAACACACCACTCCCACTGACGTCCTAGTTTTGTCTTCTAGCAACGGTTAGCAGAAAGAAAAGATGATGACACTAGTATAGTTGACACTAGAGCAACATGGGTTTGAACTGTGCAGGTCAACTTACATGTGGATGTTTTTCAACAAACACATTGGAAGAACTTGTGTAGATTTGTGACAATTTGAAAAAAAAAACTCAGAGAAACCATTCAGCCTAGAAATATTGACGAAATTAAGAAAAAGTTATGTATGTCACGAACACACAAAAAATGTAGATACTAGTCTAGTTTATCACTTAGTACCATAAAATATACACAAATATATTCTATAAATTAATCAAAACTTATGCACACAAACATAGACTGTACATGGCACTATTTTCAGTCAAGAGAAATAGAAACCAAAATGCCTATTGGTAGACAAAGGGATTAAGAAACTGTGGTACATTTATACAATGGAGTATTACGCAGCCATAAAGAAGAATGAAATCTTACCATTTGCAACGACATGGATGGACCTAGGGATATTATGCTAAGTGAAATAAGTCGGATGGAGAATGACAAATACCATATGATCTCACTTATATGTGGAATCCAAAGAAGAGAATAAACGAACAAACAAAATAGAAATAGACTCAGAGATAAAGGAAAAAAAATTGAGAGTTGCTAGGTAGGAGGGGCGTGGGGATGGGGGAGAAGGTAAAGAAATTAGAAAGTACAAATTAGTAATCACAATATAGCCAAAGGGATATGAAATACAGCTGGGGAATATAATCAATAATGTAAAGATTACATAGGGTGTCAGATGAGTACTTGTCTTATTAGGGAGACCACTTCATGGGCTTTGTAGGTGTCGAACCACTACACTGTACACTTGCAGCTGACTCAATTATATATATATATATATATATATATATATATGTATAACATGTATATATTTGTATGTATGTATATAGACAGGATGTGGAATACAGCATACGGAATACAGTCAATGGTATTTTAACACCTATATACAATATCAGAGTGTAGTAGATTGGGGAAGGGGAATTATTATGTTGTGAGGGGTGTAAATGTCTACTACATTGTTTTGTATACCTGAAATTAATAAAAAAAATTAAAAAGTGGATACTGAAGCCACACTACCTGGATTTGAAATAAAAAATAAAAACATAAAAATAAAAAGATGCAGTATTAAATCATAACTGCATAAAATTAACTGTAGTACATATGGTACTATTGTATTAATTTTATAGCCACCTCCTGTTCCTATTGCAGTGATTTGAAGTGTTACAAGTACTTGTTTAAGACATCAGATGATGCTATTCTGCACGAGAGCAGTTCGTCTCTCCAGTAAATTGCATATTGCAATAAAAAGCGATCTCTTGCAATTCTCATGTATTTTCCATCATCTGTAGTGCAGTACTGTAAACCTTGAATAACAAACACCATGGGACCCATACAAAGTGCTACTAGTGATGCTGGAAGTACATCCAAGAAGCACAGAAAAGTCATGACATTACAAGAAAAAGTTGAGTTTCTCTGTATCTTGATATATACTATAGATTGAGTTCTGAAGCTGTAGTTGCTCACCATTTCAAAATAAATGAATACCATGTAAGGACCATTATAAAAATAGAAAAGGAAGTTTGTGAAGCATCACTGCAGCTACGTCAGAAGGCAAGAAAACCCTGCACTTTCTGGGAAATGCCTTTTTATGTTGTATTGAAAATGCAGCTTTTATTTGGGTGCAGGATTGCTATAAGAAAGGCAAACCTACAGACTCATTATGATTTAAAAAAAAAGTAAAGTCATTATATGACAACTTAAAGCAAAAGGAAGGTGAAGGATATAAAGCTGGATAATTTAATGCCAGCAAAGGATGGTTTGATAACGGAAGGCTTAAAAATGTCAAGATAACAAGAGAAGCAGCTTCTGCCAACCAAGACACAGCAAAAGAGTTCCCAGACACCATTAAGAAAACTGTTGAGGAGAATGGATAGCTGCCTGACAGGGTTTTAATGCAGATAAAAGTGACCTATTCTGCAAAAACAATAGACTTGAGAGTCTGGAGAAACTGAATTCAAATTTAGCTGTTGTAATTTAGCTTTTTAAAAGATTAACTGTCCCAAGGTTATAAATTTCAGTTTTTACACAATTTTTTCAGTTTTTCACAGAAAAGTGACCTATTCTGCCTCAAACAACACATCAGTAAAGGAAGAGAAGCAAGCACCAGGATTTCAGGCAGGGAAGGATAGGCTAACTCCATTGTTTGTGCAAATGCAGTGGGTTTTAGGATCAGGACTGTCCTTATCTATAAAGCTGTTAAACCCTGAGCCTTGAAGGGAAACGATAAACACCAGCTGCCAGTCCTTTGGATGTACAACAAGAAGGCCTGGACAATGAGAACCCTTTTTCTGGACTGGTTCTATCAATGCTTTATCCGTGAAGTCAGGAAGTACCTTGCCTGTGAGGGACTGCCTTTTAAAGTTCTCTTGATTTGGTGCAATGTCCCTGGCCACCTAGAACTCCATCAGTTCAACAGTGAGGGTGTAAAAGTGGTCTACTGGCCCCCAAATACAACATGTCTAATTTGGTTTCTAGATCAGGGGGTCATAAGACATTTAAGGCTCATTACACATGGTACTCTTTGGAAAGAATTGTCAGTTCTATGGAAGAGAACCCCAATAGAAAGAAAATCATGAGAATCCAGAAGGTTTGCACCATCAGTGATGCCATTGTTGTCATACAAAGCCATGAAAGCCATCACGTTCTAGACACTAAAGTCCTGCTGGAGAAAACTCTGCCCAGATGTTGTTCATGACTTCACAGGATTCACAAATGAAACAGTCAAGGAAATCATAAAAGAGATTGTGGATATGTTTAAAAAGGTAGAGGGCGGGTGAAAGTTTCAAGACACAGATCTTGGAGGAATTCAAGAGTGAATAGACACCACACCAGAGGAATTGACAGAAGATGATTTGATAGAGATCAGTGCCTCTGAACCCGTGCCAGATGATGAGGAAGAAGACATAGGAGAAGCAGCGCCGGGAAACAAAGCTGACATTAGACAACCTGGCAGAAGAGCTCTGATTATTCAAGTCTGCCTTTGACTTATTTTATGACATGGGGCCTTCTGTGATACGGGCACTGAAACCAAAACAAATGGTGGAAGGAGGATTGGTACCATATAGAAACATTTTTAGAGAAATGAAAAAGCAAAAATGTCAGACAGAAATGACAATATGTTTGCATGAAGTTACACTGAGCGTGCCCACCTCTCCTGCCTCCCCTTTCCACCTTCTCCACCTCTGCCACCCCTGAGACAGCAAGACCAACCCCTCTTCTTCCTCAGCCTACCCAACGGGAAGACAACGAGGATGAAGACCTTTATGATGATCCACTTCCACTTCGTGAATAGTGAGTAATCATCATGCCGTACAGTTAATAAACTTATCTGTTGTGTGTGTGTGTGTTCATGTGAAAATCTAACTGTACATAGAACTGTATGAGATGTTTTTGTGACATCGTCATCACTGCCAAAGTATTTATCACATAGATCATCATGTTCAAGATTTGTATCGAAGTGGATAGCCTGTCCTTACATAGGCATAACGTGAGTGGTATTTCATAAAAACTAGTAATGGGTTAGTTTTCTTACTGATTTATAACTTTGCTTTAAATAATTGCATTATCATATAGTATGCCTCGTTCATAATTGGAGAAACTGTATCAGATTGTCATCACAGGTAAGTGTTTTTTAAAATTATATAACAATATTTTCATACCATATTATGAATATGACTGTAATACTGTATGACATATAAATGTGATAGCAATTCATTCACTAATGTATAGGCTAGGCTACCATGAAGCAATTGCATCGATCACACTAGGCTACCATAAAGTAATCATATTGCTGCTTCTTTGTATTAATGCATGAATCATTGTACTGTAAAGAAAAAAATAATTTATTTTTCACATTTTCTTTTTAATTTTAATGTCTAGTGTTAGTAATATGCATAGCATCTACAATGTTTTGTATCATATAAGACAATATTATTGTAGGTTCTGACAGACAATTAATCTTGTAAACAGGTGACATAAACTACATAAATACAGTATTGATAAATATAGTACAGCACTATAAGTGTATTTTCTCTTTCTGACGATTTCCTTAGTAACATATTCTTTTCTCTAGCTTACTTTATTTCAAAAATATAGTTTAAAATACGTATAACGTACAAAATATGTGTTAATTGACTGTTTATGTTATCAGTAAGGCTTCTGGTCAACAGCAGACTATTAATAGTTAAGTTTGGTGGAGTCAAAAGTTATATGTGGGTTTTCAGCTGTGTGAGGGATTCTGCCCCAATGTTATTTGATGGTCAGTTGCATAGTCCCTAACAGCATGATCATGTGCCCAGTGAAAATTCTGGAGTTCTTTTTATTGAAAGGAAGACAGAGAAAATGAACCTCAGTAGACAAAGAGTGGTGTCTGCCACAAAAATGAGAATCAGAAGTGATTTTGGACATGCAAAGTTCAAGGTGCCTATTAGCTATCTGGTGAACATATTGTACAAAAAATTGAGAGAGAGCTAGGCTGAAGATGTAAAATTGGGATCCATATGCTTATAGATGATATTTAAAGTCAGAAGGAGAGCAAGGAGAGATATATACTCAACACAAATGCCTTCACTTTTATCTAGTTGTGTGTAAATCTCACACTGACTAAATTGTAGCAGTTTTGTAGTAAGTTTTGCTAACTGATAGAGCAAACTTTCTTACCATGTGTGCATTGCTCACGACTACCTTACCTTATTTTTGGTTTCTGCAAGAAATTTTATATGTAAGAAATTCCTTCAGTGTTTGAGACTTAGCTAAATCTATGTTTTAACTGGTGGAAGTAACGATTTTCTTTCTAGAACACCACAGATGTCACTACATCTTTAGCCACCCAATCTTGTTTACAGCAATCCTGAACAAAACCTAGCATAACCCTCTTGTAAGGGTACTGGTTTCCTTTTCCTTTGTCACCCAGGGCTGAATGTCAGCCAGCATAATTGTCCCTTTAGAGAATCAAAGATACCAATTATAAGATCAACTAAATACATCATATTTCTTTATAACTACTTTAATAACCTTATATCTGCTAAATAAAAAGGAAGGTCAGCCAAAACATTTAAATAAAACACTGTTGCTCATAGTAAAAAACTGGAACTGAACAGATTATTAATAATAAGACTCTAAAGACATAACTAATTGCTTAATTTAATGGCCCCCATTACTTATCAGACCATAAGCATAGCTGAAATTACAGCCTGAGTTGGCATCTCAATAGACAATTCTGCCTTTGTCTTATTTCAAGACTCCTAAATTACTGACTTGAGCCCTTCTCAATTGGAATACAGGCAAACTCAAAAGTTGGATAAATAAATTTATAAGATGTAGCATGGTAAAAAATTTCAAGGGAATTTCAAGGGAAAGAATTGTCTTAACTTCTTTTATTTTAGGCAATATACTATCCACATGCAATTGTAGGAAACACTGCAGAGACCCTTATGCAGTTTCCCCCAATGGTAACATCTTACTACACTCTAATACAAAGTCACAACCAGAACAATGTCATCAACACAATCTAGATTCTATCACCTAAGATATCTGGTATTGTCTTTCTTTAGTCATATTTATCTGCTTTCCATAACTACCCACCCTGGTCTGAGCCCTGGCAGCCGTTAACATGGACTCCATTTCTATATTTTTCCCATGACAAGAATGTTATATAGGGGAAATTATACAATATGTAACTACATATATATATATATATATATATATATATATATATATATATATATATGTATATATGTATAATATATACAGTATATTACCTTTAGATTGGCTTTTTAAACACAGTATAATTATCTCCAGATTCATCCAAGCTATTGCACGTAAGAATTCATTACATTTTATTGCAGCCAGAGTGGCTACATCATTTCATATTCTCACTAGCAATGTATGAGTGATCCAGTTTCTCTGCGTTCTCACCATATTTGATATTGCCACTATTTTGTAGCCCATTTTTATAATGTGTAGTGATATATCATTGTGGTTTTAATTTACATTTTCCTAATGGTCAATGATGCCAAACATTTTTTCATGAACTTATTTGCCATTTGCTTGTCCTTTTTTGGTGAAATGTCTGATCTGGTCTTTTTTCCATTTTCTAATTGGATTGTTTGTTTGTTGTTGTTTGTTTTTTGTTTTACTGTTGAGTTTTGAGAGTTCTTTACATATCTTAGTTTCAAGTCCTTTGTTGAATATGTGGTTTGCAAATACTGTAATCAATCTACAGGGTGTTTTTTTTTTTTTTCATTTTATCCTCTTCACAGAGTCTTTCACAGAGCAAATGTTTTTAATTTTGATGAGCTCTGTAATGTCTTTTTAACTGAGGAACATGCAAGATTCTATTCCTTGGAGATTTACTGCAGTATTTGTGTTTATCAGGTTCTATGAGGTTCAAGAGTATTTTTATGTTGGTGTCATTTCTCATAAACCAAGTCTCCAAGCTGAATGGTATGTAGTGCTTCTTGTGGTTTATTCTTGACAAAGTCACCAGTACCTGTTGATTATAAATTTGAGTATACTGAACTAATCCTTTACAGTGTTTGGCCTTCTCAGTCTATGAAAGAGCCAAGTCATGGATAAGAGATAAGATTCCCACAAGTATGAGGCATCCAGTGATCAGCTTTTCCATTGCGTATTGCCACTGCCTAGGTAATGCACTTGGATCTGACAAGATTGAAATTCATCTGTAAGATGAGCACTTCTTAAATTCTTAAGAAATTACTGTCCACATGTACTGATGATTTCCCTCTACGAACATAAATAGTGTGAGTCTAGGTAAGTGGCTATGCTAAAGAATGCTGACCAGGACTGGCAACTTAGTTTGCAGGGCCCACTGCAAATGAAAATGGGAGCTACTTGTTCAAAAATTATTTAAAAATACAAGATGATGACAGCAGCTGGAAACTAAGTACAGAACCCCTCTCAGCACGAGGACTTGTGTCACTGCCACACATTGCATTCTCATGAAGCTTGTTGTAATGCTAAGCATAGATCCTCCACTGTAAAGTGAACACTGGGATTTGTGATAGGATGGCATTAGGGCTGGCACTACAGGGAAGTAAAGAAGGCAAACTATCAATGTCTGTTAAGTCTTGCACATTGTCATATCCTTACCCATTTGCCTATTTGATAGGCTGAAAGGAGCATTAGTAGGGATAACACAGGGGAAAACAAGTCCTTCCTGAAGGTATAAAGATATGATGGGCCACAGTTTTTTCAGTGAATATGGGGCTAGTTTTCATAAAGGGATAGCCAGTTCAATTGAGACTTTTAAGAGTTTGTGTATGAGTCCCACATCTGGCCCATCTTTGTCCCAAAGATTATGTGGGACAGACTTAAGGTTTAAAACAGCAATAAGGCAAGTATCAGAAAGTGGGTAAATCAATCTGTGCTATCAAATGTCTGGGGATTCCTCTCCTTCTGTGATTTCCAGAAAGAAACCATCCTAGTCATATTTAAAGGTACCTGGTATACTTAGCAAATCTCATCCCACCAGATCACTGGGGACAGGAAGGCATTCTGACTACTTGAGTTTCTTAAGAAAACAGAAAAAAGATGAGAGAAAGATGGAGTTTGAAGAGTGATTGATTTGCTTCCACTAAGATAGTATGAATACTCCAAGGAAGAAGTGATAACATGGTGGTAGGATTAGTGATCGGATTATTACTCATTTGTCCATTAGCAAAGGGACTCTTTGTCCCTATTATTGTACAAATTCTTCCTCTTTGGAACATAGTGGTAATTGTAGATACAAAGGAAATACTACTTTTTTAGACAATCCTTATTTAGGAAAAGGGCATAATCCTCTTTTTTTTTTCCCATGCTATTGGGCCAATGCTGGGCAATTAATTTTCGAAAGATCCCTTTCCTTAACAATATTGTTAAGTGTCCTTATCTATTTTTCACTTATATATAGCATGAACTCTATTTCATGAGTTATCTAATTGTTTAATTTGGAGGACCATTAGTTTTGCCTGGAGTTTTCCCTTTTTTGAACAGTTCTATCTGCAAATGTTCTGTTAACTTCTGTAACTCACTTGAAGAAGTAATGGAAGGCCAGGCAATGTTCTGTTTTTTTTTAAATTATGCCACTTATTAAAAGTTCTTGAATATCTGTAAAGAAATTGGAGACGGTAATGGGAATGCCTTTTCCCTCTTCTAGTCTTGAATTGTCCGTACACATTTGGGACAGACCAGATGATCCCTAAAATCAAGAACATATTCTTTGTTTATAAGATTGGATTCTGGACCAATCAATATTAGCAGTTAAGAACTTGGGGATTACAGCAAGGAGGTCCTATCTTGTTTCAATTTTCCATATACATATATAATAATATCTATAACATATATAATATAAAATTCCATACATATAATAAATACATATAAAATATAATATATATATATATATTTAATTATATATATAATTGTTTCAATTTCCATATATATAAAATATATAACATATATTATATATATGTATTACATATGTATTATATATGTATTATATATATGCATTTCTGTTGTGCTAGATCATGTTAGACTAAATCTTTTTGGGTATGTGTAGTTGGCTTTGCCTATCCCAGTTTTTGTCCCATGGGCTGATTTTATTTAGTTCTACCTGTACCTTTTAGACCTGAGCAGTTAAAATGGAAATCAGCTGCAGCAGCCATCTGGGTAGTGTTCAGCCTCAAGCTTGCAAAACTTGCAAGTCCTGCTGTGAATACAACAGTTGGACCTCAAAAGATGAGCATGAGAGAGGAGATATGGGGCAGCCATTGCAAATAACATATAGTGGAATTCTTTTAAATTTTGACTTGAAAGTTTCTAATTTAGTGAAATAGCCAATTAAAACAATTAAGTTAAAGTTAAATTTGATATTGAATTTGATATTTGCGATGGTATAAATATTTTACTAACATCATTTACTGCATATGTTTCTCAGAATTAAGGTATTAATAGAGATAGTCATGATGATAATCTGTAGACTAAAATAAACATTTCAGACTCCTTCAGATAAATATCACGCCAAGATATGTTTGACAAACATGGGTCCATTAAATAGATAACAACAATGTTAATATATAATATAAAAATCATTATGCTAAAAACTCAGGAAAATTCAGTCATATATATTAATAATATAAGCGTATATGTTTACCTGAAAAAAAAAGTTGGGCAAATGCTTTATGAAAAAAGAATAAAACTTTATTAATAAATTGAATAATAACTAGATGTTTAACTATGGAAAAGCATGCTATGTTATACAAGTCAATTATATCCACATAAATCTGTAGGTTCAACACAATTACATGAAAAACCCATGAAATGATTTTTCATGAGCTCTAATATGATTTATAAATGAATATGGAAATTCATAGAACAAAGAACAACTATGATAATCTAAAGAAAAACAATGATGGGGTCTGGCTCTACCAAACATGATAACATATTACAATGCTATTAATAAACTCTAATAATCAAGGCAGTAGAAGAGATAAACATACCAAGGTAACAGAATGCAATGCCAAATCACCCGCATGATAACTGAGAATGGTGTTATTGACAGATGAGGTCATGGTCCCAGGGCAACTGATTATTCATAAAATAGAAAAAAAATCAGTTCTATTTCCATGTTTGCTTTAAATGTATAAAGAAAAAAAATTAAAACTTTAATCTGAGAATACAGAAAACTATTATGACTGGAAGAATGATAGAAAGTAAATCTTCTATCCAATACGATAAAGGTAGATGGTAGATACTTCGATGTAAATATAGATGTCCTTGATTTAGCTTTTAATATTTGCCCCTAAGTTTTACAAATGGTAAAAGAGGAGCATAGGCTTTGCAAACACACTTACTTCTAAACTTCAAAATAAGAGAAACAAAGACCTTATAGATTCCTAATGACATTGATCCCAAGTGTGGCTTGATTTTCAAAACTCCACCAAGACACTCTTTTACTACACAGATGAAGATGAAGATTTCCTCACAGAAGAATATTTAACTAAGCATTCTAACCCTGACCAGCAAAGGTTTCTAAACAGTTTGTTTCGAAGAGTAGGAGATTTAAGCACCAGGTTTGATGCATTTCAAAGCTGAGGGATACCAGAGAGGAAAACAATGGTAAACTCACCACTGGTTTGGTGGTACTTTGAATTCTGGTCTTTTCCCCTGACCTACAGGATTGTATTCACTTTTCAGATTACTCAAATACCTGCTTCCTGCGTTCTGCAGAGGCTTTACAGTTCCATTTAGCGGAAGAGATAGGATGGAATTTGCTTGTCCTGTCTTACCTGCCATAAGAGCTTCTTTGTATATTTTTTTATAGCTTTGATAACTAGAAATATGTTTCATTGTTTTTCTGGAGCATAGAAAAGCAAACTATTTTTTCTTTATTCTAAACATATATCCAGAAACTTGATAAACTGCCTTATTCATTTTAATATTTGTAAAACGTTTGGCGTTTTTTCTGTATACAACCATATTATCTACAAAAATTGCAGTTTGGTTTCATCCTTTCTTATCTTTATATCTCCTTTTGTTTTTTTCTTGTTTTACTGCACTATGAAGAACTTCAGAATAATGTTGAAACAGTGATAATGGACATCACTGTCTTATATCTGATTTAAAAATGAGTGCCTGTAATATTTCACCATTAAGTGTAATATTTGCCATACTCTTTTCTATTTCTAATCTGCTAAAGGATTTTTGTGTATCACGAATGGGTTTTTTATTTTATCAAATGAGTTTTCTGCCACCAGTTGATAATATAATTTTTTTCTAAATTCAATTAACATAGTAACATGGTGATTTCAATAATGGGTTTCTAATGTCAGATCAATCTAGAATCCTGGAATACAAATATTTTGCCATGACTTTTTATATTTTCAAATACATTGTTTAGATTCAAATAATATTTTACTTAGGATTTTTTAAATCTGGGTTCATGAGGAGATTGACCTATAGTCTATTTTGTAGTCCTGGACTAATTTTTATATTTCAGTTATCTTAGTATTATAAAATGAACTGCGGAGTAGCCTCTTATTTGCTATTTTTTAGACACTTTTGTGTGAGACTGAAATAATCTCTTAATTTAATGTTGTATAATGTTCACCTATAAAACCACCTGGGTCTCAACTTTTCTTTGTGGGAAAGAATTAACTAACGCTTTATTTTTATCATTCTAGTATTATTTGAGTTTTATACATATCCAAGAGCCAATGTATAAGGCTATTTTTAGATGCCTCTAGGAAGTTTTCAATTATAAGAGCATAAAGTCACTTATACAATCTCTGTTGTATCTGTTTTTTCTTTCTTTTTTTTTTGAATTAAAGTTTATTGGGGTGACAATTGTTAGTAAAGTTACATAGATTTCAGGTGTACAATTCTGTATTACATCATCTATAAATCCCATGTGTGTTCACCACTCAGAGTCAGTTCTCCTTTCATCACCATATATTTGATCCCCCTGACCCTCATCTCCCTCCCCCCACACCCTCCTTACCCTCTGATAACCACTAAACTATTGCCTGTGTCTATGAGTTTTTGTTTCTCATTTGTTTGTCTTGTTCTTTTGTTGTTTTTGATTTATATACCACATATCTGTGAAATCATATGGATATCTGCTTTTTCTGTCTGACTTATTTTACTTAGCATTATAATCTCAAGATCCATCCAAGTTGTCACAAATGGTCCTATTTCATCTTTTCTTACCACCGAATAATATTCCATTGTGTATATATACCACAACTTCTTTATCCATTCATCTATCGAAGGACATTTTGTTTGTTTCCATGTCTAGGCCACCGTAAACAAAGCAGCAATGAACATTGGAGCACACATGTCTTTATGGATAAATGTTTTCAAATTTTTGGGGTAGATACCCAGAAGAGGGATTGCTGGGTCATATGCTAATTCTAGACTTAATTCTTTGAGGAACCTCCACACTGCCTTCCATAGCGGCTGCACCAGTCTGCATTCCCACCAACAGTGTATGAGGGTTCCTTTTTCTCCACAGTCTCTCCAGCACTTGTTACTATTGGTCTTGTTGATGAAAGCCATTCTGACTGGGGTGAGGTGATATCTCATTGTGGTTTTTATTTGCGTTTCTCTGATGATTAGTGATGTTGAGCATTTTTTCATATGTCTATTTGCCATTTGTATGTCCTCTTTGGAGAAATGTCTCTTCAGGTCCTCTGCCCATTTTTCAATTGGGTTGTTTGTTTTTTTGTTATTGAGTTGTATGAGTTCCTTGTATATTTTGAATATTAGCCCCTTATCGGAGGCACTGTTTGCAAAAATCTTCTCTCATTCAGTTGGTTGCCTCTTTATTTTGTTGATGGTTTCTTTTGCTGTGCAGAAGCTTTTAAGTTTGACATAGTTGTTGTATCTGTTAATATGAGTATATAACTTTTCAGTTTCAAAAATATTTTGAGTGTTTTATCATTTTCTTAATTAGTTCTAATGGAGTTTTGTTTGTTTACTTTATTACTATTTTTCTCAAAAAACCAACCATTGGCTATTTTGATTCTCCTTATTGTAGATTTTCTGCTTCTTATCATTTTACTCTTTTTACCTCAATTATATTTTTAAGTCAGTTGCTCTTTTTGCAACATCTTAACTCTAACATTTTATTAAATTTGATCATTCAATTTTTTTCTTATACAAGTATTTAAAAATACTTAAGACTATTATACAATTTGAGTTCAATATATATTACTTTCATTATGATTTATTTCTAAGTATTTTCTTTTTCCCCTCAGGGTATCTTCTTGGATGTATTTAGAAGATTATTTTAAATGTTCCCCAAACAAGTAATGTCCCCTCACAGTTTTTGCTGTTATTGTCCTTTAACTATGCTGTAAGTACACACAGTGGTATGCATGATACTGATTCTTTGATATTTAAAATTTGCTTTACAACCTAGACCATGGACATTACTTGTGTTTCAAATGTACTTATAGTCTACAATTGTTGTTAGATAAGGATTTCTAAATATACCTATTAAATTAAACCTAATTGTGCTGTGCAAATTGTGGTGTGTGTGTGTGTGTGTGTGTGTGTATGTGGGTGTGTTTCTCCTGACTAACTTCTCAATTACTAGAAAAGAGTATGGCTGATGGTAGTTTTATAAATCTTTACGTTATGCATTTTCAGGTTACTTTTTAGGTCCCCTAAATATAGAATGTTTATGCTCTTTTCCCCCCAGCTTTGCTGAGGTATGATCAAAAAATTAAACTTGTATATATTGATGTTGTACATGATTTTTTTAAAGGTGTATAACATGATGATTTAATGTACGTATCCATTGTGATTTCCAAAATCAAGTTAACGTTCATCACCTTACATAGCATCTGATGAAGGAATATCTACATTTGTGCATTCTATCTCTCTGGCTTTCTTTTTTTCTTTTTTTTAAATGTTTTAAATTCCTTTATTTATGTTTATGAGTTAAAAGTGTAATAATAAGTAAATGCTAAATTTTTTTAAAATTAAATTTATTGGGGTGACAATTGTTAGTAAATTTACATAGATTTTAGGTGCACAATTCTGTATTACATCATCTATAAATCCCATGTGTGTTCACCACCCAGAGTCAGTTCTCCTTCCATCACCATATATTTGATCCCCCTTACCCTCATCACCCACCCCGCCCCCTACCCTCTGGTAACCACTAAATTATTGTCTGTGTCTATGAGTTTTTCTTTCTCATTGCTTTCTATATACACTATTTTTATTTCTATTTTACTGATCTTCTGTTAATTTCCTATTCTCTTTTTCTAAAGTTTACTTCTACATGTTTGAAAGTTACATACTTCAGTATTTAATCTTTTAGTGGTTATTTTGAATTTTACCATGCATGCTTAAATCTCTAAAGTTCCAACTAAGTTAATACTCAATGTTCCTCTCAGAAAGTAAAAGATTAGAATAGTTTTAACTTCCACCAGCCCATTCCCAGGATATTCTCTACGGACTGCAATAGACTTTTCCACTTGTTTACTGGTTTCCTTACTCACTTTTGCAAATCAAAGCCACCTATCAGCTAGGAATTACTTTTGGCTCCCAGTGATAGTGACCTGACTACAGGAGTTGATTTGATCATGTTAAAGAAGTTTGAAGCTAGGCAGTCCAGAGATGTGCTTGTGGGTCCACAAAACCAATAGTGAATGTTAAAGAAAAATCACAGTGGATGAGATGAGCAGACAGAAATTGATTTATCCTGATCTTATTGTCAGCAATAGAGGAAAGCACACAGACCAGGTCTGGATACTCAGCCCCACTGAAGCAGAGGACAGGAGAGTATTAAGAGCTGGGGTTGGGGGTATCATAAGCCATCTGTGTTTGCTAATTAGCTTTCCCCAAGGAAAATTGAATTTTCTCCTTTTTTTCTGGCAGGAGATAGTTTAGCAAGTTGAAGCAACGCCCCCACTGAAGTTAGGCTTTTATTTCATTTCATAGAGACTGATAGATAGGGTTCTATCTTTTCTTGATGTTTACCTTTCAAAGAGATGGTTCCCAGACCCTTGAGAAATACATCTCCTGGGGTCTTAAAACTGGCACTAGCCTTTCAGGAGATTAAAATACATTACAAAGGGACAGAGAAAGGATTAGTAATTACAAGTTTCCTAAAGTAAGTTTGCTAAGAAAAGAGGAGCCCGGGATTTACAGCCAGGAAGAAACCTGCCTAAATTTAGTCACTCTGAGGGGAACATTAAGACCAAATTGGTCAGGCTCCAGAACTTACTTTTGTCAACCTGTCTTTAGTTTATTGGTTTCAATTTCAAAGTTACGAGAAAGCTGCAGGACTCCAGCCACAATGCTTGCATTCCAGGTTGGAAAGAAAAAAGCGATGGGTAAAATGGCAGTCCTGAAGTCTGAGCTATCTTAAGAGAATTATTAAAAGCCCTACCCAGCAACTTCTGTTTACATTCCCTTGTCCGTTTTAACCAGCAAAAGAGGCTGGAAAATATATCCCTTTTAGTTATGAATAAAATTAGCCCTGAGTAAAATAAGAATTCTGTTTTAAGAAAGAAGGTGAAATGAAATATTTGATAACCAGTAGTGTCTGTGACACCCCTGTTTAACTACTCAGATCTTTATATGTCCTTCTTCCACTCATAAATGTACTTATTTTCCTGCCAAAAGGTAACAATCCAGTTCCTGCATCTGGTAACTGCATCCAACTCAAAGTTCAGGTAATGTGTAGTTCTCTCTATCAAGTCTGCATGTAACTTTTGTGGTCTGACCAATTATAAATTAAAGATATCTGCTTTCCCACCCTGGGACACCAAACATAAGAATGAAAAAGTATACAAGAAAGATTAGTAGCTACAAAAAATCTTCCATTTGGAAAAGAGGAAAAATGGGAACCATACGATCATAACTGGGCCCGAACAATTCACCTATCCTGTTTGGAAGGAAGAGAACTTTTTTTCCTGGCAAAGGAATGCCATCTGTGATTAACCAATCTGGCGACTCCTAGTTCTGCATCTGGTCTCCCTCCATGGCCTCTGGCTCTTCTATCTGGAATGTACCTTTCTCATGGTCACAAGACAGGCAATGGTGAGGCTGTCCTTCCTAGAGGCCACCTAGCTTTAGCAGCTTCATTCCTATCAGTGGAAGTTTGGGGAGTTGGGATTGTTTTGGTAATTTGACAGTGAAACGTTAATATAAGCCTCCTTTGAGGTTCTTTAAAAATATTATTTCCTCAAAACCTGGTAGGTGCTCAGTGTATTTGCTTCTGGTCATCACAAGCTCAAGCAAATATAGCCAAATGTCTTGACTAAACATTGTTTTGAAGCCTACGGACTCATCCTTAACATAGTGGCCTCTGGGCTCAGCATATTCTACTAGCTCCTAAATTAACGGTGGCTACTGTGACACTATTTAAAATAAAAGCCTCTGTAAAAAGTAATATTGTTAATATGAATGTTGCCCCTATGCTATATTTGGTTAAGCTGTCAGAAATTTCACCATTTGTTCCACGAGACTCTGACGTGTTTATATTTTAAAATTTTCGTGTTGTATTCTCAATGTCCTTGAGAAGTGTTATGGAACTAAAGGTACTTTATCTATGAAATGCAAATAATCCCAAAATACATCCTAGCATTTCTGTATTTTTTATGCTTCGAGGTGATGCACAGACAAAAGAGATTATTTATTGTAAGATACTAGACAACTGAGAGAAAGAAGAACTGCTAACAGTTTCAATTCTAAAAATAATAAAATATATTTTAGAAATTTCTTTTACTTGTAGTCTTCTAAGGAATAAATAAAAGCACAAAATTGAATCTAGATGTTTCATAAAAAACATTTCTAATACAATGGTGATGACGGTGATGATGAATGAGACAAGTCTCAGACCTGGGCACTGTGATGAGATCCTTACATGGAGTATCATTTAATTCTCATGACAAGCTGCTGTCTCATTTTTTGGAAGGTGGCTACTAGAACCTCTGATGTGGTTCAGGTTCAAATTTAAATTATTTAACTGTGGTCCAGTTCCTATGCATTTACATGAAAGCCGTGTCTACAGTAAAGAAATAAAAGGTATGAAATTATACAGCTGACACATCCTGAAATGTTTATCATCTGTGTTCATTTTTTGTTGTTATTTTAATTTTAGGCATCTATGCAGCACTTTGAGAACTCATGGTTCTCTAAGGGCTTTTTATTAAAATCCATCTAGTGTTGATCCTTTTATAATGGATAACTCTGCCTGCTCCAGCTGTCACTGTAGCAACAAGATGTGTATTAACCATGACTTTCAAACCAGAAAGTTTCACATTTGTTTTGACAGTTTCCTGTGAGTTCTCTACCAAAGGCAATTTCTTGTGAGAATATTATGAACAAGTTTTTGCAAAGTGGAAAGTTTGGGGACTTTTTGATGTGAGATCGTGCCTTCTCTGTATGGAATAGCATTGCATTGTTGACCAAGGCTATTGTCTAACAAATGACCCATTTTTAAAATATAGCTGGTTTTCAGGATAGCAGGTTAAGCTTTCAAAAGATCTCTTTGAGGTTGAAACAGCCAAAGTGCTGTAGAAAAGACAAAGGGAAGTCTGTCACTCATAAAGTACAACTTGTGTCAACGATTTCCTTGTCACAAATTTCTGGGTATTGCCATAGGAAATAAAGGCTGGTAAAAAAAAAAAAAAAAAAAAAAAGGTAGATAAATCAGCACAGCACGATGATGCCGAAGGTAGAAAGCATACAAAAGAAAACATGAAAATATTTGGCTACACAAAAAGTGAAATAATGAAATCATCTGTGTGTGTGTTTGTGTGTGTGTGTGTGTGTGTGTGTGTGTGAGAGAGAGAGAGAGAGAGAGAGATAGAGAGACAGAGAGACAGAGAGACAGAGAGAGAGAGAGAGAGAGAGAGAGAGACAGGAGAGAGAAAAGTGCAAATAATATAATAAACAGCAAAAATTACTTGTAACACTTCGCAAAAATAAAATATATCATATCCCTTAATATCAGATAATTTATTCAGTATATATTATGTGCCAAACATTGGGCTAAATACTTTTTATACATTATTTTATTGAGTCCTCATAATAACCCTATGAAGTACTCATAGGTGTTACGTCTTATATCCCCCCCCCCAAATTCATATGTTGAAGTCCTAACCCCCAGTACATCAGAATGTGACTTTATTTGGAAATAGGGTCATTGCACATGCAATTAGTTAAGATGAAGTTATACTGGAGTAGGGTGGGCCCCTAATCCAAAATGACTATACTTATAGAAACAGGAAATTTGGATACAGAGACAGAGAAACAGGGGGAATACCATGTGAAGGTTGGAGTTACATTGCCATAAAGCCAAGGAATACCAAGGATTGCTAGAAAACCATCTGAAGCTAGGACAAAGATATGGAGCAGATTCTCCCTCATAGCCCTTGAAAGGGCATCTTGCTGATATGATTTAGGACTTCTAGCCTCCTGAACTGTGAAATATTATGTTTTATTGTTTATACTGCCCAGTTTGTAGTATGATGTCATGGAAGCCCTACCCTAAAAAATTAATACAATAGGTATATCATTACTCTCATTTTGTAAATAAGGAAAAACATGCTCAGAAAATTTAAATAATTGTTTTATGGTCATACAATTAGTGCATGATTAAGCAGGTATTAGAACTAGGCCAAAACAGCGTTTTATTCAATATTAGAACAGGGGAAAGTATATTCCAGGTAGGAACAATCAATGAAAAAATATGGAGGCAAGAAAAGCTAGGCATTTTGTGGAATTGGAGGATAAATACACATACAGAGATATTAAGGTCAAGGGGTTGGGGATGTGAGTGGAGAAAGAGAGGGGAGCAATGGGTATACTTGAAATTACTCTTCTATACAATATTTATTGTTAGATTATCCACCATTTCCTGTGCAGCTAGCAGTGATTTTCTTGATATTATTTCATGTTCTAAGGAAGACTCCCAAAGTGATTTTCTTGGTGCCATATTTAACAAACTGATCTGTGTGTGTTAGGGGCCTTGTTCAGATAGTTCCTTGGCCAGGGACCTCTTGTTTACACAGCAGGCAATATCATTGTTCACGGTGCAGACATCACATAGAATGTGAGTCTAAATATCCATTCATAATTCCTTATCTTTGGACTCTTCATGGAAACTCCCCGCTCACTTTTTTCTCATTATGATATTCCTGATATCTAAGCATCGACATCACTTTGTCATTCAACCTTCAGTACCTGCTTACTGAATCTCACCATTATTAACTTCTATTTTTCTCCCTCTGTGGCCTTTATACAGTCAGTCCACAAGACATGTGATTCTATTGTTTGGCTTAGAATTTTTCCTGCTTGTCTCAAACACAAATTGGTATAATTTTACACGCTTTGAAATCAATTACACAGGATATTTCTGTCTCTGAACACTATCCTAAATACAGTGCAATGTTCTATTTCTGATATAAACATCTCTTTGTATGTTTCTCCATTTTTCATAAATTGCAACATGTATTTTATGTGCATATTTTGTACCTAATAGACTGGAGTGGCAACAAGAAAAAACAGAAAGCACTCTTTGTATATAAATAAAAACAAATATTAGGTTGTAGCTAACATATTTGTGGGGGGGAAAGTATTTAAAAGTTACTAAGGGAAGGCAATAAACTCACAAATAAAAAGACATGGACGATAATAATTGGCTTTAAAAATTTATTTCATTGCTTAAACGTTTAAAATATCTGAATGACCATTTCAACATGATTTGTGGTGAGGCAATCTTGTTCCAATATATTTTAAGTTATTCAGAAAGCAGTTTATTTAAGGCAGATGTCAAGTTACAGCAAGCAATATTTATTCACTCAATTCAGCAAATAAAGGCTAGTCATACTGTGTATGAAGCTCAGGGACATAGCAAAAACACCCAAATAGTACTTGTACAGATTTTATAGATTACCCAGGGTGTGTCCAACGAGCAAGCAAATAAATTACAGATTGACAGATTTTGGTTACTACTATGCTGAAGATGAACAGGGTGATAAAATAGCAAACAAATGGTAGATGTCTCTTTAGTTGCATGGTAAGGGACTTGAAGGATAAAACTAGCCTAGACATTCAAAGAGTTCGAGGAAAATAGTCTGCACTAGTTTTTTATTGCTACTTAACACATTAGCACAAACTGAGTGTCCTAAAAAACACCCATGTATTAGCTCACATTTCTGTTGGTTGAATGTCTGCCTGGCATGCTCAACTGGGTTCTTTACTTAGGTATCACTCAAATTCAAAATAAAGGGGTTGGTTGACTGAACTTTTATCTGGAGACATGCAGGAAAAATCTGCTTCCAAGTTCATTTAGGTTGTTGGCAGAATACAGGTCCTTATGGCTGTAGGTTTGAGGTCCCTGTTTCTTAATGGAACAGCCTTCACCTAGTCTCAGTTTCCAGTGATCACCTGCATTCCTTCTGCTGTGGCCTCATCTATCTTAATGTATCAACAGTTCATTGAATCCTACTAATGTTTCAAGTATCTTTGACTTCTGCCTTTCTTCCCCATCACTGTTTAGAGAAAGTTCTCTGCTTTTACAAGCTCATGTGATTAAACTACCTCTGGATAATCTCTCTTGTATAAGGTCAGTTGTGCCATATAGCATAACACCATCCTGGGAGTGATCGCTCATCATATTCACAGGTTCTGTGGATTTGGAGGCTTGATATCTTTGGGAGCATTTTCAGAATCACACATATGACATAATTCTTAACAATAATAGCCACACCTACAAATCTAGTTTGTTTTGCTGTTATCTTTTCTTACTTTTGTCTTTTGCAATTCTGGAGAAACGGAACCACTGTATGTTTCTGAAGCCATGCTTACCAAAAGGAAAGAATATGGAAAATTATTAAGAGGAAAAAGAGCTGTTGATATTGACATCTAAGAATGTGTGGTCATGCTGACTTTTGCTTGTTATGGAAGAAGAAATGTAGAGCTCTTGGGTGGCTGAGCAGTAAACTCTTCTTTGTATATAACATAAAAAGCCAGTTTTCAATACATTCTACTTTGGCTATGTTGTCTGCTAGGCTGCTTTCTCAACTTTAGGACAGAATTACATCTATCTCATAGGACTCTAATACCTAAACTGTATGACATGAGTTAATATATGTACATATGCCTTGCATTGTGCCTGACGTGTAGTTTGCATTGCACATCCTAAGTTCTTTCTTTTTTCTTCCCTTTTATGACCCCAAAGCTGCCTTACCTGTAGCAGAATAGAAAGAAACCACTGTTTCTTGCTCCTCTTTGTAAGTCATTATATAAAACTGCATGATTTTACCATTAAAATGTATTTATAGGAAAAGCTTGACCTTTACAAGTTGTGTTATATTTTGCTGTTGTGCTTTCTAATTAAAGCATTCCCGGTTGGAATTACCTATCACATGTTCACTGAAATAACTCCAAGAACAACAGCAACAAAAAGAAATACTATGGAAATAAAAACTCATCATAAAACAAGTTCTCTCAAAGCTAAGTGGAAACTAGAGTAACAATTCAGGTAGAGTACAATAGAAAATTGGAAAACCCAGTTTGTACATTGGTTTTTCTAGGCCTAATGCTCTGATAGTAAGACTGAAATGGTTAAAATGCGGCCACAAGCCAGAAAACATATTTAATTATTTCCCACATGAAGTGTCATTGTGTATAGTTTCTCTCCTGAATTCAAGCAGAAAGTGAGTCTGCCCACAAGCACAGAAATAATGTAACTTTCCAAACACTGCATTCAGCAGAGAACCTTAACAGTTGGCCAGAGCAACCAAAACCTCAGCACAGAAGCTCCATTGTCACAAAGAGGAATACCATTCCAGAATGTTGCTTTCAAGATGTATCAATCACATTTATCATAAGACAGGTGCTATATGAATTGAAAGCTAATGTTAATAAAAAATGTTAAAATATCTTATTTATGTGTATTTATTTTCATCAAATACTTTTATTTACTCCTAAAACTCGTCCACGTTTTTCTCTCAAATAGGGACAGCCCGTGTGAGAGTCTAGAGAACTGGGAACTTACCTGGTGAGACAATAGAAACAGGAAAAATAAAATGTTGGCAATTTCTAAATTTTCTAAATTTCTAAATTTCTAAAATTTCTAAAGCAAAATTACAAGTATTCTCAGCTCTCCCTAAATGAGATCACCCTAACTATTCCTGGATTCTGAAGAAGTGGCAAGGAGTGGAATGAGATGTGTTCCTTGGTTCATAAGACATACAGAAATGTACTATAATAAGTCTATTACAAAAAAGACTTGGTCCCAGATAGTACATATTTCAAAAGCCATGATAGAAGGAAACTTTCCTTAAAAATAATGAAGACACTCTTAAAATACAAACTAGAAGCAATTTCAGAGATGATACTCTAACATTAGTTATAATATCTGATACCCAGAAGTAAATCAGCACAAGCACTCGTCAGCTTAAAACACAAATAGCCAGAAAAACAGAAGAGTCTAAAAATCTAAAACTGAACCCCTGATCTCACCAAAGCAAGTCTCCAGTCATATTTGGCTTTAGATCCTAAATAATGAGTCATTAAAATTTCTACAAGTTAAAACGTAGTTAAGTGTCCTATAATTGCCTATCAATTGCTACTTGATAGTCACCACCCCCACACATGTATTTCCTGCACCTACCAAGTCTTATCTTCCACTATTTTCTCTCTCACACAGTCTCCTCCACTCTTCCCTGCTGAGTTATCTTTCTAGGGATTTTGCCTGCTTTATTTTTCTCCACCACATTACTTTGTTTATAGTCTGATATATACATATTTAATTCTGTATTCGTTGACTCCTCATCCAACTAGAAGATTAATTCCATGAGAGCTGGGGTTTTTATCCTGGTCTGCAGCACCAAGTACAGTGCCTTACAAGCAGTACACTCCTAATAATTATTTATTGCATGAATTAATCTTAAAAATGTATTCAATCATTCTAAATTAATCTTTCTCTCTATCTGTAAACAACAGCCTCAGAAATTATTCTAGATAGAAAGCTCGACTATACCAACTCTCAAGTAACTATGGAATCAAGATTGTGGTTCCCTCAGTAAGCAAACCACCCAAAAGTCATTCCTTATATGATGCGGCCTTAGGTAGTGTTGTTACTCCCTGAGAGTCTTTCCAGGTCAGTCGCTATCCCACAGACATATTCTAATAGATTTTAAGTAAAAATTCTGTATTTACTCTGAAATAATATCTTCCAATGTTGTATTACCTTTGGGTTATCTTTCATAGTAATATTCTCTTAAAACTTTTAAGAAAAATTATATATAGAAATTAACATATAAAATTTATATTTATACATTTCTGGTTATAAACAATTTTAGATGGAAACATCATGGAATTTCCATGCATATGTGTATATGACCAAGAGATAAAGAGAATGAAATTGATTTTTATTTCTGCAGCTATTCAACTACTAGCTCATTTGCCTCAGCCTTCTGCTGCCATCTTGCAATATATTAGCCTTGCTGAGTATGGAAGATTTACAGGTCCCACATAATATTATGATTGTGAAGACAGCTCAGTATGCTGGATTTTATGTGCAGATTCAAAAGTGTTTGGTGTTTTATTTAGTTCTTTAATGTTACAGGAACTAGGAAGTCCCAGGTTACATTATGAAAGAAGATAAAGAGTATGGACAGCATTGAACATCAGATCATTGTTTCACAACTACTTTGGCTCTGAAATCCTGAAATATAATTCATAGACCAGTAAATTAGTCTTATTTGAGACTTAGTTTAAATGACTAGATTTGCTTAGTGGTTGTTTTTCCTGTGAGAAAGAATCTGATATGGAGCACCCAAAGTTGGGCAGTGTTTCACGTCACACCTAGTCAGAGATGCTAGGCTCCCTATTGCAGATGGTGGCATTAAGCTCAAACTCGCATTGTTGGTTCAATAACCTGAGGCCAGAGTAGCTATACCTGACTGGCTCTACTGACCAGGTATCCATGGAATGAACGATTGTAATATGATACAAAAATTACTGCTAAAGTTTCCTTTTCTCAGGAGTCACTTACAGGCACTTCATGATTTACCCTCTAATTCAGGAGAATCTTCAGGAACTTTGGATGAGTAAGTACGGGAACAAGAAGCAAAGTGACCATGACTATTGGGCACCGGTGAATGGGGGAAATGATGAAAAAACAACTATGATGAAGGAACTAAATTGCTAAGGCAGCAATCTGTAAAAAGTTCTTAGCTGATGTGCTTGCATAGGCTGCCAGCATGTTCCCATAGCTATACAAGGGACCATTTGGTTGATCTTTTTTATTTAGACCATTATGAGGGCTCTTGTTTACCTCATAAAACTATCCAGGATTTTTTTTTGTTTTTTAATAAAGGAGAGAAGGATTCATTTAGAATGATTGAGCCCACACTTTGCTGTGATTTGCTCACACAATAAATATCTATTGAAGGCCTAATGTTTGCTCAGGTGGGGCAAATGTTTCCAGTAACCACTTATAATAATGGGAAATGACTTTCTGGCCCAGAGCGGTGACTTGTCAAACAGTTATGCCTCCTAAATCTGGAGGTGGGAAGAAGAATCTCCTTTTCTGAAAAAAAATGACTTACCGCAAACTCTTTCTGCACCAACATGGGCATATTAACAAAAGGAGTCCTTGAAGAATCCCTCCTAAGACCACTCACTCTGAGAACAGAGAGATAGTCATCTCCCCAATTCCTCAAAAAATCTCCTCACTATTGATACAAACCAATGCCCCCCCCCATTTTTTTTTCCCTTTGAGGTCAGTGTTGTGCAGCTGAGGGTCGCTTGCCAGTTCTGGAGTAAATGGACACATGCCCCACAGTATGCATGTACAGAGGGTGCCAACAAAATGTATACACATTTTAAGAAAGAAAAACTGTATTAAAATTGTAATACTCAATATATACCAATAACAAAAGATGAATACAAGTCACGTTTGACTTCTGCCGTTACAAGAGGTATTCAAAGTGGTTACCATCTGCGTCCAGACACTTTCTGATTATGGCAAACTACTGCTTGAGCAACGTTGACCAAAGTGTCCACTTGTGCATTTTGCTGTCATCCTCTGTATATGTTTCTATGACTCTTCTCAATTAGAGTCTATGATTCAGCCCTAGTTTTTGTTCATAGCAGCGAAAAAGATGGTTGCCATCACCTCTCATGGTTGAGTTTCTGAAACAGGAAAGCTAACTACTCATACGCCTACTCCCAATTAGATAAAATTGATCAAGGTCACCTGTGCCACAGCTACATTGGAGTTGCAAGTCTAATCATAAATAAGCTCACATGTAATATTGCCAATAAAATAAGCAATAACTAGTTTTAAAAGCCTTAGAAAGTAGGTTTAAATTTGGCAAACGACAGCCTGCAAATTCATCCTCTCTCAAAACATCACAAACATACCACCAGATATACATAATAATAAGAAAGTACAAAACATCACCAACTAATGAAATAATATCAAGAGATAGCACAGCAGTTATAAAAATAGTCACAGGGATATAAAGTACAGCGTAGGGAATATAGCCAATAATATTATAATAACCATGTATGGTGTCAGATGGCTACTACACTTATTGGGGTGATCACTTTGTAACTTATAAAAAAATAAAATTAAAAGTATCAAATAAACGTTTATTAAAAAAAAAGATAACATAACAGAATCTTGGACTATTTGCAGGAAATGTATAAGACAGGTAGAATTAGAAGGTGAAAAACCTATGCAATCTTCAATCTCGCTCTGGCTAAACTGCACAAAACACAAGCCACTTTTAAAACGCAGACCTTTCCTTCCGTTCTGAATTTGCTATGGATTCTTCATTACTGGTACCTATGCCTCATCACGGTAAATACCTCTCTTCTTGAACTAACTTGATTGAGTCTCTGTACTTCACAACCCAAATCCCTAATTAAAGCACACTCTTGCTCTCTTTTTCTTTTTCTGTTTTTAATAACTCTCACTTAATGGTATAAAAAATTCTGGTTTCCTAACTCTACGTTATGTGCACACAATTACACACAGTTGTCACAGCAGCAAAGCTGCAGGAATGGTTCCACAGGCCTGCTGTAGTGACTCACCCTGGGGTTCAACAGTTCAGAGATAAGAATTGTATAAATCCTACGAGGTGAACTTGCATGGGAGAATTGAATACATTACAAGGCCCTCTCCCCCCGTCATTTTCACTTGTCACACAGCTTTTTATTCTTCGTGACTCACCTCCCGTATTACATTTACTGGGAAGACTGCTTTGACAGCCTCCCAGACACCCCACTCATGTGCCACACTGAATTAGCTGCCCTGTCTTTGCACCATGAAAATCACAATGGCAGTATCAGTAACAATAGCTCACAATTTTGAGAGCTTCCCATGTGCCAAGTGGTGTGCTAAATGCTTGGCACACATTGCTTCCCTCAGTCTTCATCCAAACTTCATGAAGTGCGACTATTTTGCAGATGAGAAAACTCAGGTTTCAAGCATTGTACTCAGCACTTTGCATTCATTGCTTCATTTCCTCATCACAGCCATAGTTTGGAGCTATTGCGATTCCTACTGTAATGATGAGAAAATTTATGCTCGTAGAACTTAATTGTCTAATTCCTTGCTTTTACCTCCATTATATCTATTATAGCATGCATTCAAATGGAAATGATCTGTTTATATGTCCATCTCCCCTGTGACACAGAAAATTGAACGATAAGGGCTGTACCTTATTCACTTTTGAATTCCAAATTATATGTTCAATAAATATGCACTAGTAAATGCCGACGCTTCCTCTTAGTTAGCCCTAAGAGCCTTAAATTCTAAATGTCTTCCAATAAGCAAATAAACACAGCTGCACTTCCTCTGAAAAGGCCTTGAGCGTTTTTATTTTGCTACCACATTGCCGTCTCCTCTGCAAATGCTTCTCAGGAAGCACCCTTCCTGTGGATCCAGCCAAAGGCAACGTTAACTGCTGTGGGTGCCCCAGAACTCTGCTTGGCCGGAGCCCAGAGCACTGGAACTTGATGCTCTTATGCCCACTACAGGACTTTAAATCCATGGCCGGGCGTTCCCAACAATCCATGGAGAGCTCTGCACTACTGCAGGTAAAGCTGTGACATTGGGGGAGTAACAAAAAGCTTGTGCTACTGACCATTCTAAACCTACCCGTCAGAGGCCAGGGAAAGCTCACCCCATGCACTGGACCTCTTCCGGCTTCTACACCCTTGACCTCAAGCCTTCTTTTCTAAGAACATTGAGAGAAAAGGAATTCCAAAGGCATGCCTTATGAGTGACCTCAGGTTAGTTCCTTCACAGCACAGTGAAGAGCAGGGCCATCGTTTCTCTTTAGGGCAAATGGTGTGTTATTGCCAAGGACCCCCAGTGGGGAATCAAGAAAATATTAATACAGTCTCGAATTCTTCCATTTTATCACCAGTTACTTTGTCACAGTCATATAACAGCGGTGGAGGTGAAGGTAAAATGGTCATACCTAAAACCGAATAATGAAAGTTAATATGAAGAATGTGTTGACAGACCACTAACTATACAGTTGTCAAGAAGAAAAGCCCTTTTCCCGTAAAGCACAATGTGGGTGATAAACCACTGAAGCGCTCCTGTGTCGCTCAGTGATTAAATTTGACCACTGGTGCCAGGCAGCATTAATCCTACTGCTTCAGGGGCGGAAAACACGTCATCAAACTGTCAGCACGTCACTGAATTTTCCTGAAGTGCTTTTCCTCTCAATCTCGATTGAACATCTAAATCTTTTCTCTCCATGATAAACAAAAATGAATGGATGAAAAATGGTTTTAAATCTCTTTCCGGTAACCGCAAGCATTATAATCTTATGAATGAAGCTAGGCCTCTTGTGCGCTCAGAATCAGTAGGGACTGATTTATAAATTAACTGGTAACGCATTGATCTTTGCTCATTACTTTTTCAATAAATCTCTTTTGGTGAGTTATCTGCACACTAACCTCAGAAAGACAACGTTTTATGCCTGAAGTCTGGCTCTCTCCATGGTGCAGCAGTCAACATCCTGTGTAATACACTGCTAGAGACCTTTCTGTCCTTCAAATAAGTAATCCTAAAATCCCTTCACACATTTGTCTCATTATTTCTAGGTCACCAGTAGATAATTTAGGCAGTGTCTGAAAACTAAGATGTTAAATCTATTTTACATACATATTTAGTCAAATATTTAAAGAATTGATATACTTTCAACAATTTGTATGTTTTATCTTCTCAGCCATGTCATTTTATTTCTGAAGTAAATTGTATAGGGATTTGTTAAACAGGTTTAAAATTAAAGGCACTCCTGCTTCACAGTTATGCAATGAAAGATTCAAGGAAATAGATGTTCACACTGAGGCTGAATATGCTCCTTGAGGAGGGATATTTACACTTTATGACACCTCTAGGAAGTCCTTCTGCGAATAAAACTTTCCTTCTTACTTCTATGGTTTGGGGAGGAGGAGGAGAACATGGCATATTTTTTGTTTCTGTACTTTTTCTTTCTTTTTTCTTTTTTTTTCTTTGCATTAGGATGCTCTGATACAACATTTGACGTGAACATAAAGAACTACATGTTCCTGTTGACTTCCAGAAACGAATGGGGAATATAACAGTTTTGGTAAAGACCTTCATGATAATTTTATTTTTCCCCAAGTGTATGTTTTCTGCCCAGTGTTCTTATCACTTGTCTTAGATGACTAGTTTTGCATTCAATGCAGACCATGTTATAAGTCTGTTTCATCTACTGAACTGAAAAGTAAGGCTTAATTAAAAAAAAAAAGTTTGAAAGAAGAGCCCTAGTAGTATAGGTTGCTCACTGTTGTTGTGTTGCTTTTTAATTCAAAGATTCTAACAGAGTCAGCCTCACCACCAGACCGAGTCTGGTTGATGAGATTGTGAATCAATCATTTCAGGAAGATAGATAAGGGGAACATCAAGTTAATGTCAGCCTAGAATATACTCAGCAACACTTCCAAGAAAAGGTAGCAGCTTGAAGAATGTCATTTGTTCCCTCTCCTCTACTTCTCTCCATTTCTCATCTTACAGATAGAGCAGACATTGTCTAAAAATGAAAAAGTAATGAAAAATATATAAGAATGGAAATTAAAAAGAAAAAAAGAAATATCACAAAATTTAAAGTAGATGTAAGTATTGTTGTTAAAACCTGGGACAACTCAGTTTTTACAATTATCAAATTATAATGAAAAAAACAAAGACTTTCTGAAATTTTTATTTTACTTCAATGGATGTGCATTTACTCATATCATCGCTCTTCAAAGTGAGAAAGCCTGATGTGTGATTTAGTGTGTTTTCCAGGGTTGGGGGAAAGAGATAAGGGAGCAGCACAGAAAGTCACTCAGTTGCACATAATATATTAAAGATAGGCACTGGAATTTGGGGCTAATATTCTATTTAATAATACAATATTAATTAGCTTCTTTATTTTTTCTCATGCATTTATCTCCCTGTGAAACTTACCAGGGAGAAGATGACCAGTAGCAGGATACGGGCCCCCAGTGCTTAGGGCTGAGATGCTCTAGGCTATACTTCCAGGCACAGGAAAAGACAAATGGACCAATTCTATCCATTTTTTCAGTCCACAGTGACTTATGGGGGCCCAACTTGTAGCAGAGAATGATAATAGGTACTGGAGACACTTGGAGAACGGAAAGAAAACACGGTCTCTGCTCTTACGAGTATGTGCTGTTTTGCACTGACCGTCACCTGTGCAGAAAGCTCCAATCACTTTTCCCTAACTATATCAGAATTACCATTATTCCTCACCCTTAGACAGGGTGCCAAGGTTGGAATAAGAGGTAAAGAAAAAATCCAAAGGATTTCTTCAGCACCCAGTAGATTCCACTTGCAAATGGTTAGGAGGAAAAAGAGCAAAGACAGAAAACAAGATGCTGCAAGGAGCGAAGCACAGCATGAATGACAACAAATACAAACAGGCTAAGCTCCTTTTCTAAATGTCAGTAACTACATTTTGGATGGAAGTATGGAATTAAACCATATGCTATCTACTTAATACACTAAGAAGCAAGAGACAAAGATTATCAGAGAAATACTAAATGCAGGTAAAGTTAGAAATACCATTTTCAAATAGAGTTCAAACAAAATGCATATTTGGGAAAGTGAGGATCATCAAAGTATTAACAAAAAGAACAGCACAAAAAGTAAATTCACACATGACATTGCATAGGTTTGACATAAACCAAAGAAAAAACTGATGGAAATGCCAATGGGAACTGACAACAATACTGTTTTAATAGGTACTTCCATCATTCATGGCTAGGTCGTTAGATCACCTACTTAATCACTCGGTGAAAACACACTCTACAGAGGTACTGGGTTAGACATTGGAGATACAATGATGAGCAAGACAGTAATGGCCTCTGCCCCAGAAAGTTTAGAGCTTGGTGGTTAAAATATATACTAACCAATAATTAATAAAAAGGGACAATCGGGTAAATAAGAATATGAGAAGGGACAGGATATAAAAGAGAGCATGAGACAGGGAGAAAGACATGGCCTCTCTGGAGAAATTAAATTTAAGTGGGACCTGAAGGGTGATTATGAATCACACAGGTGAACAGCCAAAGAACAGTCTTTCCAGGAATAGAAACAGCATGAGCAAATGCTAAAAAAGCTGATGTGGCTATACTATAGTAGAGAGTAGAAAAGTAAAATTGGAGAGTTAAACAGGAATCAGATGATGGACATTTTATTAGACCTTGGAAAAAAATTAAAATTGTAATCCTAGTGCAACAGGAAGCCATTAGATGGTTGAGTGGATGGCTGAGTTTATACACTGCAAATGTTAGTATTATTCTAGGTACAGCACGGAGAATGGACAAAAGTGGAGCAAGAGTGGAGGTAAGGGTACCGGATGAGACTTCCTCACTAGTCTAGCTGAGCGATACGAATGGGCACAGTTTATAATTTGATGTGAAATTAACACTACCTGATATTTCAGATGTACCAAGTAAGGGGGGAAAGATGTATCACGTCTTCTTTTTAAGCACTGAGGGAGTTGGTGATGCCACTAGTGAGATGGGAATTACTGGTATAGAAGCATGGAGTTGAATAATCAAGGATTCACTTTTGAGAATATTAGTTTTGTGATACCTAAGAAATAGAGAACTGAATTATGGATCACAAACACAAGGGGGAGGTATAGAGTAGAGAATAAAATATCTAAGTTATCAGGTATTTAAAGCAATAGAAACTGGTTAGTAAGAAGAGAAAGAAAATGAGACAAAAGGGTAATCCAGAATGGAGACAGCACCCTCAACATTTAAAATTTGAGTAAAGGTGGAGACTACAAAGGAGATGGAGAAAGATGACCAGGAAGATGAAAGCTGAGAGGCAACAATATTCCAAGGAGGAGAGATGATGAACTGTCAAATGCTTGTGAGAAGTCAATTAAATCCATGATAGAGAAGTACTCATCTGCCATAGGAAGACTTGAAAAGAGATGTTGTATTGAATGCTGGGTATGACAATCCCCTCAGTGGGCCAAAATTTATGATGACTTTCTTAGAGAGAGAAAACATATGGGATTAAGTTGAAAGAAGGAAACTTAAGTCCAAAACTTGCATGGAAAGGGGCAACAACAAATGGTAGGGGAGTCCTCTAGAGTTCACCAAGCTTAGATGTAATGGAAAGCTGGGGTGATTCTTAAAGCAATCTAAAATCTAGCTCTAAGTTTTGATTATATTAATGCAGCTGGGAGAGGACCCACTTCTCCTCTTCTACTTGTTTCAAAGAGCAGGAAGCAGAAGAATCTGCTTCTGGTAGCAATAAAAAGTATGGGTGCTTGAGATGGAAATAGGGTTGTGTCCCTGTTGCTAGAAATTATAAACCCCCCCCAATATCCCACACCGTAATCACCAGAACCTGTGAGTACGATTAAGCTATCACTCCCATGACTGTGTCATGTGGCATAGCAGAGTTGACCTTAAAAGAAGGACATTACCCCAATTATTCCAGATTATCCAGAGAGGACCCAGTATAATCATACCAGACTTTAAAAAATCTGAAACCATTCCCTCGTTGGCAGAATAAGGGCAAGCTAGAGAGATAATAAACGTGAGAAAGACTACACACACCTTTCTTGGTTTGAAGATGAAGGCATTCCAGCAGCCTATAGCCTGTGTAGTGATAGCCAGCAAGGAAACAAACCTCAGACCCGTAGCCAAAGAGAAGTGCATTCTGCATCAACCTGAATGATCTTGAAGCAGAGCCTTACCCTGAGCCTACAGATAAGAGCCCAACCCAAAATGTCTTTGATTTCAGACTTGAGACCCTGAGCAGAAAACCCGACCAAACCCACCTGGATTTCTGACCTACAGCCTATGAGATACTAAGTGGATATTTTTTGAGATATTAAGTGGGCACTTACTTTGTGGTAATTTCTTACACAGCAATAGAAAAGTAGAGCAAATGGGAAGCCCCACAATCACAGCTGTGAGCAACAAATCCTTTCCCTCCTTACTAGAGGCAGATGGCTCTAAACAAATAACAGAATCACAGCTAGGCTACTCAGGAACCCTAAATATAATCAAGAAATGCCAAATATTTTAAACAAGTCATCAAGAAGAATGACACCTACATTGAAAACCAATAACAAAAGCAGCTGATAAGACAGCTCAGAGAGCAAGCAAAAAGAGACTTGAAAATAAGCATAATTTTAAAAAAAAGTACACAGAATTACATGAGAGAACAGCATATCCATAGCACAAAAAGAAATATTTTAGAAAGTACAAATTAGAGATCTTGGCAATGAAAATGTGTGATTATTGAAGTATTATTGAAACAAACTCAAAAGTTGGACTAAATAGCTGAATGTGTACATACGATAACAAATTAGAGAACTGGAAGATGGGACTCAGAAATTCTCCCAGAATGGTGTGAAATAGGAAAAAGGCATGGGGGAAATCAAAGTTAGGGGACATTGAAGACAGCTTCAGAAGTTCCAACAGAGCAAACAAAAATGAGAGACAAGGAAATACAGAAAAAATCATGAAAGAAAATTTCTCGGAGGTAAAAAAATTCATGATATTTCCTATGGAAACAGCCACTTAGTGTCATAAAAAACAAGATATATATATATATATATATATATATATATATATATATATATATATATATATACATATTCACCTAGAAATACCATAACAAATTTCAAAACAAGATAGTGAAAAAAATGCCAAAGAGCTTTCACAGTCACAAAATCAGACTAGAATCAGACTTCACAGATACAATACAGGTTGCAAGAAAATATTGAATGGAGTAATATCTTTACTAGTATATATAAAGTGATTTTGAAACTAGAATTATTGTATACTTATTTAAGCAATTGTTCAAGTAATTAGTCTAAATAAAGATATATTTGGACCTCTGGTCACACAAACATTCCACTACAGGACGTTCTGTGCTTGGCTAGGACTGGAACAATCCACAGCAAACAAATCAGCAGCAGCCCAAATAATTCAGGTAAAACACCTGGGCTGTGCAGCACAAATGCAGGCAAGTGTACAATGCCTCCAGCAGGGCTAGCAAAGAAAAAGTTCCTAGGGCCCAAAATAGACATTCATTCTGGGTGATGTGACTATTCTGTGAGTTGTGGTATTATTATACATGACTGTCTCACTTACAAGTTGTGTTTGATCACTAGTAACAGACATCTCCAAATAGTGCCTTAAACAAATTAGTTTCTCTCTCTCTCTCTCTCTCTCTCTCTCTCTCTCTCCTTTCTTGTCTCCTCCTTTTTCTCCTGCTAACTGTTTCCCTCCCAAGGCATCTTCTCTTACACAAAAACAATCTGGAAACACTTCTAGCTTCCCAATATGCTATCCTTAGGTGGTGACCCCTGTCCTTCTTACTCTCTGAAGATGCCTGTCAAAAGTCGAGGACTAAACTGAATTAAGCCCCTGAATATAGAGAGTTTCCCCAGTTTTCCTCCAAGCAACTATCACTTTTTCCCTCATTAGCTGAAGTGGTGACTCTCATAACATGAAAGGAGACTGACAAGTCCATGTCTGTAACTTGGAATATTGTCAATCCAAATAAAATTGAGATTCCCTTAGTGAGGAGTATGAGAGGATGGATATTGTCCCAAAACAGTAGTAAAATTATCTGGGGTGCTGATGATTTTCAGTATTAAAAAAAAAAAAAAAAGGCAAGGAACCCACAGTTCCATGCTTTTTCTGCTTGAAGCACATTTCACGCCACTTTATCTATCAAGACCACTGAATCTGGGGAAGGTCTGTATGAGACATAAAGAAGAAAACGGGCTGCTGTGCATGTTAGCCTAGGTTCTTACCTCATTTGTGTTCTTTGCAGTGCCTGTTTGCTGCTTAAGGGTAAAACAAAATGTAAACAACTCTGCAAGTCATCCTCATTCAGCCTTGAGACTAAACTCCATTTTTTAATTTAGTTATTCCTCTCTAAAAGAATTTTGAAAGGATGAACTCCAATTTAATAAAACAAATAAGGGTAATGGATACAAAAAGCATTGCTACAAAAGAAAAGAGAAAAATTTAGACATGTCTAAATCCATGTGCATTATTTAAAATCTAAATGTGTGTGGTGGGGAACATCTGGAACTAAAAGCACGGACTCCAGTGATACACAACAAGCTTATGATATATGGTTGCTTCTGGAGATGAAACTAGAGAAATGGGGTTTAGGAGGGGAACATCAACATTATATGTAAAATTTTATTTCATACATACGCACACACACACGACTGTATAACTGTAACCAAAATAAAAAAGTCATTAACATTTTTATATTCGCAGCTCATGGATACTGTCATAGTAATCTCTCTGTTATTAAAATATTTTATTAACAAAGGAAAAATGGAAAGCTTCATAAGTCATTTAAAACACAAAGTAAACATTATGATTTTGTTTTTCTTCTTATCTCTTTGGCAAAATGTGTGAGTAGGAATTCAGAATTTAGGTCATGTAGAGGAAGACAGCGTGTCTGGTACATTTGATATAGCCTTTTTAAGAGGTAATACAGAAATGTTTATTCTAAGACTTAGTAATGTACAAACGTTTTAATCTAAAATATACACTTTGGGGAATTTATCCTAAGCAAATAATGAGAAAGGTGTGCAAATGAACAAGTCTAGACGTGTTTTATCAAAATGTTGTTAATTCTAGCAAAAAAAATTGGAATCCTCCTAAATGCCCAAAAAAAGAGGAAAACATTTAACCATGGCTTACTGATTCAATATAATACACTCTAATCTTTAACAACAGAAGTGGTAGAAGTTTATGTTCTCACTGAAACCCTTATCTGAAAAAGATACACAAAATGTTAATGCAAATTATCTCCAGATGGTGGAATTTCAAGAGCATGAATTTATCATGTTAGGACTTTTTGTATTTTCAAAATCCTCCACCACAAAGATGCACTACTTTAGTAGTATAAAAAATAAATGTACTAGCAAAAATTAACCATTTAGTATTAAACACAACTTAGAATAATGCAATCATTTCCGTAAGTTTTACTTATGTAAAAATTCACTGCCTACAAAAGCTAATTTTATTTAAATAATTCTTTTTTTTGAACAATTCTATTTTATTCTGTTTAAATTCTATTTAAATAAATGCCGGCCATTTATTTAAACTTTGATTATTATATATTTTAGTTTGATATCGTAAAAATAGACTTAATCCAGTGATACTTTATTAGCTCTGTTATACTGTCAGAAAAAAGTATAATTTTTATCCCATTTTTTTAATACAAATACCATCCATCAAATTCAAGGTTCTGCCCACTCCATTATTAAAGCTCATGAGGCCCAAATTAAACAAGGCTCACATCTATCAGTTTTTCATTCTCTCTCTAGCATATAACTGGGAAACATTTGCCAGCAGGTATTAAATTCTACCTCTTAAGGATTCCAGAGAGCTCCATAAATGTGTGCAAATTCCCTATATGTATATTTTAAATGCAAATTTCTGTGACAATTTTATGAACAGCTGTAGAGTTCAAAAAAAGTGCATTTTCTAATTCATCCTATCTATATGCAAAGTCACGGAAAATATCAGATGTGATATGCTATAGCTTTTTCAGTAGAATATAACCATTTATATTTATAGAGCACAGTACCCCTCTTTCCTAAGCATTTCTTAAACCCAAAAAGAAAAGTTAGTTAGCCTGCTATTACAAAAGAACCATCTTCAGGATGAAAGAGTGGCTTCCTCTCAAACATGAAGCAATAAGCTGCTTCAAATTGAAGGAAAGAAATTATGGCTGATCAACTGCAAGAATTTTTAAAAGGATGAAATGAGCTTACATTTCACTGAGAAGCCGATGGCAGTGTAACTGAATGAGTATGAAACTAGAAATCAGAATTACCCTTATGTATTTGTTCTAGCTCCAAAAGGAGGAATCCAAGTAGCCATGAGCACACCACTCAACTTTGAGGTCTCTTCATAAAAATGAAGGGAGGAACCTAATCAGTTTCTAAAATCCTATGCAGTTCTGTGTTCCATGAGAGTCAGTAAAACTCTTCTGGCACCTAAACTGGCCTTAGCCACAGGCATGGGCATATCTTAATCCCAACAGAACAAAATAAAGGGAAGGACAAAGATGGAGAGGGAACAATGTCCCTTTCCTCTTTCAAATTAGTGGAGTGACACGGAGAAAATACAAGAAAGATGAAAGACTCGTTATTGTAAAAAAAAATGTACTGACAACACATATCCTAAATCTTTGTTTTCCTAGAGACCTTACATTTCATTTAAGAATCACTTATAAATATATATCTTCCAAAAAGTATTTATTGAGTATGCGCTAGGCTGCGTGCTGTAGGTCATGGCAGGTTTCTTCCGAAAGGACCTGCTACCATGCCTACATAGTATTAACCAAGGGTAGTGGGACAGTGTGAACTCTGAGGGACACTACCAAGCTTGCCATGCTCCAGAGACTTACTTTTGCACAGCGTTGGCCTGCTAAAACCCAGGGAAAGAGACTGACCTAGACAAGTCCATACAAAAAATAATAGTATAAATGTGGGTGATAGTGTGACACAGATATCCCCCATCTTCCTTGTTTCACAGTTCCTTTAGTATCTTAACAATTGCTTCCCAGAAACAGTAGGACAAAAAGAGTTCTATGTATTAAGAAACTAGGTCCAAACACCTTCATGAGTATCCATGTCTTAACAACTTAATAGCTGTTTGAAAAAAAACATTACATACAAAATTGAAAGAAAAACCAATACACATAAAATGAAAGAAAAATAACATTTTCATTTCATTTTTAGATAACCATAGTTGTTTGGTGACAGGGTATGTGCACCTACTAGGCGCTGCATATCTTCTCAAATCTTGGAATCATATTGGATACCACCACCCTCATTGCTCACTCCACATTGATTTTCTCACAGGGCTTGATTTTTATTGCTGTAGTCACAAAAATAAGCAAACACATAAATAAAAATTAAAAAAAAACACCTTCAGAAAGACACGATGCCATCAAAAGGAATATTGCACAATCTAATATTGAAATTCATTTCTATTTCAATTATGTAGTTCCTGTGCTATTTGACATATGGCAAGTACTGTTGTTTCATTCTGTGTTGTCTGTGGTATTTTCTATGGGAGCTGGGTGCCTCAGTGCATATTTTGGGAAGTCCTAGTTTAATGGTGTTTTATTGCTAAATGTGTTTACTGTAGAATTCTCCTAGCCCTTCTGGATTTATTAAATTCTCTCTTGCACCCTAATGGCCTTTTCCTCTCCTACCTACACTGATAAAAATAATTTACCTCTAGGTATCAACAAAGATCGTAGGACTTAAGGAAGTTCATTTGCCCTCTTATTTCCTCTGGCTGGTCAAATAATTAAAATGACAAAAGAGAGAGTAACAGGACAAACCAAATTTTATTATGTATGTGCACAGGAGGGTTCCATAAGAATATGGGGCCAAAGACAGACTGGGCAGTTAAGACTTATATGTCATCTTGAGCTAAAGAGAAAAAGTGGTAGAGGTTCTGGACTTCCCAGGGGAAAAAGGCAATTTGCATGGAGATGGGGAAGAGTAAATGTTTGGTAAACAAACGTTTGCTGGGTGTTCTTTATCAATGGGACACAGAGAGGACTTTGATAAAAGAGCCTTGTTAGGTTCCCCCCTGTCTGTCAAAGCTAGTTCACATTAAACTATATTTATCTATAGTGATAGCTCTCTTCCTGGAGCAGATCCTCTGAATTCTTTTAGGTAGTTAGGGGGGAGGTCCAAAGTCTCTTTCTGAGTCTTGTGTTTCTTACAAATAAGAGCTTAAAATAGTATCCCAAAGAGGTATATTTGGGGGTGGCGAATTCTGCTCCCCTTCAGAAGCCCCTGGTCAGAGTGTTACAAAGTCTTAAATGGGACCTTGCAGAAGTTTTTCAGTGATCAGAAACTGAACAAGATTCAGACTAAGAAAGAGGAAAAAAGAAGTACAGAGATTACACAAACAATAGGAAAAGGTAGAGAAACCATGGCCCCTGGTAAATGGGAGGGGACAAGGGTCTTCTAGCCCCTAGCATCGTCTTCCTCACCCAGAAACAAGCACACGCACACTTGCAAGTAGTCCACACAGGGACTGAAGAGTAGGATTAAAAAAAAAAAAAAATGCTTTACCACTCAACTAAATTGGGATTGCAAGAATTAAATTGGGATTGCAAGAATTAAATTGGGATTGCAAGAATTAAATTGGGATTGCAAGAGAGCAGTGAATACACCTTGATTACAGCCATTCCTGAAGTTTGGGGGTGGGGTGTGAGGATGTACAATCTGTTCTGGAAAACAGAATGCAAATATCCCCTGTCTGGAATATAATTTTCCAAGTAACGTGGTGTTTGAAAAGCCAAAATTAGTCATCGCACTATTACTTCTGGAATTAAGTAAACAAACAAAAACAAAAGGCTAGTCATAAGAGATACATATATCCCAGACCATGAAAATTCTCCTTGTCCCACTGCAAATTTTACCTCCATGGAGGTTGGCAAATACATGGTTATGTACCACCTCTCCCCAAACGCTGGCAGTATCACTAATCAATAAGGACATGCTTTCTCAGTGAGTCTGAAAGGAGCCTTACAGTCATTTCCAATATCCTATGCCAGACACTGTGCCTCAACATTCTACTTAGAAATAAAATGTTTTCCAACACAGGCCAACAATGCTGGTATTGCTCTTATCCAGGAAAGTCAACATCTCTCCCTCAGTACAACTCAGCATACAAAGACTGTATTTTTTTCTCCAAATCCCATTTTTCCATATTCCATACTTTTCCATACTTCCATACATTTCGATACTTCCCACTCCTTTATGTAGCTACACCTTTTATTTATATGAATTAAAATTACTGATTGTAGTAAGAGAGTTGGCATGCTAGTGTTTTCTGAGATGTGCTGGAAACTTCCACCATTAGGCGTTGAACTAATGAGTTTAACTCTAAGTGACCTTAATTTTACATCCTGGAGTGACAACAGATTGTCACCACTCTGCACTGAGTGCATCTTAATGATCAGAAGAGACTTAAGTTTGAGATTAACTTTGAATCCAGGAATTGATCTACCCCCTTCTCAATTCTGGAAACTCAATAGCCTGAGAAAAATAAATTAACTATGTCAAAACTCATGTGAGATTGCCAGACTTTGATTACCGTGGTTCATAACAGGAACTATAATAACCATGTGGAATATTAGTCTTGTCAGTCCATCTTCCCATTTGAGACCTTCCCTTCGGAATTTAAGGAAAGACTATAAGACCACTTAGAAAGGATTTGGAACGAGAGCAATTGATGTAACTAACAACTATTATCTAGTCCAAACCAACCAGATGCTATTTTTGGCCGGTCTCTGTTTTTTCCCTTCCAGGCAGTGTTATAATATAAAATTCCTCAAGTTGCCATATCACATCTTTCTTTTCTGGGTAGGATCCTAATCTCGTCAAAAAGAGAGCTTCTGTAAATAGTATCTCAAACACATCTCGATTTCAGAGGCCTCTGCCCAATAAAAGCATTAGGACAATCCAAGTAGGACAACCTGAAAACAAAAATATTTAAATACACCTGAGCTGATGTATTTTCTGCTCTTCAAAGTCTCAGTATCCCCATACATTCTTCGTAAATGCTACTTGTATTAAATACATACAGCTTGAACTATAAAGTTTTTGTTATCACTGTTTACATGACATATTTAGTTGTACAACTCCAAGATATTTCCACTATTAAAATTAAATCTTATCTCAGTATTTTCAATTTTAAATGTATGGAACTTAGCTAGTTAATTTTCTCCATTTTAAAAGTAATTACCCAAGGAAATTATCCACATGTGTAACTGTCTTATACATAAACAAAAAGGACAATATGTTCATTATCTGAAATACCATCACCATAGATAGTCACAACGTTCTGGTTTATATCAGAGATTGGCAAACACTTTCTGTAAAGGGTCGAGTAGTAATAAATATTTTAGGCTTTGCAGTCCATGCAATCTCTGTCTCAATGACTTAACTCTGCCATTGTAGCACAAAAGCAGCTGAAGATAATAAGAAACAAATAGATATAGCTGTGTTCCAAGAAAATTTTATTGGCAAACAAGTCGTGGTCTGGATTAATAAATACATCACATTGTCTTTATTCATTCACCCATCGAACAGCTCTTACTTTGATTCCATATCATGGACATCATGAATAACGCTAAAAGGAACATGAGAGTGCAGATACCATTTAAGATAATGATTTCATTTTTTTTGGATATATATCCAGAAGTGGAATTGCAAGAACAAATGGTAGTTTTTTTGTGTGTGTGTGTGTTTTTGGAGGATCCTCCATACTCTTTTTCTTAATGGCCGTACCACCTTACATTCCCACCAACAGCATACAAAGGTTTCCTTTCTCCACATCCTTGCCAACACTTTTGTCCTTCACCTTTTTGCTAATAGCCATCTTTACAGGCATTTAGTAATATCTTATTGTGGTTTAGATTAGCATTTCCTTGATGACTAGCAATGTTGAGCATCTTTTCATTTGTATGTTGGTTATTTGTATACATTATGAGAAATGTTTCTTCAAGTGCTTTGTTCATTTTTTTTTATTATTCAGCTCATTTATTTTCTTTATTGAGTTGAGTTCCTTATACATTTTAGACATTAACCTCTTATGACATGCATGGCTTGCAAATATTTTCTTCCATTCCATAGGTTGTCTCTTTCATCTGTTGATTGTGTCCTTTACTTTGAAGAAGGTTTTTTGTTTAATGCAACTTCATTTGTCTATATTTGCTTTTGTTGCCTGTATTTTTGGGGTCATATTTTAAAAATCATTGCCATGATAAATGTGAAGAAGCTTTTTGTTTTGTTTTTTTTTAATATTAAAATTATTATTTTAATGAATAACAATGGACTTTATAATCACAAAATAAATAACACTGACTTTAATAATACTATCTAATATTTATGATTTTCTTTTTTTCTTTCCTTTTTTTTTGTTTCAGGTGCACAAGACAAAGTAATACTTAGACGTTTATCATTTATATCCCTCACTCTGTGTGAACCCCCCTCCCCCATTCCACTATCCCTCTGACATCGCACAGAGCCATTACATTTCCACTGTCTCTATTCCTAATGCTGTACTCCACTTCTTCTAAGTATACATACACACACACACACACACACACACACACACACACACACATATAAACATGTAGTTGATATTCATTATTGTTCAGCTTCAGCTTCAGGTGTACAATGCAGTGATAAGGCATCTACATCATCCCTGAGGTGGTCTCCCTAATGAGACAAGTGTCCATCGGATACCCTACAAAATCTTTACATTATTGACTACATTCCCAAAACTAATTTTCAAAACCCCATGGCCATCTGCGGTTACTGACTGTTTTCTAATCCCCTCACTTTCCCCCTTATCTCCACCCACCCCTCCCATCTAGCAACCCACAGTTTTTCCTCTATGTCTACAAAACTGTTTCTGATTAGTTCATTCACTTATTCTTTTCCTTAGGTTCCGCATATAAGTGAGATCATATGGTATTTGTCTTTCTCTGTCTGACTTATTTCACTTAACATAATGTTCTCTAGGTCCATCCATGTTGTTGCAAACGGTAAGATTTCTTTCTTCTTTATGGCTGCATAATACCCCATTGTGTAAATGTACCACAGTTTCTTAATCCAGTCATCTACCGATGGGCATTTCGGTTGTTTCCATGTCTTGGCAATTGTGTATAGTGCTGCAATAAACATAGGAGTGCATAAAGTTTTTTGAATTCGAGTTTTGGATTTCTCCAGATAGATACCTAGGAGTGGAATTGCAGGATCATAAGGTAGTTCCATTTTCAGATTTTTGAGATACCTCCATACTGTTTTCCATAGTGGCTGCACCAATCTGCAATTGCACCAGCAGTGCACAAGCGTTCCCTTTTCTCCACATCCGTGCCAGCACTTGTTGTTTGTTGATTTATTGATGATAGCCATTTTGACTATCTTCAAAATGGTGAGGGTAAGATGGTGTCTCATTGTGGTTTTTCTCTGATGGTTAGTGAGGTTGAGCATTTCTTCATATGTCTGTTTGCCGTCTATATGTCCTTTTTAGAAAAATGTCTCCATGTCCTCTGCCCATTTTTTAATTGGGTTGTTTGTTTTTTTGGAATTGAGTTGAGTGAGTTTTTTATAAATTTGTGATATTAACCCCTTATCAGATATATCATTGGCAAATATCTTTTCCCATTCAGTAGGATCCCTTTTTTGTTTTATTGATGGTTTCCTTTGCTGTGAAAAAACTTTTTAGTTTGATGTAATCCCACATGTTTATTTTTTCTCTTACTTCCCTTGTGCGAGGGGATACATCAGTAAAAATTTTACTCTGGGTAATGTCTGTAAAGTTACTCACTATATTTTTTTCTAGGAATTTTATGGTTTCAGATCTTATATTTAAGTCTTTAAGCCATTTTGAATTTATTTTTGTATATGGTGTAAGGAGGTGGTCCAGTTTCATTTTTTTTTTTTTTGCATGTGTCTGTCAAGGTTTCTCAGCACTATTTATTGAATAGACTGTCTTTACCCCATCGTAAATTCTTGCTTCCTTTGTTGTAGATTAAATGGCCATATAGGCATGGATTTATTTCTGGACTCTCTATTCTGTTCCATTGATCTATGTGTCTGTTTTTATGCCAGTATCATGCTGTTTTGATTACTGTAGCCTTGTAGTATAATTTGAAGTCAGGTATTATACCTCCCACTTTGTTCTTATTTCTCAAGATTGCTGAGGTTATCCAGGGTCTTTTATAGTCCCATATAAATTTTAGGATTATATGTTCTATTTCTGTGAAAAACGTCATTGATGGTTTAATAGGAATTGCATTGAATATGTATATTTCCTTAGGCAGTATGTACTTCTTAACAATATTAATTCCTCCTATCCATGAACGTGGTATGTGTTTCCATCTATTTGTATCTTCTTTCACTTCTTTCTTCAGTGTCTTACAATTTTCTGAGTACAGATCTTTTATTTCTTTGGTTAAATTTATTCCCAGGAATTTTATAGTCTTTGAAGCAATTGTAAATGTTTTTTTTATTTTTTTTTAATTTCTCCTTCTGATGTTTCATTATTGGTATACACAAATGCAACTGATTTCTGAATATTAATTTTGTATCCTCCTACTTTACTAAATTCATCTATCAGCTCTAATAGTTTTTTGGTGGAGTCTTTAGGGTTCTCTATATATAATATCATGTCATCTGCCTATAATGACAATTTTACTTCCTCCTTACCAATTTGGATGCCCTTTATTTCTTTTTCTTATCTGATTGCTGTGGCTAGAACTTCCAGCACTATGTTGAATAGAAGTGGAGAAAGTGGGCAAACTTGCCTTGTTCCTCAGCTTAAGGGGAATGGTTTTAGCTTTTCCCCATTGAATATGATGTTAGCTGTGGGTTTATCATATATGGCCTTTATTATGTGGAGATATGGTCCCTCTATTCCCACTTTCTTAAGGGTTTTTATTATAAATGGCTGCTGGATTTTATCAAATGCTTTTTCTACATCTATTGATATGATTGTGTGATTTTTATTTTTCATTTTGTTAATGTGGTGTATCACATTAATTGATTTGCGGATGTTGAAACACCCTTGCATACCAGGGATAAATCCCACTTGATCATGGAGTATGGTCTTTTTAATGTATTGCTGAATTCTGTTTGCTAATATTTTGTTGAGGATTTTTGCATCTATGTTCATAGATGCAAAATGTGTTCTTCATTTTTAAGTCTTTTAAGAACACACTTTTAATGTGTTCTTCATTTTTAAGTCTATGTAGAGATATGGACTGTAGTTTCCTTTTCTGTGGTGTTTTTTTGATTTTGGGATCAGGGTGACAGTGGCTTTCTAAAAAGTGTTTGGGAGCCTTCCTTCCTTCTGGATTTTTTGGAAGAGCTGGAGGAGAATAAGTGATAATTGTTTTTTGAAAATTTTATAAAATTCACCTGTAAGGCCATCTGGTCCAGGGCTTTTGTTTGTTGGGAGATTGTTGATTACTAATTCAATTTCTCTGATGGTAATCAGTCTATTCAGGTTTTCTGTTTCTTCTTGATTTAGCCTTGGAAGCTTGTATGCTGCTAGAAAATTGTCCATTTCTTCCAGATTGTCAAATTTGTTGGCATATAGTTGCTCATAGTAATTTCTTAAAATTTTTTGTATATTTGTGAAGTCCTTTGTCACTTCTTCTCTTTCATTTATGGTTTTATTAATTTGGGTACTCTCTCTCTTTTTTTTTTTTTAATGAGTCTGGCTAAAAGTTTGTCAATTTTGTTTATTTTCTCTAAGAACCAACTCTTGGATTCATTGATCTTTTGCATTGTTTTTCTGGTTTCTATTTTATTTATTTCCACTCTGATCTTCATTATCTCCTTCCTTGTGCTCCCTTTGGGCTTATTTTGCTGTTCTTTTTCCAGATCCCTTAAATGTGAAGATAAACTGTTAATTATCTGTTAATTAGTGATGTTTCTTGTTTCTTTAGGTAGGCCTGCACTGCTATGAATTTCCCTCTTAGGACTGCTTTCGCGCATGCCATAGATTTTGGGTCGTCGTGTTTTCATTTTCGTTTGTCTCAAGATATCTTTTGATTTCTTCCTTGATCTCCTGGTTGACCCATTCATTATTTAGTAACAAGTTATTCAGCCTCCATGAATTGGTGTGTCTTCCAGTTTTTTTCCTGTAGTTTATTTCTAATTTCATACCACTGTGGTCAGAGAAGACAATTAGTGTGATTTCAATTTTCTTAAATTTATCAAGGCTTGTTTTGTGTCCTAACATATGGTCTATCTTGGAAAATGTTCCATGTGCCCTTCAGAAGAACATGTATTCTGCAGCTTTGGGGTGAAATGCTCTGAAAATACAGATAAAATCCAGGTGGTCCAATGTGTCACTTAAGGCTGTTGTTTCCATATTGATTTTCTGTCTGGAAGACCTGACCCTTGTTGTCAGAGGTATGTTGAGGTCCCCTACTATGATAGTATTACTGTTGATCTCTGTCTTTATGTCAGTCAATATCTGTTTTATGTATTTAGGTGCTCCAATGTTGGGTGCATAGATGTTTACTAGGGTCAGGTCCTCTTCTCAAATCGATCCCTTTATTATTATATAGTGCCCATCTTTGTCTTTTAATGTGTTCTTCATTTTTAAGTCTATTCTGTCAGATATAAGTATTGCAACTCCAGTTTTGTTCTCATTTTCATTTCCATGAAATATCTTACTCCAACCCTTCACTTTCAGCCTGTGTGTGTCTTTTGATCTGAGGTGAGTCTCTTGCATACAGCATATACAACGGTCTTGCTTTCTTATTCACTCAGCCACCCTGTCTCTTGATTGAAGCATTTAATCCGTTTACATTTAAAGTGAATATTGATAGGTACATAGTCATTCCCATTTTAAAATTTGTAGTCAGATTTTTTTCATCTTTCTTCTATTTACAGAAGTCCTTTTAGTATTTCTTGGAATGCTGACTTGGTGGTAATAAATTCCTTTAGCTTATTCTTTTCTGGGAAGCTCTTTATCTCTCCATCAACTTTAAATGATAGCCTTGCTGGATAAAGCAATCTAGGTTGTAGGTCTTTGTTTTCCATCACTTTGAGTACCTCCTGGCACTCCCTCCTGGCCTTCAATGTTTCTGTAGAAAAGTCATTTGATAGTCTTATGGGAGTTCCCTTGTATGTAACCCTCTGTCTTTCTCTTGCTGCTTTTAGGATTCTCTCTTTGTCTTTAACCCTTGCCATTTTAACTATAATGTGTCTTGGTGTGGACCTGTTTGGGTTTATCCTGGTTGGAACTCTCTGCACTTTCTGGGCTTGTATGTTGGTTTCCTTCATCAGGTTAGGGAATTTTTCGAACATTATTACTTCAAATATGTTCTCAATCCCTTGCTTCCTCTCTTCACTTTCTGGTATTCCTATGATGCGCATGTTGTTGCGCTTGATGTTATCCCAGAGGTCTCAAACCATCTTCATTGTTTTTTTTTTTTTTTATTATTCTTTTTTCTTTCTGTTTTTCTGTTTGGGTGATCTCTGCAAACTTGTCTTCTAAGACGCTAATTCGATCCTCTGCCTCATATAACCTGCTGTTAATTCCTTCAAGTGAGTTCTTTATTTCAGTAATTGTGTTCTTTCGTTTTAACTGGTGGTTCATTATGATTTCTTTTTCCTTCTATATGTTATCTCTAAGCTCCTTAAATATTCTTATCATCAGTGTTCTGAACTCTGTCTCTGATAGGTTGGTTACCTCTGTTTCATTTGGTTCCATTTGTGGTGGTTTCTTCTGTTGTTTTATTTGGGACATGTTTCTTTATTTCCCCATTCTGGCTGACTCTCTGTGTTTGCTTTGATGTATTACATAGATTCCCTAGAGTTATTAGTTCTTGCCGGGCTATCTTTTGTAGTATGTGTCCTTTATATTTGACTTGCACTACTTCCTTCTTCCCCTCTGCTCCAAAGTGTGCTCCAAAGTTGACTCTTGTGCTGTGTATATTGTCCTGTTAAAGAAGATCTTTAATTGCTTTCGCTTGTGAGTAGTTGGGATCAACTCCTAGGCTGGCTAGTTGTGAAACTTGGCTCTGCCCACCGCAGGGTGTTCTGCTGCGTGAGGGTTGACCACTTAAATGTGGTTTGGCCTCTATGGGCTCTTGTGCCTGTAGAGAATTACCTCTGGGTGTGTCACTTGTAGGTCAAACCCAGTAGTACTCTGGTTTGTTCTGGAGTTGATCTCTGGTTGTGTTGAATCTTGTGCCTCTTAACTTGGGCCCTGGTAGTGCAATTTCAGAACAAAGCAAATCACCAAGCACAACAACAAGAACAACAAAGAAAAGATCAAATATATTCACAACCGACAACCCACACTCAACACAGGTAAAGATATCAAAGATATAAAGACAAAACAAAACAGAAAAAAAAGAAAAGCAGCACCAAAGATTCCTCTGTTTATTGTGCAGGCAGAGCTGGTCATCTGGTGCCCAGAGTGACTTTGGGACTGCAGATTTACATGCGTGGGTCTGAGGCATCTGGATGGTAGTTTTTACGAAGTCAGTGCAGTTTCTGCCCTTGCTTGCACATATGCGCACTGAGAGTAGCACCACCAGCCCTGTGTCTACTTCTCCTGAGTCTTAGGGCACTTCTTCCGTGTGTGTGTGTGTGTGTGTGTGTGTGTGTGTGAGTGTGTGTGTGTGTGTGTGTATGTGTGTGTGTGGTGGGCAGGAGATGTCTGAGCTGCTGAAAGCCCATACCTGTGTCTAACACCTACTGCTGATCCCTGGGAGTGCCTCCGCACTTGTAATAGGCAGGCCAGAAAAGGTGGTGGCTTGGGGTGGACGAGTCTCTTCTCTCCTAGCCCAGCAAAAATCACACTCTTCCCAGCCTCTTCCCTGGGGTCAGAGCTGCACGCCAGTCTTCCCGGAGTCTGAGCACTAAGGCTCCTCTGTAATCTGACACTACTCCTCAATTCAGGGTCCAGTATTAATCTCTGGAAGGGTGCGGTAGGATTGGAAGAGCGGGGGTAGAGGCCCAGGTATGGAGTTTGCATCCTTTGTCCCACCTTTGTCCTGCCTAGGGCCCAACTGGAGGTCTCAGCTGAGGTTATTTCCTCAACTGCTGGATATGCTGCCCCCTCAGCGGGAGAGATCAGCTGTGGGATGAAGGGAAAGAGCCCACCTCCTGGCTTTTGTGTTCTCTGTTCCGTCCTGGGATCCCCTGCGTCTCTGCAGCTGTGGATGCCAGCTGTGTTTCCACAGCTTAAGGCGCGGGCAGCGTCCTGTTTATTGTTGTTGTTTTTTTTTTGACCTATGTGTTCTTCCTGGAGTTTTATGCTTTCAAGTCTTACCTTAAGTCTTTAATCCATTTTGAGTTGATTTTTGTATATAGAGTGAGATAAGGGTCCAATTTCATTCTCCTGCATGTGGGTAAAGTTTTCCCAGGGCCATTTAGTAAAGAGACTGTCCTTTCCCTATTGTATGTTCTTGGCAACTGTGTCAAAGTTTAATTGACCATAAATGCATAGATTTATTTCTGAGCTTACTATTCTGCTGCATTGGTCTATATGCCTGTTTTTTGTTTGTTTGTTTGTTTGTTTTGCCAATATCATGCATTTTTTCATTACTATAGATTTATAGTATATTTTGTAATCAGGTAGTGTTATGTTTTCAACTTTGTTCTCTTTGCTAAAGATTGCTTTGGCTATTCACTTTTTATTTTTATTTTTACTTATTTATTTATTTTTTGGTTCCACAGGAATTTCAGTATTTTGTTTTTCTATTTATGTGTAAAATACCACTAGAATTTTGATAATAACTGCATGGAATCTACAGATCATCTTGGGTAATATGGACATTTTAGCAATGTTAAGTCTTCCAATCTATGAACACAGGATATCTTTTTATTTATTTATTTATTTATTTTTTATTTGAGACATATTTCTTAAAGCTATATATCCCAGTCTGTGAACAGTTTTCTCTAACCCTACAGTGTTCCCCAATCTTTTTCACATCATGCCATGCATAAAAATCACCATGCTTATGGCAGACTGAGGTAAAATATGAGACCTTTACCACTAGCTACTTCATAACCTGCCCAGTGCCTTGGGTGATCAGCATATCAGGCCACCTATAAATCCATCATGACACTCTAGAGCTATACAGTATACTGGTTAGGAAATTCTACAAGGATGTGTGAGGGACTAAGAGAGAAATTAATGGAACTATTAGAATAAAATATGAATTCTCTGATTATCAAACATGGAGCAGATACTTTTTCCAGGATTGTGATGTGTCTTGTTTTACTTTGTACATTACATCTGTTCCCCATGTGCAAATTTTTATATTAATCTTGAAAAACCCTTTACTCTTTCCCTTTACATATTATAAGCTAAGGATCTTTAGTTATTCATCTAACTATTCTGTTTGTTTTTATTATATATTTAAATATATATTACATTTCAAATATATCTGTAAGATCTAATGGTGTTTTTCCCCCAAAATACCAAAATGACAATCTTGTCACCATGTATAGAATAATTCATTCTTTAAACACTAATTTTAAATGCCATCAACTTTGTATAGTAAAGTTTATACAAACATGAATTTTATTTTTTTCTGTATTTTTCTTTTCAATTCAGATTCACTGATCCACCTATTTGCTTTGGTACCAATAGCATACCTGTACATTTACTGTGGTCTGACAGCATATCTCTACTCATTTTTATTCTTTTTCAAATATTTTCTGACAATTCTCATGTATTCATTAAGTATTCTTATAGTGATTTTCAGTAAATTCCCTAAAATCACTCTACTTTTTAAAACAAAATATGTTACTTAAGAAGAACTAACATCTTTTCTACAGTGAGCAAATCCCATAGAAAAAATCGTCTCTCTGTTTACACAATTCTTATTTTCTATCTCTCAGTAAAGTGTCGTGGTTTTGGCAAAGTATTGAGGTTGGGCTCATCAATTAAGTTTATTGCTAAATATTTTATATTTTGATGGATTATCCAGCTATAGGCACAGATGATACCAACACGGTTTTATTATTTTTGTTGGGCTTGAATTTAAGTACTATGCTATCTCCAGTAGAAAAATTGGGGCAAGTTCTTTCTGTATTTGTGTTTTATTTTCAATGGAATATGAATTATTCCTCCATGAAATATGTTGGCCTGGCACTTTGGGGAGCAGGAGATTAGTTATTTGGCAGCTTTCTTAATTACTTTCATAATTTTTGGCTGCTTCAGGGTTTTCCTAAAAATTAGAAACATCTATGTCATACAGATTTTGAAAAATGTTAGCCTAATTATGAAATGTATGTCTATGTAGTTATTTACTTCATCATTATTTGTTGTTATAATTCCTTTCTAATATTGTGGTTTTCTGTGTATTTTTCACCACACAATACACATTTATTTAAAATTTAGTTAGAGTATTTGGTGGCATATGTGCTTCATTTGTCTGTTCAAACAATTTACTTTGGGATTCAGTACTTTATTTTTCAATTTGTCTTTTTTTAATTTGTAGGACTAATTTTTCTTTTTCTTCTGCTTCCCCCCCCTTGTTTTACATAGGCTTTATTTTATCTTTTAATATGTCTCTTGAATCAATATTATGATTTATTTACATCCACTTTCTTTTAGTAGTAAAACTTTGTACTTAGAAATTTTTCTCTACATACAGCTTGGCCACCGTCTTTAAGTTTTCGAAACTGTTAGGAACATTATCATTATTTTCTAAATGTTCTGATTAAAAAAACTATTTGGGAAGGTTTTCATTTAGTGGAAGTTTTTCTCCTTACTTTCAGAATTTGAATTTGGATAAGAGAGCATGGCTTATACCATTTCTTCTTTTTAGATGATTTCTTTGTGAATTAACACTTAGTAAATCTTTATAAAAATCTCATGGAAGCTGATAAAGTTTATTTTCTGTTGTAGAGTACAAAGTACCCTTCCCATTGCAGAGGGAATCATGTGAAGTCAGAATATTATTTTGTAGCAATTAAAGGCCTATTTGCCTTCTCACATTACACACTAGCAAGTTGCACATGCCTACACCAAGCAGGGACAAAAAGGAATAGACTCAAAAATGAAAATGAAATAAAAAAGAAAGTTCAGCAAATTGCTGGTAGAAAGATTCCCATGCATGACTGCAGAGTTTGTTTCTCAGCAACAAGACTAGATAAGAGCAGATCTGTTCTGTATACTCAATTAATTTGTTTCAAAACGAACAGTTTCAATTTGCAAAACCCCCGTCCTTAAATCAAACTACTAATTAGGCAATTTTTATCACCTTAAAAAAAGGAACTCTAATGAAAAACAGCCATCATCATACTTTCTTGTCTTGGATGCTGGAGAGTCATTGAGATCTCTGTTTTTATCTTATGAAACCCAGCCAATTCAGTCAACATTAGCTGAAAATAAGCTGATGCCATATGCTTCTTTCATATTAGATAGACCTGATCAACTCAATTGACCCATGGACAAGTTTTCTTTCAGAATTTTTTTTTTTTTTCCCTTAGCAATCAGTATTTATTTTAAATTAACCCAAGTACTCAAGATCTCTGTTCTGGATTATTGCCATCACTTCTTAACTGGTTTCCTGGCTCCTACCCTTGCCTTCCCACATTCCCTTCTTAATAGAATTAGAATGATCCTTTTGACTAGATTTGCATTTTTTAAAGTTTCATGCCTGTCTTTCAGTCTTTGCACTATTTACGAGCTCTGCCTAAAATGATTTCCTCTCATATGATCACAAGACTAACTTCCTCATTTCCTTCATGTCTTAGTTTAGTTTCCCCTTTTCCATGAGGTCTGCTCTGTTTCAATACTACTTTCTAAGCCCTGATGCCAGCATTTCCAATCTCCCTTACTGCACTCTACTTTTTAAGTTTTATATAGCATGTATTACCTATGGACATACTGTATTTATGATTTATTTGCTCACTCTCACTGCCTGAATGTAAGCAATAGGTCAGAGATCTTCATTTGTTTTATTCACTGAGGTCTCCCAAACACTAGACCACTTCCTTCCCCATAGTAAGCACTCAATAAGCATTTGCTGAATAATTGAATAATGATTTTCACCTCATCTGGAAAATCACAAACATATAAACATGCAAAAAGGGCACTGATGGCCTGATGAAACATGTCACACGTTTATAAACACAGAGCTTAGAGCAAGAGTGGCAAAGATGCTCCTAAACTCTAACTTGGATTGTGCTGAGGGCATGGAGAAGCCCTACTAGAGCGCCATATTCAATTGCATAATTTTACATAACTAGGCATTAATTGGCCTCCATTTAATACAAACAAACATATAAAAACACAGAGGAGCCACACATTTCCTTATCAAGGGCACATTCTCAATCCAGGTTACAAACTGATGCAAGAAAACTTTCTTTTTTTTTTTTTTATTAAATTTATTTGGGTGGCAATTGTTAGTAAATTTACATAGATTTCAGGTGTACAATTCTGTATTACATCATCTATAAATCCCATTGTGTGTTCACCACCCAGAGTCAGTTCTCCTTCCATCACCATATATTTGATCCCCCTTTCCCTCATCACCCACCCCCCACCCCCTTACCCTCTGGTAACCACTAAATTATTGTCTGTGTCTATGAGTTTTTCTTTCTCATTTGTTTGTCTTGTTCTTTTGTTGTTTTTGTTTATATACCACATATCAGTGAAATCATAGGGTTCTCTGCTTTCTCTGTCTGACTTATTTCACTTAGCATTATAGTCTCAAGATCCATCCATGTTGTCACAAACGTTCCTATATCATCTTTCCTTAACGCCGAATAGTATTCCATTGTATATATACACACCACAACTTCTTTATCCATTCATCTATCGAAGGACATTTTGGTTGTTTCCATGTCTTGGCCACCATAAACAAAGGTGCAATGAACATTGGAGTACACATGTCTTTATAGAGAAATGTTTTCAGATTTTTGGGGTAGATACCCAGGAGAGGGATTGCTGGGTCATATGCTAATTCTATTCGTAATTTCTTGAGGAACCTCCACACTGCCTTCCATAATGGCTGCACCAGTCTGCATTCCCACCAACAATGTATGAGGGTTCCTTTTCCTCCACAACCTCTCCAACACTTGTTACTATTTGTCTTGTTGATGAAAGCCATTCTGACTGGGGTTAGGTGATATCTCATTGTGGTTTTCATTTGCATTGCAAGAAAACTTTTGTTCTGAGGTTTTCATAAAACCAAGTTCACCCTGCTCCATTGGTAAACAGATTGTTTAATTCCAGTGTGTCAAAATAATAGCAAATAATGCATTGGAGTGTGTTTCTTTTAAAATTATAGAGTGTCAAAAATATTAAAAAGAAATGTGAATCAAATAATTACAAAAGTCCCCCCTCCAAATTCACTGAAATAATAACAGACTTAATGGTACTTGCTGTCAGTACAATAAGATGGAATTTTAAAGAATTCCTTCCACACTCAAATCCTCAAAAACAGATTTTAACTCCTAGGCACTACCTGTTGAGCTCTATAACAGCTGTTTGTGCACTTGTGGCACATGAGCCAGAAGCTGTAGACACCACAAATGTCTTCAGATTTTGTGTTCTCTGGCCAACTTCCAGAGGCCAGGGCCTACATCTCACTTCTGGAGATTTTTATTTTTCTTTTTTCTTTTTTTCCTTTTTTTGCATCTTAGGAAACCCCCTTTGCTTTCAGGGGCAGACCATAACCAGTAGCTCTCAGGATGCTAAGTAACCTATCTCCTTCATCCTTGTAATGATTCTAATACATATATCTTACACATTTTCCAATTTCCCCAAAGGATTAAGCTCCTTCTTGGCTTAAAGTAACACACCCTTTAGTATCACTTGCTCATTCTTCCATAAGCTCAAAAAAAGTGCTTTCACTCAAATCCTCAAGTGTCAGATAATTAAGCTACAGCCAGAATAAAATACCACTGGTATAATACATGGACTACCTCCAAAACTATTTTTTTTTCTGTACAAATATGATATATTTTAATGACACTATTCACAGTTTATTAAGATAAATGTACTGGGTATCTTCACTCTCCCCCTTAGATATATTCTACCCTCTTACATCTTGTTCTACTCTGCTCCCATGGAGTGCATCAACATGCTCCTTTGACCTCTGGTTTCTGATCAGTTAGCCAATGGGAGGAACCTGCAAGATATCGATAATGAAAGGAGAATGGAGTCAAGGTATTTATTCCCCTGGAGTTTTCTTCTCTTCCACATCACCATGGACTGACTACATTTCCCTCCCACAGGCTACACTCCTGCCTGGCTGCTTTATCTAGACAGCTAATCTTTCCAGTTTGGGTGACCACTCCCTCTCATTCTCCTTCAGATTTGAGAGGTATAATGGCTGCCTATTGTTACTAAGCCAAGGTAGAACACTTCTGTGCTTCATAGATTATTCTGTTTGAAAATGCCTTCACTTCTTGACAGGACCCTGACTTTTACAGTAAGAAATCAAAGCACATGATAAATATATGTATGTCCAAACCAAACAGAAAAGTACAAAATTCTTTTGTTCTTCTCTCTAATTTTCATTCCCTGGAGGTAAACATCTTCAACTGTTTCTCTCCAAATAACATATATACCTAATAAAATCTTCAGAATGGAGGGGTGGGGGAATAAGTGAAAAGATAAAGGGGAATATAGGCAATAATATTGTGATACGTCTGCATAGTGACAGATGATTACTGGAATCAGTGGGGTGATCACATTGTAAGGTATAAAAATTTTGAATCACTATATTTTATACCTGAAATTAATATAACCGATATAAAATTGCATACCTGCTATACTTCAATTAAAAATAAATTTAAAATTTAAATTTTAAAATAATTTTAAATAATTTTAAAAAATAAAATCTATTGACTTTTTATTTTGAAATATGAAAACCTAAAAATTATTGATATCTCTCCTCCCGGTGCTTGATCAGTCTTGGCAAGTTATATCATGTTTATATCACCTTCTGTCTTTAGGATATTAAGTGATATAATCCAACTTCTCTTTAGTGAATCATCAGCTTTAGAAAGTATATCTTCTCTCCTCACCATAAAAAAAAAAAATAATGAGAAAATTAGTAGCTGCAGTGAAAGCAGTGAAACGAGTAGCTACCTCGTTTCACTTTTCCCTTCACTTCCCAATTTCTGTTACCTCTACCATGGGATTTATACAGTGAGGTTTATAAAAAATTTTTTTTCAGAATTTTGATCGCCTATTACTCAGCTTTTGGGTTTTCCTGAAGTTACAATGCCTTTTTTGTTTTTTCCTACTTAAAACAAACATACAAACAACAACAACAAAAAAACACCTTTGCCTTTATCTTATTACTAAGTTCATCCAATTTTAACCATATAATTTGTTCAAGTGAATACAATTTCACTTTGTATTTTCACTAATTGCTATCTAAGCCTACTGCACATCTTTTCTTCCAAGCTTTATTTTTATTGCCCTCATCTTATACTTATATACTTTTGTTCTTTCTTCCTGGATACTGTTTTAATGTACCTAAGGTATATCCACAATTATTTTTGCAGTGGAAAAAAATGCACAGGAAATGAACTTTTGAGATCTTTTATGCAGAAATGTCTTTATTTTGTCTTCATAAGTAATTTTTACTTAGACTAGATATATAATGCTAGTTCAAAATTATTTTCTTGAAAAACTTCGCAGACATTGAATTCTGTTATGATTCTAGTGTTGCTGAAGTGAATATGTTGCTTTTTCTTCTCTGGCAGAGTTTTGAATTTTTATTGACTTTGTTTAGTTAGTGTTCTGCTGATTATTCTTCCTTTGATAATCACGTATTTTTAATTTCTAAGAATTTTCTCTTGTTTTAATATTGTCCCCTTTCCTCTAGCAGTCCATTTTTAAAAAAATACCATATCTTCTTTTATGTCTCCAAAGATATTAAGTAGACTTTTTAAAAAATATCTTCCAATGCGTGACTTACTCATTTCTCCAGGGTCTGCATTGTGCTTACTTATCTTGGGACTTCTCTGTTCTGCTATTCCTTTTACTTGAGTAGAGACAGCTCATTGGGTATCTGTGAATGAAGGACTAGACTGATTGATCTCTTGAAGGATTCCTCTTTTCCTATGTAAGAGTGATTTCCAACAGTCTTTTTAAGATCGCAAGTACCGATCTTAATTTCCATATCCACCAGTTGGGCATGTGACATGGGGGGTTTTATGTTTACATGCTGGGTAGGTCATATGCAGTTTTCTATACACATTAGTTGAGTATACCATGCAATAGAGTTCTCCATACAGTGCTTAGGCTTCTTGTACAGTAGGACACTATGTAGACTCATAGAGCATGTCATACGGTACACCATTTGGATATATTATATGTTCCCTGTTGGGAATGTTATATGGGAGCTTGTATATATGTATGCTGGTTAGGCATGTCATACGGATGTTTCCAAATATACTGATTGGGCATGTCATATGTACTTTATTTACAGGTCTTTATTTACCATTGGGTAAAGTACCATTGGGTACTTTATTTATAGGTCTTTATTTACCATTGGGTAGAATTAGGTAGGCTGGCCAAAAATGATAAGAGATATATTCTATTGTGTTGATGTCCAAACCTAAAGTCCTAGCCCTTCATAAACATATCATTAAATTTCTTAAATATAACAGTGCCTGATTTTAACCTGGAATTAAAAATTATTTACAACAGTCACTCTTTCTGTGAAAATGGTTGAAGGAAATACACAACTAAATCTAAAACTTTCAAATACCTATTAATGTAAAGCTTAGAAAGTCTTGGAGACACAACTTCCATCTCTGCCACTGTTGTCCCTGTGAATCTTCTGAGCCACAGTTTCCTTCATTTTTTTTTCTCTGATGCTAAAATTGTATTCACCTTTTGTCTTCTTATCAAATATCTGGTCGACTGATGGTCTGCCATTTAATTTCAGCATGGATGTGGGTTTATTTTCTTTCTTTGGAGAGACCTTATGTCATTTACTCCAGTGTAACGTGCAGAAAGTTACTTGACTTTCATACCTCGGTTTTCTCATTTGTACGTGATTTTAAAAATGTATAAAAATTGGGATACTAGCAATATCTATCTCATAGAGATAATAGGCATACTCATTAAATGCTTGAAATATTTCTTGGCACATAGTAGATAAGGGATAAATGTGAACTATTATTATTCTGCATTATTTAAATTACATGATTTATTTTTAATATATATTTTATTTTTTAATTGCAGTTGATGTATAGTATTATATTAGTTTCAGGTGTATAATATAGTGATTAGACATTTATATAGTTTACAAAGTGATGGCCTCAATAAGTCTAGTACCCATCTGACACCATACAAAATTATTACAATATTATTGACTATATTCCTCATGCTATACTTTATATCCCCATGACTATTTTGGAATTGCTACTTTTTACTTCTTAATCCTTTCCCCTTTTTCATCCATCCTCTGTCACATGTGGGTGTGGGACCAGCCCATTCAATGCTACTCCTACCAATCTCAAGGTAGCTTCTTCTGTATGTCTTTAGTTGTGAGGCTTCAGTTCAGCTAGACTTCAGGCAATTTTCAGTGATGGCTGTTTTGAGTTGTAATTTTGATGCGATCATGTAATTTTGATGAGAGGAGGTAAGCACAGTGTTTATCTACTCCACCATCTTGACCAGAAACAAATTATATTTTAAAATGGGATTTTGAGAAGAAAATTTGGTTGTGGCCATACCACTAGCTTGAACCACCAGACGGTAAGGTTAAATATTAAGTTCAAATATTATTTTAAATAAATATTGGAAAGAAGCTCTAACTTTTCTTTTTTCTAATTTATATTAAGTTAGTTAAAATTTTGCACTTGATGAAAAATTCTAAGCTCTTTTTATTTGTCACTTAACTTGTAGCATACAGTAAGATTTTGTAATTGCAACCACTGTAGCTTGCAACATTACTTTGGCATAGTGTTTCTTTTCTGAAATATTCATAAAGGTATCAACTTTTATTTTTCCTGTTGAGTATGTTTAAATATAATTAGACCACAGAAGAATCAACTTTAGATTATATTCGCACTGATTTTGTTTAAATACATATTTAAATATTTTTTTCTCATTCCACAACACTGAAAATATTCCCATGCTAAGGGCATTCCAGTTTTCAAGTAACTTAACTTTATAATTACTTTATTTAAATAAAAGTGATAATTTTTCTAATCTATCTAGTGTTTTAATTCAACAAACCTATAGTAACCATTGTTCTTCTTCCTATAACACTATTACTAACTAGAAAACACTATGCTCTAAAGTAAAAATCCAACAGAGAAATGTCATAATCTTTCTCAGTAGAAGCTGATATTTTAGACAAGTGTTGTTTTACATGTTGTTTATATAATTTAGTTTAAATCCAAGATTCTGATACTACAATGAAGAATACCATAATATTTAGAAAGCCAAAGCATCTGCATTTGAATAAAATCAAAGAAAAAAGAGAAATGAAAGAAATGAGCAAAAGACAGTGATATCCTTAGCACAGGATTTTAAGGAACAGCCTCATAGCATCAGTCCCTTCCTCTCTAACTAGCAGCAACAGCAATGCAGCCATTAAGCATGAAATGAGTATGATTTCCAGGTGGCCTTCATCAAAGGAATAGCATTTAATGGTGATTTAAATTTGCCAGGAAGTGAGACATTTCTCAAATAAGAAGCATGTACAATTGAAATTCTGCCAAGGAACTAAGAAGGGAAGATTTGAAGCTGATACCTACCATCATCATGAAGCATTCCAACATTTTTTTAAATGAGCAAACAAGATAATGAAACTAATTTTACCAAATCATCTTGAGAAAGGAAGATTTCTCTATAAACTTTTGCTATTAACAGCGAGGATATTCTGAAACTATTTACTATTAAGAGATAAGCACAAGGAGAAAAAGTGGGTTTTAATATAAAGCACAGGATGTGGAAATAAAACCACTGATATACCAGAATCCCAGTATAATAACATTTGCAATAGTCAACTTTATAGTTAAGGTTACAACTCAATTTCATATCCCTGTTTTACTTGCTCATAAAAACTTGGTAGAAAGTTCTTCAACATTAAAACTTTTCATATTTGGTCTCCAAGTAAATATGAATGATAAACACGAAAGTTTTTCAGTTTTAATAAAGGATTTCTTTTTCCTTTCTCCAAGGACAATTCTCCAAAACAGGCACTCAGACAAATAGAGTGAACAAGGAAGGATTTAAAATGCGTGAATCTCCTAACTAAATTTCAAACATTTATTATACATCCTTGTCTTTTAAACAGCACCTGAATTTAAAAGTTTTAAAAGTTCAGGGAATTTAAAAGTTTTCTGGTATGATACTGGTCCTCTAAAATGAAATATCTAGATTCCAAATGCCACCATAAATAAGCACCTGAATCTTACTCGTATCTTAACTAGAGAGGAATTGAGTGTGATTATGAGAAATTTAACAGACTCAGATTGTAGTTTGCACACTACTAAAATAATATAACAATTATAATTTTTGTAACAGACCCTAGAATTTTCCCCTTCTGCCCAGATTTCACCTAATGCCTCTTTGGCAGGGAGGCATTATTGAGTCTTATCAATAAATAAGACTCTTAATATTTGACAATACTTCTTTCTTTCTATCCCCTTCTGACAGATAACCTCCTTCAAAATGTATCGGATACATAGGAAATATCTAGCTCTGCTCCTATTAATGATGTAAGACTATCTTCTAAACTCTGCCAACACCATTTAAGACCTCCCCCGAACTTCAAGGATTGGTTAACCTGTCCAGTGGCACTAACTAGAAGTCAGAACTCACCCACCCAAATATGAAGATCATAACTTGTGGAGCGGGGTGTGGAGAGGGCATAGCTTGCTTTTAGTGAGTAGGAGTCAAGGATGTTAAATATTTTGCAACATTCTGCAGTCATACAAAATGAATTACACTGTCCAAAATGTCAACAGCACCTCCTTGAGAAATCATGATCTACATATTTTTTTTTACTTGAAGAAATTGGTGATCTAGGATGTTATTCATGTTAAACCTGCATAATCCTAGATGTTTTAGCAAACTAGAGTTCTGGAAATATATTGCACAACATGCAACTGAAAATGGCTAGATTGCTCTGGATTTTGAATCTGGATCTCAAGAAAATGCCCCCAAACTGAGTATGGAAACATAGAAATGGTTATTTGAGATTTAGATATTCTGTCTCTAAAAACTGTTGGGCATTCACAGATAAGATGAGGTCAGGAATATCAATACCCTCTCTCTAGTTCTCCACTGATGTGGAACATAAATGTGGGAGGAGGAGGGGTAGGGGTGCAGGCAGTAGACTGGAAAAAAAAAAGAAAACAATACTATCCACATAATAAAAACGATAAGGGTGGTAAAGTATGGACTTTGTTACCTGACACTCCCAAGTCCAAGTCCCCTGTTCTATTGTTGAATATAAATGACATTAGGCAACTTCTAGAAGATGGCACCTGTAATAGTTACCTTACATGTGAAAATATGAAAAGAAAGAACCAAAGAGCAGTTTGGGACCCGATATCCTGAGAAAAGTAGCAGCATAAGAAAGTAATGATAGGTAGCACTTAATGAATATTTACTCTGTGCAAACTGCTAATACATTCATCATTTAATTTAATCCTCACAGTTCTAAGATGTTGTGGGAGCCATTTTAGACACAGAAATCATGAAAGTTAGAGAGGTGAAATAACTGGACCAAGGTCACAATGGTTGGTACACAGCAGAGCTAAGATTTGGACCCATGTCTTTACTTGAAATCAGAAACTCCTAGCATTTACTCTAATCTTCCTTCTTGGAGAAAATCATGACAGACTGTCACAGAAAGTTGGAGCATCCTGAAAGTGAGGAGATAAAACAGCCCCAAGTTACACAGAGAGTCCTTTGGGGCCTCCATTTGCTAGGCAGAGTAAGCAGAATTTGAAAGAAGTGGAACTGCATAGATTCCCCTGACAACTATACCAGGCAGAAAGCCAGCAGGAGGGTGACATCTTGTCACTGGCACAACACAGAGAAGGAGCTTGGACAAAGTATCTGTGGCAGCTATGGAAATGTGCTGCTCTGCTCTCCTGTGTGTGAGCATTGACTGAAGGCCCCAGTAGCTGCGTTTCTGAATCCAGCATTGCATTCACAGCCATGAACTATCCACAGCCAACTACTAAGCACTATACAGGGATACCAATGCAGGTCCATTTTTGTAAGACATGGGACTTTTCTGCTGACAACTTTGGCTTGAGAACTTCTGATTGACCCAGAAAAACTTCCTTAGAACTGTATTGCAGTCTGAGACTTCCAGCCAATCCTCCTTACTTCTGTCTCCTACAGTGGGATCAGACCTACATTGAGATTGTGGTTTGAAGGATTGCTCCAACTTCTCCAACACTGTTCCATTTTTCCTTCACAGACGCTTCCCCTAATAAATATCTTACACGTCTAATTCCATCCTGGTGTCTTTCCAGAGGACACGAACTAACAGTCATAGACTATCCATAATCTAGTTAGATGGCTTCTCCAATCTCAGAAAAGAAACAGTGAACACAGGATTTTCTTTATTGAGATTATCATGGCTTTTCCTTCCCCAAAACTCACTTCTCTTGGGCATCTGGAGTGCTAATGCAATAGGACAACTATGACAGGAAACAAAATAGAGATCAATAAGGTAAGGATTACGGGGTAAGTCAAAGGACAATCAAAGAACTAAAGTTAATGTTTTGATCAGCGAAGTGTATAATTGAGCCACCATAGAGGTTTTATAATATGCAAAGCTATTGAAGAATTTTCCCCAGGAAATAGAGATGAAAACCATGAAAGAACAAATCATAATCATGAAAGAGAGAGACCAAAGAGCTAACATATTAAGTGGTATGCAATCCTGAAGAAAAGACCAGAATTAATAAATAACAAAGATAAAAAAGAGCAAAACATTCCTGAGCTGAGGAAAGAACTAGTTGTATAGATGAAAGGTTTTCCCAAGCTTCAAGTTAAATTGATAAAAGAACACCTCAACTGCTCTGATTTTTCAGTCTAGTCCTTATCTTTCAAGCAACAGAATCTTTTCATATTTCTTGAGGCTTTTCTCCATTCAGTCACCTTTACATCCTTAAAGTGGAGGGTTCAGACAGGTTTTGTCAAACACTGTCTGAGTTATATGGAAAACAGCCTCATGACTCTTCCTAGATTCATTATTTGTCCATGTTAGGAGAGGCAAACTGATGCTAATAACCAAACTGTTCTCTCTTTCCCATCAGCTATCTCAAATGCCCTCCTTTTCAACCTGCTGAAACAGTTTGTTTAACCAAGTTAAGTAATTGGCAACTGAAGGTAAGTGCAATAGTCATGTTCCCAAGGGGCAAAAGTCCCCTTTTTGAGGACCCCAAGTGGGGTTCTTTACCTGTTTGGTGTGGTGAAGTTAATTACAAGACTGAAAGTGAACATTATCAGCACAAGCTTTTATTCCATGTCCAGAGAATGGAGAAGGGGGAGCGCAGCTCTCAGATCAACTTCTTGTCCCTTAGCAGTTGAGAGGTGGCCTAAATAGGATAGTAGAAATGAAGAGGAGGTTTAGGTAAATAGCTACGGTGTGTCCTCGAAAGTAAGACCTAGCCGGACCATCAGATCTAATGTGTCTTTTGGAGCAAAAATTACTATAAGACCTGGTCTTGTTTTACTATAATGTAAGACAGGGTCTAATATAATATAATATAATATAATATAATATAATATAATATAATATAATATAATATAATGTCATGTCATGTCATGTCATGTCATGTCATGTCATGTCATGTAATACATATAATATAATACCGTGTCATGTCATGTCATGTAATGTAATACATATAATATAATACCGTGTCTTATTTTACTATAACATAAGATGGGGTCTTATATTAATTTTTGCTCTAAAAGACGCACTAGAGTTGATGGTCTGGCTAGGTCTTATTTTCAGGGAAACACGGTAGGAGGAATATTCATGGATTTTCAAGGGAACAGGGTGGTCATGCTTTGTTTTTGTTTGATTATCATTATGGCCGTTTTCACAGTGATTGGCAACAGTCATGGTCCTGGTAGGTGTGTTATTTAGCATGGAGATGATATTATAAAGAGCTTTAAAACCTTTTGAAGGTCATTTAGACAGTCATCTTCATTTTGACCAGTTTCAGCTCATCTTAACATGTTCTTAACTCCTGACCAGGGCCTCCCTGTTCTCAGAGATAAATAGTGTTAAAAAGGGTGTGAGGTTTACCCAGAGGTCTTAGACCTTCTCGCAGGTCCTGCAGGCCTGTCAGGGGGTAATAGCCAGCTAGGCGCTAGTTATTACTGAAGTTTTTCCAGTGATGTATATTTGCTTCTTGCTGACTATCTCCTACTGAAGCCCCCCAACTTTGCCCAAAATTAGAACTGAAACATGTCTGGGAGCATTTGCATCAATTTTAAATTGCAGTTGTGAAGAGTATATGGGGAGATAGAGAGAAGGGAAATGTACTGCTGTTCTGAAAGTGTTCTCCTTTGGTTTTATTTGTTTACTTGCTTATTTCTTTTGTTTTGCTTTTTTTGCTATTTAGGTAACTTGAAGTTATCTGCATCGATTATCTATCTAGCTGGCAACTGCTAATTTTAAAAGCCCACTACCACAAATATTATACTTTAAATGGCATACCTCACCTTTGAAGTATACAGTTGGAAGACTACTTTGTTCAGCTATCCATCATACGGGATTTCATGAGATTTAAAAGACATTAGGTTATGAGTGCAACAGGTAGAAATCTGCGTCCCAAGCTCATAAACAGAAGTAACTGATTAAGCAGAAAATAGTAGAGCCATTTGAGAAATTGACATAATAGTTGGAAAGTCTAGAGAACTAAGTGTAAGAGTAGGCTTCTAGCTGTCAACTCTCACCTCCCAAAAAGACCACCAGAAAAAAAAATTTGTTGATCATGAAATGCTAAATTAATCAAATCAACAGCAGTAAGGAAAAAGATAACCTTAAAAACTCATAAATATAAACAATAGCTTAGTGATTACCAGAGGGGAAGGGGTAGGGGGTGGTAAATGAGAGTAAACACAATCCAATATATGGTGATGAAAAGAGAACTGACTCTGGGGGTGAACACACAATGTGATATATAGATGATGTATTACAGAATTGTACACCTGAAACTTATGTAACTTTACTAACAATTGTCACCCCAATAAACTTTAATTACATTTTTTTTTCTTAACAGTATCTCATAAGGGGAACGTAAGAGGCAGATATCCATCATGTATTTAGAGCCTGGGTTGAATGATTTCAATGCAGGTGTTTCAGTGACTGGAATTGCTTAAGTTTAGTCATGGCTTATGACAAAATAGTTTTCAATTGGTGGGTACTGTGAGGCAATAAGAGTCTTGAAAAGGTTCTTGAGGAGTAACATGTTAGTCTTACTGAGTGCACTGGTTTAGTTGGTTTCATCTCACCTTTCAGCAACTATTTCTTGGAGCAAGTAACAATGTTATTTTTGCTAGTTCTCAGTACTGATTCACAAAGGGACAGGAAGGAATGCCTGGTCCCACATTGCTTAACACAGGGGTGGGGAAATGTGTCTGGGCCAAATACTGCTTAATCAGAGACAGAAATTTATGTTGGTTTCCAATCTCATAGCATTGATGGCCCCCAAATCATGCTTTAAAATTGTCCTGATAGAAATAAATGACATTTCTGCTATTTCACTAAGCATTGGAAACCACATGCAACTGCCTCATTGCAACCACTCCTAAAGTAGGAACTCTGGAATGCAGGAAATCACTGCTTCTACCAAAAGCCAAATATATCTTCCTCTTGCAAAAAATAAAATAAAATCCTTCTTGGAGTTACTCACGACTAATGTGTAGTCTTGCACAAGTATATCTGATTGACAGACCAGAGGTTAGCTCTCAAGCTTATACCTGAGAGAGGCCATTCCAGGAGGCAAAATTTGGGAGTTTTCTGGATTTTATTGGAAGGATTTGAACACAAAAGATTATACATTTTCTAAACATAGGAAGGATATTCAAAATATATGATAGCCAGAAAGTGTGACACTTTCTGAATTCCATTATGATTCACCCCCTGGATGCCCAAAATCATTAGGATCAGTGGCATACAGTGGTCGCTCTTACACCACTGTGCGCCCTCTATGGGTGCCCCCAAGTCATTGAAAGTGACAGGGGTACCCATTTTATGGGGCAAGAAGTGCAGCGCTGGGCTGCCAGGACGGACGTGCAATGGTTGTTTCATGCTCCGTGTAACCTACAAGCAGCTGGCATGATTGAACTATAATGGCCTTTTGAAGCAAGGTCTCCGGGTATCAAAACACCCTCCCATGATGCATGACTGGGCCTCATGTCTATGGGACGCCCTGAGAGTCCTGAATGAGAGACCACAGAAGGGAGGGCCTGCACCAGTAGAAGTTCTGCTACATCGAACGGCTGCCCCCATTCAATTACAAGTTACCACCAGTGAGACTCTTAAAGCCAGGCTAGGGCAGAAATGGAAACATTTTGCTGCCAACACCTACATGCTTGAAAGGAGGGGAACGGCAGCAATGGACTTGGCCCTGGCAGGTCAAAAGCCCCCACTGTCGATGGTTGGGCCTGATAGCCCCTGGGGGGCCGGTTTGACTCATAATTTGCAAGTGACGCCAGGGGTGGTAGCTGAGTGGCCACCGCAAGTGATTGTAGTATACTCAAGTGATTGTAGTATACGGAGGTCCGATACCGGGATTTTGCGGGGAAACTGTGTTCTCACTATGGCCAACAACAACCTACACTTTCATCCGTGCTTTCAAAAATGAATAACAGCATCTACTACAAAAAATACAAATTAATCATTTCTAGTATTATTTAGCTATCTCACAAAAAAGGAAAGGGAATAATTTACTTTGTGAAAGGAGAAAAAGTTAAATCGTATCAGCTATTGTATTCCAATTTAAGTCTGAATCTCTGGATGATAACCATGTCTCTTTCTGCTGCCCCCTCTTATCTTAACTTTCTGTCTCACTTTGCAAAATTTGAAGTCTATGACACCAACAATGCTATGTGACAGAGCTGGGGAAATGAGAGGAAAACAGGATTATTAGCTAACATGTATAAATAGGTATATAACACAGAAAGAATGAAATATGGGTATTCCTTTCTGGAAGACTGTAGCTGTTGGCATTATAATTTGCCTCTCCCACTACCTGTCCACATTCCCCCTGCTTTAAGCTTGCCAGGGCTCTTTGCCTAAAGAGTTGTATTAGTAAAGGTAGGGTTAGGCTTCTGTAAAAACAAAGACTGAACAATATCTTTGAGACTCAAAGGTATTAAACATTTATCTCTCTTTTATGAATAGTACGGAGTGTTCATTGTGGTTGAGCATCTGGTAACATGTAGCTTCCAAAAAGCTCCACCACTGCCATTTTTGGCAGGTAAAGGAGGAAAAAGGGAGGAATTCGGGCACAGGATTTCCTCTTAAGCAAAGAATATAGAAGTGAATGCATCACTTTCACAGCCATTCCATAGGTAAGAATGGAAGTTGGAAAATAATGACTCTAGCTGCACAACCATTCATCCAGGACACAGGAGAACATGATTTTAGGGAGATAACAAACTGCTTCCACCACAGGAAGTGACTCCAATCTTCATTCCTGAGGGGTCTTTGCCCTTTGTGGTTCTGTCTGAATTTGCAGTAATTTTCCATTCCCATTGATCGCTGGACAAGACTGAACTAGAAAGTCACCCTAGGACAGCCCCTTAGCTCAAGATGTACTATTTCCTGACTTCATTGTGTGGCATTATTACTTTTGCCCATTCAGGCTCATTGAATTATGCCACTCATCATTCTCAACTTCTTTGTCACTTGCTCATCAAGTAGAATAAGAAACTCAAAAAACTCAGGAGGCAATCTCCATCTTCCAGTTAAACTGAATCATTGTTTTGTCCTATAATGAAAAGTTTCCTCTCTTAGGAACCCAAACAACTAAGCCAGCAGAGCATAAAGGCACAGGAGTCAGGGGGAATAAAAAAGTAAATTACTTAATATAATAGTGAAAGGAAATGTCCCCGCTTTCATTATATGTTACAATTGACTACCTCTTCCACACACTTGATTTCTAAAGGAAAACATTAAAAAAAAAGAAAGTCAAATGCATACCTGGCCTCACTTGACAAATTATTTTACAAAGTGTAATGAATGGGTTTGGGGTCCAATCTTGTTCTTTTTCTCCCTCTCCCTGAGCCTGAGAGGCAGTGACCCAGGTAAGTGATTTTCTACCAAGATTCAAACTTTCCTCTGAGAGGTTGTCCTATTTCCTAGACCGGTCAGTGTAGAGTTAGGACGCCTACATGTTTGTCTCTCACTACACAATGTGTCTAGCCAAGCTACATTTATCAACCATAAAGATGACATAATATTTGCTATTCCATCTGCAAATAGCATCTCCATTCTTCCACTTGCTCATTCAGTGGGCTCTACTTTAGATTATACCAATCCAGTCAAAGCCACTATCAGGTTTTGTCTGGACTGTCAGAAAGACCTCCTCTTGCCACCACCCCCTCAACCCACTACTTGCTCCCTTAAATCCATTCTTTACACACAGCCAGAGTGATCATTGTCAACATAAGTTAGATGATACATTGCTGTGTTTAAAATTTCCCGGTGAAATTACGATCGTACTCTAAAGGTGTGACAACCCCTCTAATTTCCTGACGTCATATCCGGCCATACACTTTCTTGCTCTCTCTGCCCAGTTACACTGTCCTCCTTACTATTTCTGGAATAGACTAAGCACAGTTTGTCTTATGCCTCTTTCCATTTTCCATTCCTTTTGTCTTCAGCTCATTACGCCCAGATAGCCTGGTGGCTATTCCCACTGCTTTCTTTAAATCTTTCCATGAATATTACCTCTAGAGCGGGTCCTACTCTGACTAAACTGTACAAGCTAATACCTTCCCCATGTCATCTAAGCATTTTTCAACTTTGAAATATTTTTTTGAAAGAGTTTCCAGGTTGAAATTTAAATTCTATAAGGTTCCAAGAAAAAAGGTTAAGCAGAAGACAGGAAGGTCGTTTTCACGTAGAAGTTCTATAAAGATTTGCTTTATTCTATGTGATTTCTTTGTTTGTTTGTTTTTGAAATAGCCTGGATTTTATTTTTAAAAATGTTGGCTACTATAAAAATCATTTTATTTCAGTAGTTACTTTTAAATAAATAGGGCTTGTGTATTTGTTTGCCTCTCACTATGCACGTACCTCCTCCTAGGAGAACAATTTAAATTTTACCAACAATGTGTCTTAGCAGAGGGTTAGATGACATCTCCCTGCCAAAGTTAGTGGTACAATTAAAATGTGTATAAGGCAGATAGATGGCAATTGACTCCCTGTGGTTCCCTCTAATATAGATTCTCTAAATCACATGCCTCGGTTATGACTACAGCAGTGTGTTGCCTTCCCCTAACTACTTTCTTCACAATTGTGTGCACCATGCAGGGGATGGATTTTGCCTTATTAGCTGCAGGAAAGCAAGATTCAGTACAAGGCCTGAGTGCTATTTTGCACATTTTCTGTAATTTGAGGAGATACAATAAGATGAAATTTGCAAATTCACAAAAGAGGACAATGGTTCTCCATTTCCCATGAAGTAAGCTTTAGAAAGTAAAATGACAGCATCTTTCACACAAGGTAAATGTACCCTTTTAGCAAAGCAAGTTGTTTTGGATATCACAGTTTAATGAAATGTTGCCCCAACTAAGCTGTGTCATTCTGAGCTGTCAATTCATAGTAAGAGAACACAAAATTCAACGCTGGTATTGAACATCAGAGCTATAAAGCCCAAATCACAAAGGCAGAACAACACCAAAACTTAGATCTTTATAGAGGACAAAACCTTGGTGAAGTGACCAAGAAAAAGCGTGTCAGTATTTACTACAGTTGTACAAACATATGACACAAGATTGAGAATATCCACTCTGAAATATATCTGAATAATAGATAAATCTGTTCAAAATAACATTATTTATAATGACCAAAATAATGAAAAAAGAACTTAAATAGGCATCCACAGACCAGAGAGAAATAGTGGTGTATTCATGTAATAAAAATTATATATAGTGATTAAAATCCATGAATTAAAGCTATATACAAAATATGAATGAATGTCATGAACATAATGGTAAGGAAAAGAAATCAGACACAAAAGAAACCCTTTACAGAAAACTGCAAAACAGGTAAAGCTATAGTGTTGGAAGTTTAGACAGTGGTTGTCTTCAGTGTGAATGTAGTGTGGTGTGACTGAGAGAAGTTATGGGTAAGGTTTCTGTGTTGATGTCTGTTTCTTGACTTGGGTGATGTTTACATGGGTGTTCAGTATAACTCAAAGAATTGTATATTTTTCCTTTCGTTTACCATTATGTGTGTTAAACGTCAATAACAAAAAGTTTTAAAAATGAAATGCATAAATCCAGTAACATTTGAAAGGACCAATTAGCAAATTTCTAAAATTTCTAGCTAACAGAAATTTCTAGCCTCCATGTAAACTCCATTGTTGCTAAACAAAAGCCACAGCCAAAAATAATAATAATAATAAAATAATAAAATAAAATAAAATAAAATAATAAAAATATAGTAGTCTCCTAAAGCTGCATTAATACAGAATATCAGAGGGGAGACACAGTTTGTGACTACAGTCACTTTTGCCTGATAAGAGAATGAAAATTCCTCTCTAAGAAAGGTATCTCATAGTTGAGGAAAACAAAAAATAGCTGTTTTGAATGCAGAAATTGAAGTCAGCACTGGGCATAGTTTGGAAGGAGACAGCACCAGTGAGCTGAATTGCTCTGCCTAGAAAAATGTCAGGAATGGAACTGGGGGAGTTTCACATCTGGCAGATGGGAGAGCGAGGTGGAGTGAGAGATGCTTTATGCACGCAACTCAGCTGTTTCCATCTAGCTTCATATGGAGCAAAGAAATGGAAACAGCAGCAAGAGGTATGGGATGGTCAATTCTAAAACAATAAAAAAGCACAAGGGGGAAATAACAGAGTGCAAAAAGTAATGAAAAGCAACATAAGCATATCAAAACAACAGCAACAACAAATAAACCCTTGCAACACTAAGATAAAAGTGGTCCTTCTTATGTGAGACCAAATTTGGACCATTTTATTTAAATTTTCCAAGACAAGGTGATTTTAGCAAGCTGAAAGATTAGGGACATTTGGATTACATAAACATTTGTATAGTATCTCTATTAACATGATACTCTTTAAATTTCATTATCAAAATCCTGTAAGGTAGTTATTATTAACCTTTTTTAAACCTAAGGCTGTTGAGACTCAGGCCAGCTAAGAAAGTCACCCTTGTCCAGGCTGCTAGTATGTGATGGAGCCAGAGATCAGAATAACTCTTCAAAATAAGGAGCCAGAGATCAAAATATTCTTCTTACTGCCTTCCCTCACCTCAAGAACATGAAGAGTTTCCTGAGACTACTTTCGTGTGAACAAAATTTAGTTGTCTTTAATCGATGAATACTTTAGCTATCCTTTAATTGGACCCAGGTGTGCTACAAATTCTGTCTCATCCTAGCTTTTTTGATAATATCTTAAGTTTGATGTTTGGAAAACCCACAAAATAATTTTAAACAGAACATTTGTTCATTATTCTCATTATTCAGAGATATTTTGTAACTATATGGGGAGATAGACTAGACTGTCAATCTAGGTCTCAGCTTCCATAGTACATTTATTTCTAAGAGAACAAGAAAGAAACTCCACTCTTTCACTCGGTGCTACTGCTATAATAAAATTATGTGTTAGTGAAAACATCAATCCTTTACTTTAAATGTTAAATTGTGGAAGCATTCAAATCCCCTTAGAGGTGGTCACAGATTCAGTGAGCAGTCATCTTAATAATGAGGCCCTTAAGCATTTATTAGGAACATAGAACAAGGTCTAGGCTTCGGAGGGAAACAGACTTGGGTTAGAAGACTGGTTAGAAGGCCAGCCTTGCCACTTATTATGTAACTTGCCGCAAGTTAATTTTCTAAGGCTTCAGTACTTCGATTCCTTAATTATAAAAATACACTGATAATATCTACTTAATAGAGTTGTCATGAAGATTCAAGTTTATAATATAGCAAAGTACCCTGACATAATACCTGGTATATGAAAAGTGCTCAATAAATACAAGTGGTACCTATAATTGAACAAAATCATGATGGCACTAGAATTCTCTAGGCAGGTGCTTGCAGAACAAATCTGGCCCACCTTCTGCTTTTGTAAAATAAAGTTTTATAAGAACACAACAAAATACATTGTTGAGGCATTGTCTATGGCTACTTTCAAACTACAGCAGCAGAGTTAAGCAGTTGGGACAGAGACTGTGTGGACCACAAAGCTGAAAATATTTACTATCTGGCTTCTTATAAAAAATAATAGTAAGTTCATTTCTAAGGCATAAGGAAAGAACCTTGACAGTTGGACTCTGAAAATGTCAGCCATTGATGTTAGAATTTTGCTTAGAGAAGAGACATTGCCACATGAAGGATAAATTTATATTGCCCTTATTTCAAAAAAGTTATTGAAGTTAAAAATAATAATAATTACTCTACTTGGCCAGAGTTCTTGCAAATTTTTGGCATTAGCATAATAACAGCCAGACATTAGTTTGAATAATCAGGCAAAGTCATTATTACTGAAAAGGCCCAAATGTACTGAACATGTAAAATAATAATAATACAGGGCTTTTTTTCTATAAAAACCATGAGCCTTGGATTAGACTATCTGATCATTATTAGCAAAAGATGCATCATGAAAATAAATAACATAGCAAATGATTTACTATCCTTTGTTCACTTAATACATTTAAAACTATGTTATAAAAGTTTGCTAGAATCAAATCTTACTTTTATTGTTTAGTAGCAATGATATTAAAAATAAAAATTCATTAAGTGCTTATGATTTGCCAGTCTCAGAGTTATTTAGTACAATAAGTCTTCACTTAGCGTAGAAGGGGAGCAAAGTTTGCCAACACAAAATATGCCTTTTTGGGGATATTGATATTTTCTGCTCCTTATTTAAAAAAAAAGAAAAGAACCTCAGGAAGAACTTTTGACCTTCCCCCTAATTGCCTAAGAGAATTTAGATAGAGGATCTGCTCCAGGAAAGGAGCTATTTTCACAGATAACTACAGTTTAATAGAAGTAATTGTGACAGGAAGGAACCCAGCAAGGCCCTTTGATCAAAGTCCTCTTTCTGTCCCATTGTTAAAGAGGGCCCAGAAAACCTTTATTTACCAAACATTTGCTTTCCATCTCCATGTGAATTGCCTTTCTCCCCTTTGAAGTCCAAACCTCATCTCCACTTTCTCTTAGCTCAATTTAGCACATAAGTAAGCCTCAAGTGCCTAATTTGTCCTCAGGTCCCATAATCTTATGGAACCCCTGTATGACCACACATAATTAAATTTGGTTATTTCCTCTTGTTAATCTGTCTCATGTCGATTTAATTCTTAGGCCAGCCAGAAGAACTAACAGAGGAAAGAAGGAAAATTTTCTCCTCCTCCACAATGTCATCAATAGGCTGTGACTTTAAGCAAACATCATATAAGGAAACCCATTTTACCACAGGCTAATTGATAAAAACCAAGAGTTAAATTCCTATGGCATCTCATCAACATTACAATAAACTAACATTGAATGAAATGACATTATATGAGGACCTACTGTGATTAATTCAATAGACTGTTATTCTGATAGATGGACTACCATTTATTTTCTTCATGTACATTTATATTTCCTGAAATTTTTACAGTGGTCCTATATGCTTTATAATTAAAAATAAACCAAAGCACTTTTTACAAGTGGAAAGGAAGACAAATCTTGCTACTTATAGTCATTTAACTTATTTATATCTGCCACTACCCTGGTCCTTGAGATGTAAAGAAATGTTAAGAGAAGATAAAAACAAAGGAGAAAGGTATTCAACAGTGGAGTTACCAGTGATAAAAGAGCAAGAGATAGGAATAAAAATAAATAGCCTAAGGAAGCAGAAAACAATTATTGAGAGGAGTAGGAGGAGGAGAGGAGGAAGACAAGGAGGAGCAGGAAGAGGAGAAGAAGGAGGAGGAGGAGAAGGAGGAGGAGAAAAAGGCCCCATGTGAAAAAAAGAAAGGATTGGAAGTTATACACTATCTAAAGGCAATACCAATTAGGAAAGGGAAGGAAATGAAAACAGAATTCATAAAAATCACAGTGAATTTGAGGAAGAGAGCCATGAAAATATATTTGGTTTCATTGGTAGGTACAGCAAGAAGCAAAATCAAGGTAGAAGAAAAGAATGTCAGAAATTATTTTAGAAAGAACATGATTGATACAACCAATTTGAAGTTGGAAAGGAAATATATTATTTTCCATGTTTGTATTCCAAAGGGAACTGTCATGAGGCCAGAAGAATGTAATACGAGATGTGTAAAATACAATTGAGAACAGCTTATATGCCACACATGTGAGAGAAGAATGAAAGGAAGGTGGACAAGTTTCATATAGCATCATCAAATGCTTTTCCATTCTAAAGTAATCTCAAATGGTTTCTTAGAAGTTGACAAACAGGAGACACAGGTTTTCACTAGCCAATAGCTAAAGGAAAAAAAAAGATTATCAAATTCACATTGATGAACCAAAGATAGTGAAGGAAAAACTGATGCTGGGAACTTCCTTAGTTTTAACACTGAGGATCTCCTAATCCCCCCTCCTTCCTGGGCAAACCTTTGATAGTCTGGCCCTATTGGAGAAACTGAGAAAGGATAGTAAACTACAAACAGCCATATTTATTCTTAGCAAAGAGACACACTGAACACATCATCTGCTCATTAACAGAGAGCACGCAACTCTTGCAGCCCTTTACCTAATGTCCAAACATGCAATCAAAAACCCTCTCTTCTGTACAAAGGTAGAAGGCGAAAGGTCCCAGGAGCATTTCCTGTCCATGTAATCTGGACAAGAAACATAAGACGATTGACAGGGAAAACTGGTGATTAAACCAGAAAACATGTTCAGCAGGGGCTTTCCAAGCACCAGTGAGAACATTTCCACTTCTTCCTTCCAGTCTTGGAGAAGAACACACACACACACACACACACACACACACACACACGTGCGTGAAAATGCAATTATTATGATTATTTGCACTTCACAGAGAAAGAGACTGAGACAGAGATTCAATAACTTGCCCTCTTTCACAGCTACTATAATCAGAATATGAATCAACTCTGCCTGGATCCAAAATTATGTGTCGTTAATTACTCTGTTGTACTGTTAAAAGAAACAACAAAAAAGACACTTTTGCTTTGAAAACAGGGTTTTTCGGATACTAGAATGAGTATTAAGAAAAAAAAGGACGCAAGAACATCTCTCTGAGGCGCTTAGACTTCTTTTTGAAGTATTAATGGTACTTAGTAACTTATTTTCTAAAGGATAAAATAAGAGAGTTTGAATGCTTTTATTTTGTGAGAGCTAGAGCACATTACCTATCAGAGAATATGAAAAACATTGTTCAAAAAAATTAGAGGCATTTAGGAAAACAATGAGTTCTAATTCAATCGGATATGCCAGGCATATATTATATAAAACTCTGACCAGTGTTATATAAAGATCTGTTTATGTTTTCAAGGAAGCACTTTTTGACCTATAATCTTCAGTGCTATATTTACACAGTAGATGAATACATGACATTTGTTTTTGCTGGAAAAAACCTCAGCACCTCACCAGGAATAAAGCATACTTGAGCAAAACCTGAAGAGCAATTTTAAATCAACAACATGTGCAAAATAAGACAGTAAGAACACACAATATAGTCAATATACTCATTGAAAAATCTCTTTAAAAATAATCATAGCATAATTACTAGTATCATGTGAAATACTGCAAGTGTGATATTCCGTTGGTCACCTAGTCAATGACCTTCTCCACATGAACGGAGAAGAAAACTGACTAATTTATGTTTTGGTTCAAGCATAACAAATCCTAGACCTCAACAGATACAAGGAAAACTGGTGATTTATGTCCTAAACAGAAAATCAATTTCATTCTGTCATGTTAAAGCTTAATTGCTTACTTCACCATGTCCCTATACAGCACTCATCTCATCTGACCTCCAATTCTTTTCATAATCATACTGTATTTGTGCATCGTTCCATTCCACATGTTTCCATAAACGGTTAAATTATTTCCCTGAGAAAGCTTGACTCCCTAAAGTTCATTAAAGCTCATTCCAAGTTTTTCATTACTACAACTTTGAGAGGTGTAATGAGGATTTGGAGTAAAATCAATTGTGTGCTGGATGTGCAATTATTGGGATCTTTAGCATATATGCAGCAAGTAAATAAGCACTGAAAAGCCTTGCTGTGAAGGGTTTCAAAATGAAATAAACGATGAAACTACAATTGAGGAAGTAGATTATTTCTCACCAGGTGTTGTGGAAATATGGAAGCACGCTGCAGTTTTTTCTTTTTTCTGCTTATTCTCTGAAACAATTTGGAATGCCCCAGGAATGACATTAAGACAAATAATTTATGCCATACAAATCATTAAACCATAAGCAACTTCATTAAGTAGCTTCCCTTTGGTATCCTGAACTAAAACAGCTGGCCTGACGGTTGGAGAGTGAAGAAAAAATGAAATTTCTTCTGCAACCAAAACCCTTCTCTCAGATTTATAATGAGTTCCTTTATTTAAAGTGACCCGAGGAAAACAAACCAACCTAATTAATGCTGACAAGTGAGGTCTGAGAAAAATTCCAATCATCAGATGTTTGCTTTTAAAAAGCCGTGGATGTTTCATGGTAATAATAATAATTATTATTGTAGTTAGTGTTTACCGAGTGCTAACCAAGTGCCAAACACGGTTCTCAATGTTTTATTTCTATTAACTCTTTCAATCTTCACAAAGACCCTATAAATACTATCAGAGCTGGCTACATAATTTGAGGGGCCCAGTGCAAAATGGAAATGCAGACCGTTTGTTCCCAGAAGCATGCAAAAATGTGTTTTCTTTCTTTAGCAGTCTCTCTCTTGACCTGTCATGGAGTTTCTTATTTGCTATTTAATGCCACACTCTCTCATCATACATTGGGAGCAAACCCTAAATATTATCCTCCTTTTAAAGATGAGGCAACTGAGGACCAGGAATATGAAGCATGCATATGGACACAATAGCTGCTTCAGAGAGGATCACATGATGCAATCAGAGACAAAGAAATAGGATGAAACTTGGTTGGGAATCTGGGAAGAAGATTCGGTTTACTCATTGACTTGAATGTTGGAGGATAGGAGGTCCGGAGCTGCTGCTGTTCTCATGCTTTCTTGTGACACTGAGCCTAAAAGCAGTGAAATAAGAGACAGAACCCAAAGGAAGCAGAAAGTGTACCTGTGAGGTATTTTGAATTCCTGCTCAAGATACACCCGCCTTTGGATTTCTCAGTTACATTAGCCTATAAATTCCACCTGCGGTTGATTCTAGCTTCATGTGAAAGGTAGGTCTGTTGTAGGCTGACAAAAAGCTCCCGTTCTTCATGAAAAATGTTCAGGTCCTAATCCCCAGAACCTGTGGAAATGTTATTTTTCATGGCAAAAGGGACTTTGCAGAAGTGATTAAGGTAAGAATCTTAAAATCAGATTATCCTGAACTATCTGGTGGGCCCACTGCAGTCATAAGGACCCTTATAAGAGGGAGGCAGCAGAGACAGACTCAGGGAAGATGTGATGACTGAATCAGTGATGGGGGCCATGAGCCAAAGAACTCCAGCATCCTCCAGAAGCTGGAAGAAGTAAGGAAATGGATTTTCCCCTAATGCCTCCAGAAGGAACCCTGTTGATCCATTTCAGACGTCTGTACTCCAACACTCTAAAGTAATAAATCTCTATTCTTTTAAGCCACTAGGTTTATGGTATTTTTTTTTTCAGCAACAATAGCAAACTAATGCAACACCTCTTGCAGAAAGAATCCTGAGACATATTTATACCAGCATACAGGGTAGATCATGATTTATTTAAATATAAAAGAAACACAACTCAGAACTCTCTGTCAGCAACACGAATATAAATGCACTTTTCATTTTCTGTGTACTTCTTTCAAAAATGAATTTCCAGGAAAGTGGATATCATTTATTGCCATTTCACTATTAGTATTTGATTATAATTTTGCCAATGCTCAAGCTTTTTTCTGCTGGGAAGAATTTACTGTCTGTACTCTTAGAACAAGCTGTAATATCGAGTGAAGTTACTTTGAGAGATTCTAAAGTTTCAGGAACAGACTCATTAGAACAGGTATTCTCAGCCTTTCTTCTGCTCCCTGCACTCCTGAGAGACAAAGCACACACCAGAAACAACAAAATTTAAGCAAGTGGGCCTGCTCCCTTCCTGTCCCATTGTGAATCTCATCATTAGCAAGAACTGCTTTATGTGTTCTTTGTATCAACCTGAGAACAGGGAGCTAGCTGTACAGTCCTATCTCTGTTAACTTGGCTACAGAAGAAAAAAGTCAGTGTATGTTTATACTTGGACTCTTATCTTGAGTGTTAACAAAATCCATGCTGGTAATAATACCTGAAGGATTGTTGCTGGAATCTGGGCTAGGAATATATCTTCACGAAGGATGCAGAAGACTCCTAATAAAAAGGTCATCCTCAGGGAAAAGCTCCGTAGGAGTTGCCTGAGAACAGAGGCAGTTCTGATGACAGCATGGGATGTGTTGCTTGGATCTGGTCCAGCCCCATTGGCTTGGATCTGGTTCTGTAGAAGAAGAAGCTACGACTCCAAAAAGAGTGAAATGACTTGGAGTGTGTTCAAAGGAAATAAACTTGAGAAAGTATAATATACACTAGAACACTGGCACTGACACTAGGGATTCAGTCTTCAGAAGAGAAACCTGTAGTTCTCAGCTTTGAAAGGCTGGTTGGTGGCTGAAGCGCCTCAGCTCCAGCTTCTGGGAGAAGAGGTGTGGAGGCCACACTGGGATTCCCAGTGCACACAGGTCTGACACCAGCAGGATCCAAGACAAGACAGTGAAGGCAACAAAGTCAAGTTCTCTCTGAGAGAGGACTGGGGGAGAATTTTGAAGGTTTTAGCAGTATTTGATGGGGAAAAGAGCCAGAAAAATATAGCCTGTGGCTTGATCTCTACTTCCAAGGACCAAGCGAAAGTTACTGATGTGTGTTTTTGTCCTATTTCTAATTTACCTTTACATATGCATACAAGAAACCCAAGCCTGCTGCCTCTACTTTCCCTCTCCCTCTCCCACCCCAGCTCTCTCTCTCTCTTTCTCTCTCTCTCTCTCTCTCAATCTCTCTCTTTCTCCCTCTTTTTCTTCCTCTCCCTCTCTGTACCCTTTCTCCCTTATTCTCCCGGCCCCTTTTTCTCTCCCCTTCCCCAGCCCCGATTCTTTCTGGTACTCATGCATAGACATACACTTTTATTTGGCTTGTTGAATTTTTGCTATTCATACTTGCTCACTAGTTCAGGGAGGACTGCTTACAAATAGCAGCAGCAGTATAAGAATGAGCTGTGATTACCAAGGTTAAAAACTGCTCTGTCTACTTCCTGGGTAGGAAAAGATAAAGATTATGGATACAAAGGCAGGGGAATTTGTCCAGTCTCACTTAGAGACACTGTACATTTCAAGACAGAGGGAGAGAATGGCGGTGTGTAGGTGTGTATTTCTGAAGAGTAGTGGTGGTAGTGAGAAAAGAAGGGTAGGAAAAGATTAGTTCATATTTTTCCATATGTAAAACAAATTTATTATGGTTAGTAATAGCGAGTTGATACCTATATTCAGTCACAGGTCCAGTAGAAGCACAGCTTGGGGCTCTAAGGCTATGTCTACTGGAAGCAAAGACGTATCTTACCAGGCAATGAAGGATAAGAGAAATACAAGAGCTAACACTGTCTGAGGACCCTACATGGTGCCCATTCCTCGCTGGTTTGTTAGTAAAGTGTTATTTTCCTATATCATGGGTACTTAAAGTAGTTTTCCAATTAGAAAGAAAAATAAAGGAAAGAAGGAAAGAAAGAAGGTGGGAAGGAAACCAAGATGACCTTAAAGTTCCTCTCAGCTCCACTAAACGTTAGACAGGCTATTCTGACTATAGGCTCATGGCCTCCTTTTCTTAGAGCATTTAATTTAGAAAACTTGTATTGGTTTACCTTACCTCTTTGAGATATAAATCTTCTATAATCCAAGTAATGTCTTTCTTAAGGCCCAGATAGCCTTTCCTCTGACATATAATCATCAAGAAGAACAGGAACCCCATCTCCTAGTTCCTGAGGGAGGGTGGGAGCTGAGCTTCGATGAGGGACAATTAACAAATACAGAGGACCTACTAATATTTACCAACCTCCTTGTTAATGTACTTCTCCAGTACTTTTCCAGTACTTCTCCGTTTAGCTTATCCCAGCATTTAAAAATCCTCCCACGTTTTATTTCAGCAGTGTTGAGTTACATCTTTCTCTTATATTGAAATAGTCTTGACTGCTATTAGTCTTGAAAAAAGTCTTTGTTTTTTTAACTATACTGGTGCAAAAGAAGGAAATATTCTAATTTATAATTTGGAGGTCTGGGATCACACTTTCCGTATCTATGACAGTGTCCTTAGTTCCCTATATTGAGCCTAAATGTATCTAATTGAAATGTTGCCTGAGTTTAATCCTATCTGTTTGTCTTAAATGCTGAGAGAGCTGTATCTTTAGAATGATTATAAGAAATAGAATTAGACTCAGGCAACATTTCAACCAGGCAGAGCCCTCAGGTCTCTCTTCTGTTTTGCCTTTTTCCAGGTTGTCTGCCTGGCCATCAACCCGCTCACATTCATTTCCTCAGCAAGTATTTATTGAGCACTCGTTTTACGCTGTGTGCTATGACAAGCCTCAAGTATTGTCTACCAAACCCTAAATAAATTCATAACTGAGTTGCACAGTTTTCAGGATTAAGATATTCCATAAACTCTCCAAGAAATACATGTTTTTATAAAAGTAATCACTTTTTAAAATAGCTTTATTGAAGTATGATTGACTTGAAAACAGCATATGTATTTCATGGATATCACTCAATGAGTTTGGGAACATGTATATACCCATGAAACCGTCACCAACATCAAGGCCATAAACATCCCCATCATCCCCAAAGCTTTTCTCCCATCCTCTTTATTATTATTCTCATTTATTTCTGTGTATGTGTTTAGAGGAATTAGCATGAAATGTACCTTCTTAACAACTTTTAAGTATATGACACCGTATCGTTAGCTATAGATAGTATGGTGTGCAGTAGATCTCCAGAACTTATTTGTTTTACATAACTGCAACTTTATCCCCTTTGACCATCACCTTTTCATTTCCCTTCCCTCCAGTCCCTGGCAACCACCATTATACTTTCTGCTTTTGAGTTTGACTACTTTAGATTCCACACATACATGAGATCACACAATATTTGTCTTTTTGTGTCAGGTTTATTTCACTTAGCATAATGCCATCCAGATTCATCCATAGTGGTACAAAGGGCAAGATATCCTTCTTTTTTTAAGACTGAATAATATCCCATTATACTCGTATATAACACATTTTCTTTCTCCATTCATCCCTCAGTGGGATGGACACTTAGGTTGCTGCGGTATCTTGCTATTGTGAATAATGCTACAATGAGCTTGTGAGTGCAGATATCACTTCAAGATGCAGATTTCAAATTGTAAAGTAATACATTATTAATCTAAAAAAATGACAATCTAGCTGGGTAATTAAATAAGTCAAATGGTGGGAGAATATTTGAGAGGCAGTTTGCATAAAATACCTACCTAGAAAACATTATGTACACAGCCATAAGCTTGATCACTCCCCACCAATTGGAGATAGTATTACACATTATTAAAGATGTCTACATTACTGAAAAAGGTCTGGAAACGTTTTCCTATAATACCCCCTTCTTTTGAATTTATTCTTCTTATTCTATATGTCAAGGAAATGTGAGAGGTTATTAGCTTGGTGTTTTGTTGATTAAATCAAGTTTCCACAGCAGTGCAAGTCAAAAATATTTCACCCCAAAGAAAACTGTTAATAGCCTATCATTCATGTTTAAGGAGAGAAAGAAGAGAAAAAAAATGAAACTACATTTTGTAAGAGGATGATAAAATTCCATTGTGTGCAAGTATTTCAAGCATAAAACCCTCTGAAATCCACTGTCATCTAATCGCTTTGCTCTACAGGAGTAAACTGTTCCCTGTTTGAAAAGCAATTAACTCTTTCAGACCTCAAAGGAGAGGACAACGTTATTTATCACTCATCTTCTGGATTAGACTTGAGGTGTTTATGGCTATAATACATTCAATTATCCCTCTTTGGGGTTATTTTCTATCTTTAGAAGGGCATTTTGATGTTTTATGACAACATTTTATCCAAGGAAAAGAAGAAAATAAATTGTAAATATTTGGGTGTTTCACACCCATAGTATCTCTGCGGTTTCAGAAAATGGCTTTGGCAAGCTTCCTCACATAATGACTGTACTGTAACACAAATACTAAACCCACAGTACCAAGGGCATTGGAGCAAGAACTTTCTAGTTATATAATAAACCCCATCTATTGCTGAAACTCTTTTACAGACTAAAACAATATTTTAGTATTTTTTATATCTTGTTTTTAAAGCTATAGCAGCATCAATAAATAAGTAGGGGATAAAGCAGTTTAATATCATCATTTAAATAATGAAATATGAAGTCATAGGACCTGAGAACACATCCCAGCTTCATCATTTAATCCTTGTATGACTTTGGGTAGGTTACACTCTAAGGCTATTTTATCACCCACAAAAGATAGCTATTAAAACATACCTCAGAAACCTACCTCAGAATATTGTTCAGGGAACTGGGGGCAATGCCTAGCAGAGTATAAATCTTAATAATTATATAATTGGCAGTTCTTATGGTGTTGATAGGGTAAAGTTGATCTCAAGTTGTCATCCCATCAAAAGAGAAACACAGGATTGAAAAATAAGGCAGGCCATTATCTTATTAGGAAAAATACTGAGCTTCACAGGAAAGCTATTTTGAGGTTTGCTTCTGCTAAATGAAGTAGAATGGGCTCAAGAGTTCAAGTTCCTCCTGATATCAACCCCGTCACTGAGGAAATTAAGGAGTCGATAAGTCTAATCTGATACTAGAACACATGACTGATCTTGAAAAAATATTCTCAATTCAAGGTAATGTGAAACCTTATGACAGAGTTGTTGAAATAAACAGCCGGAACAAACACATGAGTTATAAGAGGAAAACATTAAATCAATAATATTCAATTTATATAATGTTTTCTGCACCTTGGCAACATGAGTCTAATGATATTTCAGAGGACAGATTGAAAATACAATAGATGACTGAACAGAACAGCACATCTGGATTTTGTAACAGGTAAGTTGACTGTGAAAGTCAGGTCTGCTACAGTCTCAAAAGTTTCTATTGCCAAACATCCACACAAAGATTAAGATCCTTTTAAACCCAAAAAGTCTTGAGCCATTCTTTCATTAAAACATGTGTTAGTGGGACACACCTTGGAAGTTTTAACTAAGAGAGAATCCTGGACAGCAGTTAAGAGCACAGGCCTTGATACCAAACTTGCTTAGTTCTAGTCCTCACTCTGCCACTTACTGGCTACATGACTTTGGGCAAGCTTCCTATGCTCTGTCTTGGTTTCCTGATTTTTAAAAATGAGGAATATGAAAGCAGAAACACCAATCCCAAGTGGATGTTTTATGTAATGAAAGAGTTAATATGAGGAGAGCTGTGAGAACAGCATTTGACACATAGTACATGATTTTTTTATGGTTGAGCTACTTTCACCTTTTGGTTTTTCTTTCTTACATCGGCTGCTTGTCTCGACATCTATATGGCTTTCCTGGCAACTAAGCATCCACAAGACCCGGGTCACACCACTTCCACTCCCTTGTTACCTGACAGTGAACAATTCAGACTTTCCTCCATAGCCTTCAATAATTCTCAGACAAGAAGTTCTTGACTTCATCCATGATGACACTTTTCTTTGGTTTATGTCCTGCCCACTCAGACATGTTTTCAAATTCTCAGAGCTGGAATTAGCAATGAACTAATCTCCTGTCAATGAGCTCAAACCTTTATCTCTCATCTTGGACTACCTAATCTTCTCCATTAGCCCTTTGACCAAACTGTAGCTAGCCTCTGCTCAGTACTGCCTGAACATATTCACTTATGTCATAAGCATTTATTGGATGAGGAACCAGACTCAATGCTGGGAAATCAGAGTAGAATCAGCCTCTAGGTCCTGGCTAAGAAAGTAGGCAGCGACATTAGGATTCTATGCCGAAGGGTATTTGAATTGAGAAGCTCAGCCTCAGAACCCTTCCAGAATGATGTCTATGTAGAGTGAAACTGCCTGGTTTATAACTCTTGCTTCTTAGGAGGTCATGCTTTGCATAGCATGGCTTTGAATTGTTGGGGACAAAAGATTGTCCAGAGACTAGATTTGGCCCAAGGGCAGCCAATGCACAGTCCAATTAAAAAAAAAAAAGAAAAGAAAAAGAAAGAAAAGAAAGAAAAAAGATGATCTATGTAACGCAACAAAAAAGAAATGATTTGGGCCAATCAGACTCTCTTGTAAATGTGAACCAAGACTATTTCGGTCCATTAGTAATAGGAGGTAACATGAAGGATGCTGTGAAAGAGAGTTTTGTGCCATAGCAAGCTGTGTTAATGACCTATTAATCACCTTAAGTGTTTGATTGCTGAAAGGACTCGCTGGACTTGAAGGGCTTATATTCATCCAACAGCTTTATTACAGGCAAAAAATACAGATCGTCAATAGTGAATGAAGAATATACATTGAGAGAGGCCGACAGAGCTCAGACATAAGCTGCTTTGTCCTCCCTTATTTATATCGGGCCACACAGAACTCACTCTATCTCTGGGTCCCAAATCATCACTGGTATGTACGTGAAATACCTCAGCACCAAGAAGCCCAAAGAAAGTCAACAGATGGAAGAAATCTCTTAGAATGAGCTATCTGACCATACTTAACTATTGAAGTGCCCCTGGCCCAAATCATAAATCCAATTATTAGTACTAAACAATGCTGACAGGGTGGCAAACCCTTTTCATGGTTACATGACCACAGAACATCATATAGTTTTAATTAAACCATTCCATAGTGTTGGCCAAGGATCAGTAGCTCTGGAGATAAGCATGTAATCAATCAGACTAGCTGAGATTTACTATTGCTATGCACAAGTGTTAATTATAATTGAGTAGAAACTATCAGTAAACATATAAAGCTATTCAATGAAAACAGGAGCATCGAGGACATAGAAGCTAAAAGTGAAGAAGAGTGAGCAAGAAGTGGGGAGTAAGAAGGACACAACTTTTTAGGGCTTTTCTCCATCTTTAATGACTTTCCAGATCTCATTCCATTTTCTCTTTATTTCAAGTAAGCTCAGTAAGTACTTGTTCTTTACAAAACAAAGATGATGAAAACAATTCACTAGGTAGATCTTTCTACAAATGGCAACTGTAACATCTCTGATCCGGGTTTCTGAGATGAATGTTAAGGTTTAATGGAGGCCAAATAAGTTGCAGACCTTCCACTACGGGTTCTGAAGTAATTGAGAAATTCATAGGAGTGAGAGACATCAAAATATTAGTTTATAATGAGGAAGCAGGGGAAGTAAAATAGAGTAGAAGGCACAGTCTCTCAAGGCAACAGTTCCAAAAGGAAAAATCCAGAAATATTTGAATTAAGCCTGTCAGTTCCCTTTGTCAGTCTCAGCAATCAAATAAATCAATTCTACTTCCTGGGTAAAACATGAGTTAGAAATAAAGAAAAAAGACTCAAAGCGTTGTTCTAACTGAAGTCCTCTCACAGATGTGTGAGACTATGTGATTGAGGTTTCCATAACAGAGGAATATAATTGACATGGTAGAAAATAATTGTGATCTGTTAAAGTATCACAGACAGGAACTTCACCTTTAATTAAAGTTCTCTTTGTTCCTCTCTTCCCTGAGAACTGGCGTCCTGGAGTTTCCTCAAATTCAGTCACATGTAAAAATCTACCCTAATAGAAGGGCAAAGGGCATACCAATCCAGCCTGAGTAATTTACCTTACATAGCAAAACACCAAAAGGGAAATTCTGGGTAATGAGGGTGGCACCATATTCCTCTGGCAGCTAAAGCTCTTTGAGTTTAGATAGAGGTAAGCATTTGCCCATGGAAGTCAGCTTGCCACTTTCTACTTTTGCAGCAAATAAGAAACTAGTTCGAAACTCAATTCACTGAACATTCAAGAATAAATCAGCCTCTCTTCACATTAGTATCCCATTTATCTCTGTGTTTCCAAGATACTTTCTGACACCACAATTAGGGAAGCTGAAATACTGAACTAAGCGTATCTACTCTAGTCATTTCTCTACAGTTAGGAATACAAGTTATTAGGGGAATTCTAGAAGACTGCCAGCAGAGATGTATCTTCCAGTCCCTTGTTACAGACTCTTTCCATAGATTATCCCATAGGACACTAATTGGCTGTCCCAGCCCTACAGCACACCCAAATTTTCTGGTTGATGTTCATGTTAAGAAACTAAAAAATATAAAGGTGCGCTTTCAAAAGTGAATGCAAAGAATACCCAAAGAATATCAAAAGTGAATGTTAAAGAATACCCACAAAAGACAACATATGCAATGTGAAAACTAATCTTTTAAGAACACTGATCTAATACTGAAGTGCCCAGCTGAACAGATATCTGGAATCAAGAAAGGAGGTTAACAAAATAGAAGAGTGTTAACGTCCTCGTTGTAAACAGAGTCAAAAGATACTATTGAATTCTTACATTTGATAATGTTCGAAAAATAATTTGTTCACTTAAATACAACTGTAATTTAAATTCAAAATAACATATCTAACTTTCTAAAATTTATAAAGGCAAACAAAATATTTGCTGTGTGGCAAATTCAAGAAAACAAACAGCAAATCTGATCTTACTGACTCTCCTCTTGGTGATGGTGGTCGGTGTTTGGGTGACCTGCAGGAATGGAAGACCTCCATTTCCAGATAAGCACACTCTTCATTCCCATGTGGAAGCCAGCCTGGTAAAGGGGACCTTCCGTGTGTCTAACTCCTGTGTCCTGAGTCGGTGAACAATACAGGCACGTAAGGTCTGAAGTTCATATCCCAATGCTATAAACTTTCAATTTGCTTTTCTCATCTATAGTAAACATTTTTTTTTTGCATATTCTGTCCTGATTTAGAAATATTTAACTGTGCCAGGCACTTTGCAGTTTATTATAGTTTGATTGTCCTGGAAGCCTGTAGTCAAGGGCAGCCAGTGATTTTATCAGTTTTTTCTTTAACCCAGCTTCAAGCTATCTTACTAGCCCAAAGCTTATGTGATTCCCATAATCACCTATTTTACCCTGTGTTAGGCCAACCCATTAACTTTACGTTCACTTACCTTTTCGTTAGGAAATTTGAAATTTTTAACATATTATGCTAAATGAACATTATTTGCTTTGTTGTGTCATTATTTCTACTAAATTATGACATCGCTGATGTTGACTTTTCCCTTCTCCACATTTGTGCTCTCATTCATTCAGATACACCGTGCTTATTGATTTTACACATGACATAATAATTGCTATGACAAGTATAAATCTCCTTTCAACATTCCCAGTAATTTCTCAAATCCTAGAAATTTTTATCCTACCCATCTGTCTTGTAGGTGGTCTAGATATGTACAGTAGAACATATGCTCAACCAAAACTAGTCAAAGCAGGATACAAAACTAAGTGAACAAAGTACTGAGTTTTGAGATAAAAATGGGTAGAATATACATAGGTAAGTATAGAAAACAGACTAAAAACTCATTTCAACATAATCTGTGCTTATGTTTTAGTGACAAAATTAACAACTATTTTTTAATTCTTGTTCTATGCATTTTAATAGTTCCATATTTTCTGTTATTGTTATTTCTACAATATAAAATAATGCATGATATCTAGATAGAAATAATATGTAAATAGATATAATATATAAATAAATGCAAAATGTAAAGACATATATTTCTGAATAAGTCCTGAAACAGTTTACTATAAAAACATGAAATAAAATTTATTTTATTATTAACAGAAATAGAGTCCATTCTCTAGAATGATCCAGACATATAGAGCTTTATAACTTATACCAGTGTCATTCCTATGATTTCTTTTAGAACATTCCTTTTTCCTTCTTATCAACATTCACAGAAGAATAAATATACTCAGACTTGACTTTCTTCTCTGCCAAAATGTCAGGTGTATAAAATCCTAACTTTTACGAATATCATGAAGCTGCCAAAATAGATACATTCAAATCAGTATCATGTTTCAGCCTTTTAAACCAGACCAAAAACAAAAACAAAAACAACAAAAAAAACAAAAAAACACATACATCCTAAGAACTTTCTTAACTGCAAAGCCTTTTGAGATGTGGAGATGTTATTAACTGATGTTCCACAACAAAGTCCTGAATTATTGGCTATCCTCAAGACTAAAGCAAGGCATCCCATATTGTGATTTATAATTTTAAGTGGACTAAGCAATCATCCCTCCCAGGAGAACTGAAATCAAATCCATCACAGACAATTAAGGTAACCAATCAATGCTCCTAAGAAAAATACAATTCCCAAAGTAGGTCAAAGCAGCTTAAGGACACACACTCAAATGAAATCTGCTCATACCTCCTTACTTTGTAGAGACACAAATTTGAATTATCATTGTCACAAAATATTTTATCACCTAAATGTAAAGGATAAGCAATCTTTAAAACGCAATTCAAGAGAAATCTACTGTTGCGTTTTAATAAAGAGTATTAAACGGAAGGTCTGGGTTGCATATATCAGCTTTTTTGATGTCAAAGATAAATTACCATTCCAAAGGACAATAGCTCTAAGTTCCACAACTAATAAAGAAAGAAAATAAAGAAAAATAACAGTTATTAGAGGCATTATTTATAAATGTGGAAGTAATGTTCAAATTGAGATTCGGTGGTGTTTCTTAAGGGGATAAGAGCAAGGTTCATGAGGTCAAGAGAAATAGTTAAACTGAAACACTTCCCAGACTCAGGCCCTTTCCTGCCACCAGTTCAGTCCTCTTGCTAAGGCTCACTGGTGCAATGAAAACTTGGTCCACATTCCCTTCATTTACTCTGCTTCATCTATTCAAATCTAAGACATCTTTGAAGACAAAGATTAAGACTCATCTCTCCCCTGAAGGCGGGCCTTCCCTACTATTACCCATAGAGATCTCTGTCTTCTGTAACCCTGCTCATTGGAGCTCAGAGTTCTATGCAGATGGAAAATAACTTGGGTTTCTTTGTGTAGATCTTGCTTTGTAAGCTTCTCAAAGGCAAACATTTTTGTGTGTGTGTGTGTGTTTCCCTGAATCCCATGTTGCTTAATAGACTGTTTCTGGTCATGGGATAGCCTCTAGCTATATCTCCTTTCCTACTCATCTGTTCTCATTCAACCCTTCAATTATTATCAACTGACAACTATATCTCAGTGTCCAAGGCACCAGGGAATGTCAGGAAACAGGGGAACTGGGATCGCAATTCAATAAGGGAACTTGGGTCATATAGTCTCATACAAGAGACTTTCCTCCATAATAGTGGGAGTATGATTGGGAAACATTCCTGGAGTATCTATTAGGTTGGTGCAAAAGTAATTGCTGTGGGCCGGCCCGGTGGCTCAGGCGGTTAGAGCTCCGTGCTCCTAACTCCGAAGGCTGCCAGTTCGATTCCCACATGGGCCAGTTGGCTCTCAACCACAAGGTTGCCAGTTCAATTCCTTGAGTCCCTCAAGAGATGGTGGGCAGTGCCCCCTGCAACTAAGATTGAACACGGCACCTTGAGCTGAGCTGCCACTGAGCTCCTAGATGGCTCCTAGATGGCTCAGTTGGTTGGAGTGCATGCTTCCAACCACAAGGTTGCTGGTTCGACTCCCTGCCTCCCATTGCTGCGCCCCCTGCAACTAGCAATGGCAACTGGACCTGAAGCTGAGCTGTTCCCTCCACAACGAAGACTGAAAGGACAACAACTTGACTTGGAAAAAAGTCGTGGAAATACACACTGTTCCTCCAATAAAGTCCTGTTCCCTTTCCCCAATAAAATCTTTAAAAAAAAAAAAAAAAGTAATTGTGGTTAAAAGGTTAAAAGTAAAGGCAAAAACCCCAATTACTTTTGCACCAACTTAATAATTAACACTGGGTAAAAAGGAAAGCTTCCTGGGGGAAATTTTAGATTTTTCCCACCAAATAGGAAGACGATGAGGTGGGAAAAGTGTTCAAAGAACTTGTCAAAAAGCATAATGTATTGAGATAAAAGAGAATTCAGCAACTCTGTCCAGGGAACTGAAAGAAGTTCACCATTGTTCACATAAAAAGTGCAAGAAGTTAAATGGTAAGAGACAATTCTTGGACAGGTCCTTAGTGTCAGGTAATTGAAGACCTTATATGCTCTTAAGGATTTTTAACTTTATATTAAGGGAAATGTAAAACTACCATTCTAGCCATTTTATGGAAAATGCACTAAAGAGGAATAAGGAACTACTGGAAGAAGGTAAAAGAAATAATTCAAGAAATGTATACAGGTTGAAAACAGAAGAGAATCTTGGGAAGAACCATCAAAAATATAATACTAGTAATTAAAGATGGAAAGAGGAACTTAAGAAAGAGAATCGTGTTTTATACAAATAAGCTCAGAGCAACCTAAGGCCCAGATCTTGTTTAAAAACAAGCAAAGAAAACAAAACACATTGATGATAGTATGTAAAATGTATACAGGAGGAAACTGCAAGATGTCCCAATGGCCAAGCTGGAAAAAATTAAAGTAAGAAAATAAATAAAGTGGTTTAGGATTATAACCCAAAGTATAAAGCAAATATCCATGAGTTCATATTGATATAAATAAATGATTTAATAGTTAAATAAGTGGCAGAAAGTAGAAAAAACCCTATGTAACTTTCCAACTAATTTATGTAGATACTCCACCCTCAACGAGGCTAAGCATAACTTCCTACTCTTTAAGTGTGAGATGCATATGGTGACTTCCTTCCAAAATGTACATGAGAAGGGAGAAAGTTGAGTTGATTTGCAGTAGAGAAACTGTACAAACAGTATCCCAGCTAGTTGGTTACGATTAACATGAACTGATGAGTCAGACTGATAGTATGTTGATGTGATAGGATGAAATAGCACTTTACCTCTGGGATCTTCCTTCCAAAGACCCATAACCCCAATCCAATTGTGAGAAATCCCAACTGATAGATATTCTGTAAAATACCTGAACTAAAGTCTTCAAAATTGTCAAAGTCCTCAAAACCAAGGAAAGTCTAAGAAACTGACATGGCCAAGAGGAGTCTAAGGAGTCATGATGACTAAATAAAATGTTACATCCTGGGTGCGATCCTCAAACAGAAAAAGACATTAAGAACAACTGAAAAAATATGAATAAAGTATAGACTTTAGTTAATAATAATACATCAGTATTAGCCCATTAATTATAATATTTCCTACTACTGTAAAAAAATAACAGGAAAATTGGTATGAACTGTATACTGTTTACTGTGAATCTAAAATTGTTCTAAGTAAAAGTTTATTTTAAAAGATAGGGCATATTCAACCATGACAAATTCAGTCAAAATAAAAGGAAGATACAGACTGATAAACATCCTCTATTTTTTCAGGCCTTGCTATCTTTGCAAGTTGTTCCAAAGTAACGGAGGAGTGAAAGTAAGATTGCAGTACAAAATAAGAAGCAATGTTAGGAGCACATAAAAAATCATTTCAAGATGCTTGACTCTGAAGGAATGAGAAAATAGAGTAGACGCAAAAGGAGGAAGTGAGATCAAGAGAAAATAACTTTGAAAAGGCAATATAGAAATAGACTTTTAAAATGTTGAAGTAAAATAAAAAGTGTATAAAAAATAAAAAGTGTATAAAAAGTGAAAAATAAGAAGTGAATTAACTTCCCAAGATGCTCTTGGTGTCGGGACTGTTACACCCCTCAGTTGAGATCAGCCATTTTCTTGTTTTTCATATTGCATATTTGGACCATGTGTTGTTTCCCAGGCTAAAGACTGTGAACCTGAGATTAGTGTGAAGGAAGTTTGAACTCATGATCAATGCAGGGAAGGCAGAGGGAAAAGTTAAGTTATGGTGAAGGTACAGCAAGGACTCAGCCAAGCATGCAGAGAGCTCTGAAATTCACAAGAAGCATCAAAGATGCCCCACATGGCAGTTTGGGAGTCAGACCTTTATACTTCCTCCTCTACCAGCGAATGAATGCCAGAGAATCCAGAAAGGGGTAAAATGTTGGGTGAGGCAACCAACTCTGGTCAAGGGCAGACAATGGAGGACTGACGGTAGAGGGCAGTCTGTCAGAAGTTGGGGCGGGCCCTTTGGTCCTGAAGGGGGACCTCTGCAGGATATCACGGCATCTACTAAACCGGGCATTCTTGCTACGCCTGTTTCATCTTTTTTGAATTTGTTTGACTTCTCTGTATTGATGTTCATGGTTACAGATGTCACTGAGTTTAAATTTAAATGTTCATTTCTGCCTCCTATTCTCCTTTTAGCTTTGAAGTGATTTCTTATAGGAAAATTAACCAGGGCTTTGTGGGGAGTGAGCTATATATTTCCACCAGAGTGGTACAAATGTGTGCAATTGCTGAGGACCATGCGAGGACCTCACAGAGGGGGTGTAGCCCTACATTATTGTGTAGAGATCTCACTCAAAAAAAATTGTACTCAAAAATCAGAAAAGAATCAGACGTGTACTTTTAAATATCAAATCTGATGGATGGAGGGAAGAGGAGGGGAAAGTTTAAGAGGGGTAATAATTGACCAGACAAAAGGACTTGAGACTTATAGCAGAGAACTGTAGACAGAGGACCCCAGTTACCTTACTGTGATAAACCATCTGGCTTTAATAATCGTGGAAACATTTGAAGTCATAAACATAGGCCAAATTCCTCCAGAAAACACTTCTTTCATATAAACTATTAACTCTATATCCATAAAGACATAACGTGCCAAGTGAAGGCGCTTAAAACAATGGTTTCAGGTCCACTCGCAGGCTCCATGGGCTCCATTAGTTGCACTGAAATAGTGATTTTCTAAAAGATAACACAGAGGTTTTTAGAAGTCTATTAACCTTCAAAAAATGAGTCTTCTCCCTCCATTCATCTTCAGGTCAGATATAATGTAATGTATTGGGGCTTATATTTCAAGAATAATAGCAGATCTACACTTCCAAAGTAGCTTAAATGAGTAAACTGATGTTTAAAAACAAACAGAATGTAAAAATATATTAAAGATGGAGGCTAAGTATTAGCTAACACACTGTGGAAAATATATATGCAGAGGGTGCCAAAAAAAAAAAAAATATATATATATATATATATATATATATATATATATATATATATATATATTAAAAGACATTATCTATGTAGCAGCAGTTTTCCCAAATCAGAAATGTCTGGATGCTGATGGTAACCACTTTGAGCACCTCTTGTAATTGCAGAAGTCGAATGTGACTATATATTGAGTATTACAATTTTAATAGTTTTCATTTCTTAAAATGTGTATACATTTTTGGGGGCACCCCCTGTATAAATTTTTAAATCTTAGCAAAATTGGTGCACTAGTCAGTGCTCAAGTGAATAAAGGAATTAAGGCTAAACTAGTAACACAGGGAATGGTCTCAGGTTAATGAAAGGCCAGTAGCACACGGACCAGAAAGTGTATGAAATTTAAGCTTTAGGGCTTCTCACTGCCACCCCAACCAGATCCCTCCCAAGGCTCTGTAATTACTTTCAACATTTTGTATTCTTTTTCATAAAGAGGGCCTCTAAAGTTGTATTAACCTGACCTACAAACCTGCATACCACCCCTGTTAGAGGCATACAGATATACAGAAATCTAATACTATCTGAAAACATAAGGGATATGTGTGACACTCAGTAATGTCCATCTCTCAGTCTACAATAGTTATACTTCTGATGTTGTGAAATATAAGGTCACAAAATAAGCATCTGTTATGAAATACCTAACTGGACACTGAGAAATCTCCTCGTGTTTGGCAAGTTTGACATGCAGGTTAAAAACTTTAAATATGTGAAGATAACTTAAGAAAAGAAAAAGTAATTTTTAAACTGTTATATGTTGTTTAACTGATATTTAATTGAGCACATATTATGAGCTGGGCACAGTATTAGGACTTCAGCAAATAGACTTCAAGTAGAGCTCAAATGAAAGGAAGCGTTTTATGTTTGAAATATGAGTAGCCAATATGCAAAACTACAAGGTCAACAGGTGAGCCTAGAATCTTTGTGAATTTGAAAGGAATAAAAATATTTCTAAAGAACTTTCTATGTGCCATTGACTTTGTTCACTATGTAATCATAGCCGTTTAGGGCTCTGAAACAGCAGTTCTTTTATCTTCTAGCTGTTTGGACTTACATATATATCAGCTGCATTCCTCACTGAGGGTAAATTACTTTCAAGGTGCTATTCTGCATGAAGAAAGCGCCAAAAACAATAGAAAGCAGATGGAGTAATAACAAGTAAAACATTCATTCATTCAATAAACATATGTTGAATAGCCTTCACCACGTTGTAGGTGCTTATCTTCATCTTTTCAAGCTAAGATCAGGTGCCAGCAAGGTTGGATTCTGATGAAGCTCCTCACATGACAAGAAGCTAAGGATCTCTGTAAAGCCTCTTTTTTAAGACGCTAATCTCATTCATGATGCTTCCACACTTACAATTTAAGCACCTCCCAAAGGCCTTACCTCCTGATACCATCTTAACATGGGGGTTAAGATTTCAAACTATGAATGGGGTGGGAAGACACAAACATTCAGACCATAGCAGTGCTGGACACACACCAGTGAGTAAGAAGTAGCCCCTGCCCTTATGATCATGTCTGAAAGCCAGAGAATGAGGAACAATTGCAATATACTGGACGAAGTTTTATCAAAGCAAATGTGTGGGATATTCTGAAAGCATGTGGGAGGAGAATGGAACCAGGGTTAGTAGAGTGTAAGTTCAGAGAAGACTTCATAGAAAAAATAGTATCTAATTTGGACCCTAAAAAGGTGAAAGAGATCTCAAGTGTTTCTAGGAATTAGAAAATAGCCAAAATACTCAGGGGTGAGAATGGAATAAAAATACAAGGCAGATCATCAAAGCCTTGCTTTTCCATAATAAGGAGTTTGAAATTGACCTAGGACAATAAGAAGAAAGATACAATGGTGGGTATTTGGAAGCAGCCTATCCCTAATAAAAAATTAGGTGATATGAGCTGTGGCAGTTTATTTTCATCTGTAATGGATGAATAATAACTTATTCAACAATGTTGTGTGGAGCAAATAAGATAACAGATGGGAAAGCACTGTGGAAAAAATGTATAGACATGTTCTACAACTATAAGGTGCCATTATTGCATGAACGATTGCGAAGTGCACTTAGGAAATGACACCAAAACTGAAGACAAAGTGCAGTGATATCCAAAGGCTACTCAACCAAGAGGATCTATGCTTTCTTCAGTGCAGGTGATGTATGGTGGAGAATGAAGTCTGACAGTGCAGCCAGTGCAGTCAGCACTTTCCACTGTGTCACAGCACGCAGCGTGGTCACACAACGGAGGCTCTTTCCGATTCCCAAAAGGCCCAAGGATGGGCAGAAGGATTCTGATTGCTGAATCCACACATTTTGCATTGCAATTGTGCCTGTTGGAAAGGTTCTACATACGGGTAACTGTGAAGTTTACTTTTCTGAATCAAAAGGATGAACCTGATGATAGTTACGTTAGGAAACAATAAGCATAAACATAATACCAGATTGAGGACTCCTCATTTTGAGGGCTTTCTATGTGTTAGGAAACTTGCTGAATCACACACACACACACACACACACACACACACACACACAGTGATCCTATAAGTTTGAAAAGAATATTCGTTCCATTTGAGGAACCTGAAGCTTAGACAAGTAACTTGCCCAATATCATACCACTAATAAGTGTTAGGCTTGGTGTTTGAAGCCATAATTCATCTGACTCCAGTATTGTGCATAGCCTTGTATAATAAGATTCCACACCATAAAAATATAGAGACTTGTACTTCTGGGTCAAAATGGTGTCACCAATACAGCCACTCCCGAATTATCACTATAATATCAATGGGGACAAGAAAAAAAAGGCAAGAACTCTCAATATTACTAAAAATCAAGATGCACAGACATTATAGTGCTAGAATCTAGGGAGAATATTTATTCAATGTAAGATTCTATAAATCCTAATTTGAAAAAATTGACTCAAGCTATGCCTGCTGGCATATAATGACTTAGCTCATGAAACTGAATTTGAATCAATCCATGTTCAGCTAGGCCTTATTGCCATGGGCCTGTTTTGAGGTAAAAAGAAATTCACCTTAATGTTGTATTTTATTTTTAAATATAATAGCATTGATAGAATAATTCTGTAAACATAGAGCATGTGGATTTTAGCCGGACATTAGACAGGCCTTTTATTTTTGCCTTGGGGACGAGTCGAAAAAACATGAGCGAGTACCTATAACTTAAAGTATAAATAATTCCACTATACACTCCGTGGGAAATGTTTAATGGATTGATAACCACGTGTACTGGTAGTCTGAATTACAGAGGCTGGTCTGTAATTCAGAGCCTGGAAAACAAAATATTCACCAAATCATAAAATGGCATCTAGTAAAGAAGAGCTCACTGGTTTAATTGCAGAATCAATGTTGTCCAAGTATTTGATCATATGGAATGGTAATAGGGATGAATAAAAGTTTCTCCTCTGAGATATGAAAACTAAGCACAACAGTATTGGAGTGAAAATCACTGATAGTCAATTATCCGTATCAAGGACTGTACTTCAGAGAACACAGTTGACAGGAAGCCAATAGGTCTTTGCGGGCCATGGAGTACAGATATCAAAGTTGGCGATGACAATTCAGTTGCCTCCATAGAATGACAGTGTCTATGACCTGAAAGCAAGGAGCTTACTCTCACATGCAAGAGTCTGCCCTGATCAGTGTTTCACCTCTAATGACACCATTGAAAAATGAATCATAAGAGAACAGGTTGAGCAATGACTGAAGACCAAGTACATGATTAGAATGTCAAGAAATTCTAATAAGGAGGTAAGATCTTTAACCCTGTAAGCTCCAGGAGGCTCTCCCAGGTCTTTGATAATAAATATGTCTTCCCATTATGGATAAAGGGTTTTTGGCAATGTTGGAGTACTAGCAGAATATGGGAGGACTTGAAGAAGGTATTGTAATAATGAGTGAGCACCTCTGAAAAAAATCCCTAAAATTCCTCCTCTGGGGAAGGCTTGGGACATCGCATTCATTGCTCTCATGAGGCACATAGGCGCCAAGGGCTCAAAAAAAGCATCAAAGTTATGTAAATGTCTCTGCCTTTTCTACATTACGTGGAAACCCTAAAAGACCTTGTACATAAGAGCAGAGCTCCTCTTACCGGAAACAAAAGGCATTCAATAAATAGCTGATGAATAAATGAATGAACGTTATTAATTCTACAAGGGAAGAGGGGCAGACACATTTGTACAAGGCTATCTTAAATTAATTGGAGACATTAAGATTCTAATTAAACAGGTGTTGTGTGTTTGAAATTGATGTAACAGAATAAGGGTTAAACTAGAATAGCTTTTCTATTCTATTCTTGAACATTACAAATATTCCTAATGACTGTGAGAAAAGTTCTGAGGAAACACACACACACACACACACACACACACACACACACACACACACACACACACCGACTAAGCTGATTATAACTATAGGAGAGCTTCAGAATAGCTCTATGCTTGCCATAAAATCTCCTTGCTACACAAAATCTCATCCCAGGTCTCTAGACTTCCCCTCATCATTTTCTCATCTTTTCCCTAGTTCTAATTTTGAAACTAGTTGTGTTGTATATTAAGATAGCCATTAGTGCAAGAGATTTTCCCTTTGAAAATGTGTTAAAAGATTGGATGCCTTAGGGAATGTATTAGAGTTCTCCAGAGAAACAAAACTAATAAGGGGGGTGTGCATGTGTGTGTTTGTCTATGTGTATGTGTTAAGAGGGGAGGGCAGAGAGTGAGAGATTATAAGAAATTGGTTCATGTGATTATGGAGGCTGTGATTGATGGTAAACTGGGGACCTGCAGAACCTACGGTATAATTCTAATCCAAATGTAAAGGCCTGGGAACTAGGAGTGTTGATGATGTAAATTCTAATCCTACAGCCAGCAGGTTTGAGACCCAGAAGAGCCAATACTTCAGCCGGAGTCCAAAGGCAGGTAAAAACTGATGTCCTGGTTCAAAGGCAGTCAGACAGGAGGTGTTCCCTCTTATTTGAGAAAGGGCCAGCCCTTTGTTCTATTCAGGCCTTCAACTGATTGGATAAGGCCCACCCAGATTAGAGTGGGTAATCTGCTAGGGGGGATGCTGTCTTCTATGATTCTGCCCATCTTCCTTGCAGAGCCCACTATTCTCCCGTTGAAAATATGCCCTCGGGAAAGAAAATGCTTTACTATTGATAACTCACTTTGATTTGCTCTCTTTGGTTTTTCTCAGTCTTAGGTAGATAGACGTTAATGCCCTACTTTCCCTATAAAAAAGATGGTGGGGGGCACTGACTATAAAGGCATTTCAAACATTAGCTGATGAGAGTAGAATGTGTTTTGTGAGGGAAGGGTTCTTTTTCTTCATCCTCTCAGCGAGGCCTAATACTTACGCTACCTGCTAGAGCCTGTCTGTGGATAATTTAACAGCTTCAAATTGTATACTACATCAAAACCCCCTATTAATCTCCTGTATTCTATGGCTACCACTATTTTATTATTTCGCTATGTGTCATAAAGCTTTCAACTTATATTTGGCAGCAGAATTGAAACCAAAACTGACATTTGACACCAAATACATTGGCTAAACCTTTCCCCCAGGTTACCAGATCAGAAGAATAGTCAGCCTCAAAAATATTCAAAGTCACTTCTACAAAAGCTTCTCAACCTTAAGGTCTTTCTTTCAACCTAGTTCCAGAGGGATTATGCTTGCAAGTTTTATCTCTCCGAATAAAAATAACTGCAAAGTAAGCAGTATCTAAACAGGGTATACAGAATTGAAAGAAGAAAGAAAAAGAGAAAAAAAAAAAAACACAGAAATTAGGAGAACTAAGAAATGATACTTCCAGGGAAAAAGCTAAGCTCATATGTTATTCAAAGGAAAAAAAAAATCACTTGCTGTGCCTCAGAAAAACTTCTTCAGGAATATGAAAGAAATGCCTAGAGCAGTATGCCACATCAAGAGGAGTAAAACACTGTTCATAAACGTCTCCGATGCTTATTAAAGTAAATATTATCTCTTTTGTTCAAGTCTAAGAGAATTTATGGAATTTTAAAGAAAGTTTTTTTTAAATTCAATTTAATGACACACAGCATTTAAATTTATGTAATATAAAATGCTGTTATGATACCATATTTGGCTTATTATCAATAATGTTCCCAAACATCATTTAATACTTAAAGGTGGATTTCCTCAGCAATTAGGCAATGGAGCATTCTAATTAAAAATTAAATCAGTGTTCAAATAAGTATAATCAAATAATAACTGTAATCCTCTGAAACACATTAACAGCTCAAAGAGGATCTGGTTTTATCACAATTTTTAAAAATCTCATCATCTCTGCTGTTAAACTACTCTGGAAATACACTCAGAGATCATCTGTTGGGAGGTTATCTGAGTAATATGTTGAATTAAAGTGACTGTGCATGTGTCTTTGTTTTCTTCTTAATGGAAGGTAGAAATTACCATAGTGATAAATCCGAGAATGAAGTGGCACCAAGGAGTGCAAATGGGGTTGGGGTAGGCAGGGCAGGAGAATGGGGTTTCTAAATTCCCTGGAAGTCCAAAACAGTTTTTAAGAGCTTTAAGAGCTCCAAAAATTTTAAGAGCTCCAAAACAGTTTTTAACCTACCTCATCAGAATTACCAAGGCAAAGGTATGTTCCATGAAACAGGGTTGAACAATCATTGAAGGCACAGAAGCCTCTGGAGCTAGACTCCCTACGTTCAAGACCTGGTTCCATCACTTATTAACTGTATGACTTTAAATAAGTTTTTAAGAGCTTTAAGAGCCCCCAAAATTTTAAGAGCTCCAAAACAGTTTTTAACCTTATTTATCCTTTTTGTGACTCAGTTACCTTATGAGTAAAATGGGAATAATAAAATCAATATTTCAAGAGATATTGCAGGGATTAAATGAGCCAATATATGTAAAGCTCTAGAATGGTAACTGACACACAGTAAGGACTCAATAGATCGGTTCGTTGCACAGGAAGCTGGCAGACAGCAGAGGACTGAGTAGGGACAGAGTGACAATCCCGGGCCTGCTGTGTGACTGTGGGCATGTTAGGCAACCTCTCTGAGTCCCTGTCTTCTCATCTTTAAATAAGAGTGATTCCAGTCTCTATACAGGTTGCTAAGAGGATCAAATGGGATTATGAGGGCTGAGTTTGTAACTAAGGAGTCAGGTTATGTGTGAGCTCCCACAGGAAGGGACAGACACCCCAACTGCAGTACAAGGCCCTTTAATTATGTTCTGCATATTTGCCCCTATGTTTATTGGAATTGTCCAAGGAAATTTTATTCACTCTTCTCTCTTTTTTTTTTTCTTTCACATGAAGGTAAAAGCACAAGGCAGTGCTTCCAAAGTCCTCCCAGTGAGTGATATGCACTGGTTTGTCAAATACGTCTGCTTTCAGCCAATAATACCAAAGGAAAGGGGCCACGCGTGCTCATCTCATTTTCTTGGCTAGGTGAATTTAGAGTTGACAAAATGTGGTCAAATGTAAGTGAATTAATTGCCTGTGCCTCGTGGAAAGAAAATGGAAATAATTCTGCCATCTCTGCTTACCCCCTCATACTATACTCCTTAAAATGGTGGCATTAGTTGGAACCGGTTATATCTTTTACTAGCTATGGAATATAGCACCAAATGAAACGGCATTTTACTAATAGCTCTAAAAACCAGTGTGTCTCAAACCAGGCTGACCCAGACAATGCTAGGAAAAGGACTTCTGACCTGGGTGCACTGTGAGGCTTTAATTTTTCTGATCCGACTGCTAATGAGTAATGCTGAGTCATCTCTGTCCTTTGGACACTTTCTCTGCTGAGGAAACCCAGTCAGGCCTTTCCTCACAGGCCAAACATCGGTCCAGGGAAAGGATTTCAACTGTTAGCAAGATTCCGAATGGAAAACCCATTGTGGAATTTGAAGGAGATGCCCCAGTCTTCACAGCCTCCATCAGGGCTTTCTCAATCCCTGCCTTCCCTTGATGTTTTCAGGTGCCTTAAGCAGTAAAGGGATGGGATAGTTTTATCCAGGGGTGTACGTATTAGCCAGCCATGGCAGAGAGCAGGATTTGGCAAATTCTGCTTTCCTCATTTGCAAATGTGAAAGGCAGTGCCTCCTGCCCCTGCTCTGCCTGAATCACTGTCCCTTCACCTGGTTAAGCTCTATCATTCTCCTTTAGGCCTGCCCTCCAATTAAAGTTAGACCTTATGTCGATATACTATTCTCTGTGGAAGGTAAATTTTAAGATGTCCCCCAAGATTCTCACCCTGTTGTACATGTCATATATAGTCTTGAGGACCTTGGAATATGATGTAGTCTCTTCTGGGATGAGTATCTGTTCTACAGCACACTTTGCTTTAAGAAAGGCAGATTATCTGGAGTGGACCTAATCTAACCAGGAGAGCTCTTAAAAGGAACTGGGCTTTTTAATGAAGAAAGAGCTTCAGAGCATGTGAGATGCTCAACATGAGAGATCATCCACTGCTGGCTTTGAAGTTGGAGGAGTCTAAGTGGCATGGAATGTGGGCTGATAGTGGCCCCAGTTTATAGCCAGCAAAAATATGAGGACTTCTGTCCTCCAGCTGTGAGGCACTGAATCAACCCCTTGAGCCTGGAAGAGAATCCTGACTTCAGATGAGAACGCAGCGTAGTGAAGACTTGATTTACCCTTATGAGAGCCTGAGCAGAAAACCTAGTCCTGCTATGTCTGGATTTCTGACCTAAAGAACTATGACCTAATAAATGGTAGTTGTTTTAAGCTGCTGAGTTTGTGGTATTATGCAGCAACACAGAACTAATACATCCCCAAAGGAGTCTGTCCTTACCTTTCAGAAACTTATCTAATCTCTGTGAAGGCAGGAACTATATCTTTTATTAACTCTTCTGTCTCCAGCACCCAGCCAGGTGTCCAAAATACGGTCAATGCTCAATCGATATTTGCTAATGAATAAGTCATATATTAATGCATCCTTATTTTAAATCACATTACTTTCAATTAAATAATTCACAGTATTTCTATCATGAAGTTAGAGGGGGATGCTGTTTTCATTTACATTAAAGTGTATTCTTTCCATTTCCATCTCTTTTCCTTGATCTGATCTGTTTCATTGATTTCTTTAATTAAACAAGACTGAGACTGCACATGTGCAGAGACAAGAGGCATGGCCATCGTCTGTGGAGTAGACACAGCTCCTGAGCTCCGAACTCACATTCTGAGCAGCAAAATGAGTATACATGAGTGCTCTAGGCCATTTGAAGACAACCCTTCTTTCCCACCCCTACTCCCTTCCTAGTATTCCTTTCTCATCTGCCTTCTGAGTGTTAACTCAACCCCACAAAGGTGTATCTTGCTGTATATCCACCCTCACCCCTGCCATTGCACCAGCCTATCTCACATTGTCTTTGCTCATAGGATTGTCCTCTGTCTGTAGTGACCTTGGACATTTTCACTGCATGAAACCATCATCCCATCCATCAAGACCCATAGTAAATGCCAACTCTACAACTCTCCTGGGTCTTTCTTCATCATTGTTTTGTATACAGCACTTTTATTTCAGCAATGCCCATTTTATAAGAGAGCTATCTGTTTACTCACATATAAACTTCCCTCTGTACCATGAATCCCTCAGGGTCAGGAATGAGCCCCTACACCTAGCAAAGTGCTAGTTCTCATTTAGTGTTTATATATTCACCTATCATTTTATCTTTGCTTATAGTTGAAATGATTTAAGGCTAAACCATCAAAGAGCATTGATGTGTTAAATAGGAACACTTGAAAGCTGTAAGCCTTACTCTCTGGTTTAAGGGGAAATTTGCTTGGTGACACTGAGATTCTTGCTAACCTATTTTTGAAGGAGGTAAATAAGTGGATATTACAGAGTCTTGTCTGACTTCATTCATGAGACTTGGGTCCCCTCCAAGCTTCCAACAAAAGCTTATTAGCTCCAGAAATATATTTTAAAAGTAAAACATTATTTGTTCATGAGAGTATAGCAACATTGCAATACCAGGGGGGCCAAAAAAATGTATACAAGTGGATACTTTGGTCAGCGTTGCTCAAGCAGTAGTTCACCATAATTAGAAGTGTCTGGATGCTGATGGTTACCCTTTGAGCACCTCTTGTAATTGCAGAAGTCAAACGTGACTTGTATCCATATTTTGTTACTGGTATATATTGAATACAATTTTAATACAGTTTTCTTAAAATGTGTATACATTTTTTGCCCATCCCTTTGTATTACCATATTATTAATATATACCTGGTGGGGATGAGGTAGTGAAATAGAAACCATGGAGAAAAATATAACCTGGTAGAGATTGATGTTTATATATTTTGGCAAGTAATGTGGAACAAAGGTCTAATTTTATGTTTATCTAAATAGACCAAAGCAATTTTAAGGGATAACAGAAATATCTAAATTGTACTAAGAACTTACTGTGTCAAATGCTTCAGAGGCTTTATTTAACTTAATCTTCATGGTACTTCTGAGGTAGGTCAATTATATTATTCCCATTTTACAGGTTAGGTCAGTGAAGCTTGGAAAGGTATACTTAGTCCAAGGTCGCATGGCTGGTCACTGTCAGAGCTGGCACTCAGACCTAGGCCTGACTACACCACTTGCTCACGGGATGTCAAAAAGGCATGATTCTACATTGACAAAGAGAGGCTGCCCTCGGTGCCTCATGCCCCTGGTAACAGACAATGGGTAACAGAGCTCAGACCCAAGTGCCACCTTATGGAATCAGACACTGGATAAACTGTACCCCTTGCCTACTGAAGAGAACAGAACTAGCCTCTCTGAGGTGAAAACTGTCAAAGAATGAATATCCCAACTTCCTTCCATTGTCCGAGCCCACCATTTCTCAACTTTGGTGTCATTTACATGTTGCTGTGGGTAACTGTCCTGTGCACTCTACTAAACTGCTGGTTAGCAGCATCTGTTGCCTCTACCCACTAGAAGCCTCTCCACCAGCTGTAACAACTGAAACATCTCCAGATATTGCCAAATATCCCTGGCAGAGGTGGTACAGAGATTGAAAAATCATCAACGTTGATAACGACTGTCCTGGCAGATCAAGTATGGAGATAGGAATCAAAAGATTTGGGTTCAAGTTCTGAAACTCACCATTTTTCCAAATCTTGGCCTTCTAATCTGAAAAAAAAAAATATTGGTGTATGTTCTAACTAGATCCTGAGATAAGAGCATAAACACAAAATAAAAGTAAGATCATGTCTACTAAAACAGCAGCAGTAGGAAGGGTAGTATCTTAGAATTGTACAGAGTTTAGATAGAGTTGCAATATGGGAAAAGCACCGGAATAAATATTGAAAAAGCTGAGTCCTATCCCTGGTTCTGCCTCTAGCCACCTGTGTTTCTTTGAGCAGGTCACTTCAGGTCACCCACTGAACATTTGTATTATTATTATCATTATAGTTAGTATTATTAATTTGACTTGCAACTTTCCTGCTTCACAAAGCAATGCCCCATTTCTTTTGGAAAATTATGTTTTCCCTCACTAGGTATAATCCCAGTGGCAGTAAACACAAGTACGACTTCCTACCATAAAAACCCAGCAGGCAGATCCCTGCTCTCCTCACCTCTGCACAGCCGTGGAGCCAGCATATGAACCAAGCTCAGCCTATGCGCTGCTCCTGCCCAGAGCTTTGATTCCTGATCAGTGAGAGCTGGGTGGAAATACTGCTCGAATACCCACTGCACCCCTCCTAGGAGAGACTTCCAGTGGCTTTCCATCCCCGCCTTCCAGAGTTATCTTTTTTCATACCTGGGTCTCTGGTTTTCCTCTCACTTTTGTGAACTCCTTATATTCTTCTGTATAAGAGCCTGCTGATTATCGCTGATGATGTGTTCTCCACTTCTTTCATAGTAATAGTATTCAACATTTTGTTTAACACATTACCACACAAAATAAAACATATTTCTCAGGTTCTTTAGGCAGCTAGGTTGGGCTGTATAACTAAGTTCTGGCCAATGGGTTGCAAGCAGAAGTGATATGTGCAAATTCCAAAAAGTGCCCTCTAGAGGAAAGGCCATGACTGCTTTTTTTCCTTTCTTTTTCCTCCTGAATGGAAGGTATACATAATGGCTGGAGCTCCAACAAGCATCTTGGACCACAAGGTAATCTTGGAAATGTAAAAGTTTTGTATGGTAGGAAGATCTTGGTTTCCTGACCGGAGCGATATGCCAGACCTGGATTGATTATTTCTAAAATTCTAGAACTTGAGAGGAAGAATAAACTTGTCTTGATAACTGGCATTGGTATCTCTGTTTCTTGCACTGATCCTAACAAATTCACCCTTTTGCTTCAGTTAGTCCTGCTTACTGTCTATTGCTAATGCTTCTTTCAGGTGGAGGTGATAGAAAATCCAATTCAAACTGACTTGAACAATAAGAAAAAAAAATTGGTTTACAAAACTGCGAAGTCCTGACGTAGCCCAGGCTCCAGGCAAAATTCAATCACCATTTCAAACAATTTCAGTCTTCAGAGATAAAGTTTCTCTCCCATCCTGCCTTCCAGGATTTCAACTTCACTTTCAGTTTCCATGTGTTTATTCTCTTGTAGCTCCAACAACTCTTTATGAACTAGTGAGAAAGGCTGAAACAGTTTAAGATCTCACATTTCATTTTCACACTTGGGGAAAGAGAAAGTATCTCTTGCAGTAGCCCCAAAAGAAAAGAGGATGCTTCCCTCCCTCCTTCCCTCCCTCCCTCCCTCCCTCCCTTCCATCTCTCTCTCTCTCTCTCTCTCTCTCTCTCTCTCTCTCTCTCTCTCTCTCTCTCTCTCAAAACCCAAAACAAAAATATCAGGAACTATATCTTCACATTTTATTGGCTCTCACTAGCTTACAAGCCTGTCCCTGAGTCACTTTGGACAAGAGATTAGAGATATTGATTGGCTTCTATTAATCAAGCCCCATTCCTGAGACTGGAAAGTGGGTTATTCCCACAAAAACTGTATACCTTAGAGTAAGTGAGGTATTTCCCCAAAGCAAAAGGTGGATGTATTTATCCATAAAATAGGAATAGTGATATTTATCCTGATTACCTGAAAAGGTTGTTAGGATAATTAAATCCAATGGTTCAAGTGAAGGTGTTTTATATATATTTATACAATATATATATATATGTGTATATGTACAATATATTAATAATTAAAAAATATTAATTACTACATAAATATGAGGTACCATTATGGGTATTATAATGCATTTCTCTCTTATTTTGTTTTTCTCCCCATTGAAACTTGTCAGAGTTTGTGGTACTACTTTAATAGTAATAGCAACCTCCAATTTTATAGACTTCCTCACTTTTTGAAGGCAAGTATTTATGATTTTATAATTTCATCCTTTCAACGATACCTGAATTTATCTCCTCCATTTCCTCCTATTGCACGTTTGTGACTACAGAGATGGCAAGGTTTTGATCTCCCTTTAAAGTTTTGGATGTACTTACTAAGTCAAATTTTTGCAGATGAGAATATATCCAGGGAATGAGACAGAAGGTGGTACTTCCCTCTACCCTTTTTCCCTTTTCTCAGCCAGGACTATTCATTTAAGGTACAATTATAACCACATTACACATAAACTAAAAATTCTTCAATGACTTTCCAACACTAAGGGGAAAATCTTGGATTTTGAGGCTCTGCATCATGGTACCCTGGCTACCGCACCACATTCATCTCCCACCCTTTCCCCCTTCTTCTGAGGTCATATTGAGCATCTCTAGGCTCCTCATTGTGCCACGGTCTCTCGTGGGCCAGAGCTCAATGTCCCCTTTGCCTACAACACCAGTGCTGATCCTAGAGCCAGTACCACCAAAACAAGTCCACCAACTTATTACCCCTCATAGAGCTTCCAGATGGAGCTCAGATATCATTTTCTTAGGGTAGCCTTCCCTCTGACATTGTGAGACCTAAGTGGGTCCCCCATTATCTGGCTCTTTTGCAAGTATGCTTCTACTTTCACAACACTGATATTCATTAGTTTAATGCCTGTGTTAGCTGTTATTTCCCCAAAACCCTGAGTTCAGGGAGCAAGTCTTTTTCAGTACCGTATCCTCAAAGCTTAGCACAATGTCTGTAACATAATGGCATTAAATAAAGAAATAAATATGAGGCAATCAGTCCATCAATGAATCAACAAAGGCCCACAGAGTTAATTCCTAGAAATGAAGATGGTAAAATACTACATAAGAAAATGTACTGTCACCTAGTAACAGTTAGAAAAATGCATAGGCATTTGGATAAAGATTTCAGAGTACAGACAATATTGGAGCATAAAGCTATATTTCTGACATTTTCAATTTGATTCTGACGTCTTCAGTGCTGTGTTTACATCCGTGACCCTCACATTTCACATTTTGATCATGTTACAATTCGTTTGATTTCCTAATGCTCTTATCTTTAAACAGGAGGGCTTTTTTTTTCTTAATACAAGGGATTAAGAATTATTTCTTCTTTTGGTAACATTTATCAGCCTTCTTTGAGATAACTGATAACTCCCAGCCCTGGAAAGCTCAGTGTTGATATTCACTTAAGGGAATCTTAGGCTATCTCTAATCCAGCACACCAAATTCAGTCCTGGGAGGGGTGGATCTATGTGTTGGTTCTTCTGTCTCAAGACTTTATGGGGGAGCAGAGGAAAGAGATGAAAAGTGGGAGGGTAGGAATACGCTGTCCAGGACAGATCATAAAAAGTCTGCGGTGTTAACAGATCTTAAAGCTGTCATCAATTTCAGTTTAAAACAAGACACTTTTTCCTTGTCAAAGTTCTGCCTCTCAAATGGGGTATAAGAGGTTTCTGATCCTAGGACAGGAATTCAACCGTGATGGATGGGTATTCTTAAAAAATCATAAAGAGACAATGTGACTAGTGAAGTTGACTCTGAGGTGGATCTTTCAGGAGTCTCTTGTGACCCTTTAAATCTACTTTATAAGAAGAGTATTTTAAATTGATTTAGTGAGATGGCTGAAACTTAATTAGCTACCAAATAATTACCTAATAGACCTTTCTTGAGATATTAAGGTTGAGCCACAGCTCTAGCTCCAATGCAATTAATTTTAAATTTTATAAGCCATAAAAGGTAATAATAGCCCTACGAATCAACTAGGGTAGGAAGATAATATTTAGATGCTGCACTGACACCAAGATGCCTAAAGCAGGTTAATTGGGCAACAATTAGTAGGAAGAGTGTTAATTACCATAGTAGTCTTATATTATGCAAATGAAATTACATTTCAATTAACAGTTAAAAAATCAAGCAATTTAAAATGTATGGGCAATAATAGAAATTGGCATTTTTCACAGAAGCCAATGCAATACTCTTCTAAATGGGAGATTTTGATATCGCTTTCAATTCAGTAAGGTTATAATCATTTTCTCATTTCTGCGCATGAATTTAGAAGTGCAGCCCAATATTTTAGAGTGGACACCTGCCATACCAAAGGTAATTTATAATAGCATATTCTAGATTACATGTGAAAGAAGAAACTCATGGTTCATTTAGTTCTATCTTTCTTTTAGCACAGGAGTACACTAGGACTAAGAAAATATAAACAACTTGGTTACATACAAATAGTTAATTAGAGGAAAATCTGGGTTAAGAATTCAGAGTGCTGATACCAGGACACTTTTTACTATGTGATTACCAACAGTAAAACATTACTTGCCATCAACAGAAGAGCAAACATTTTAAGAGTCTAGTATTTGGAGTCATACCCATTTGGGTCTTTCACTTACTAACTGTGTGACTTTGGGCAAGTTACTTAACTTCTCTAAGCTTAAATTCCCTAATCTGTAAAATGAGTATAAAAGCACCCACTTCATGCTTCTATTGGAGGTATTTATTGAAATAAGCTATTTAGAATTTGGCTCGATGACCAGTACATAATAAGCACCCTCAAATCATTAACTATTATTACTAGTACTGGTTTTATAAGAAAATAAGTTGGTGTAACTTAAGGGGCTCAGAAAAGTAATCTCTTTCCTTCCCAGGAAGTCATATCACTTAAAATCCTCTCATTACAGAACTTGTATTTTTTATTGTTGGTTAATTGCAAATACCATTGGAAGCAATAACACTTTCCCTTATTTTCAGCCAACACCTTAGCAGGGATTAAAGTTCTAACGGTAACTGAAGACAGAAGGTCCAGTGACCTCAGACTTCTGGGATAGAATGCATGAGTGACCTAAAAGTAAAGAAAAATGAGGCACAGGTATATTGAAAAGAGAAATAGAAGGACACGAAGTAACATTATTCTCATCATGACTTTGCCAAGGATGTCCTAGTGGGAAAATGCAGGTTGAAAGCTTACCTCTAAAGGTATAGCCTTTGACCTAGGAATTACCAGGTTTGGTGTTTTATTTTCAAGCTGTGTAAATATACACAAAGATAAATAGTGATTTTAGTTCTTTTGACCAATATAAGTTACTTGGCTAAAACCATCCACAATGAAGGCAAAGAGAATTAGGTTGGTCATGCTTCTGTTTTCTCCTGAATTATCAGTGTAAATACAGTTTCCACCACTGGCAGTGGTCTGATGCATTGTAAAGAACTTTGCCCATAAATGAAAGTGACAGAGGAGAAATGAGCAGCTGAGGCTTTGCAGTGTTTTCTCTGCACATGTAGGAAACCACCATTTAAAAATCTTGTAAAAACCATGACTTACGTGATTGTAACAATGGATCAGGTTGAAGAAAGGAAAGAGAAGAGTTGGCACAAGAACTCCTCAAACAGAGCACCACATTTTGAACTGCATTTTTACTTGACAATAAGGTTGCTCAAGGCTGACTCCAACATGGTATTAATAGGAACTGCTGTGTTTGCTTACTTCACTTTATTTCACTTTTTCAGCTTTCTTCAAATACCACCTCTCACCCTTGGTTATTATGAAGATTCTTCAAGTGTGTCTCATGCCAACTTCCTCTCTAGAAGTACACGGTATCGTATGCTGTGAACAACTTTCCTGATTGAAACAACTGAAAGATGCTAAGGTGGTCCCATGATCGTTGCTTCTTGATACTTACACCCTTGTGTAATCCCCTCACAAAGGGCAAAGTTCTTTACAATGCATCAGACCACCTTTAGTATGGACTTGCTTCTCACTAATAGAACACGGCAAAAATCACTTCTGTGATTATGTTACATAAGACAGTAACATGCATTTTGCTAGGAGACTCTTTCCTTGGCTGATTTTGATGAACTAAGTAGCCATGTTGGAGAAATTCATGAGGCAAGGAACTAAGGACAATCTCCAGGCAACAACCAGGCAGGAAGTGAGTACAGCCTCCAACTGACAACCAGCAAGAAACTGATGCCATCAGTTTGATATTATTCAAGGACCTGAATCTTGCTGCTGACCACAGGAGCTTAGCAGTAGCTCCTTCCCCAGTTGAGCCTTCAGATAAGAACTGTCCCTGGTTGACACCTTCATTACAGCCTTGTACAGGACCCAGATAAGCTAAGTTTCCCATGAACTACAAAAATTGTATAATAATAAATGTGTGTTGTTTCAGTCCACTAAGTTTATGATAAAATTATTATATAGCCATAGGTAACTAATATTGTGATATTGTGTAAATTATTGTAAAAAATATATTTCTAAATGTATTGCTGAACTTCCACAAAACTAAGGAACCCACAGACCTAAAAAATCAAAGTAAAAATAAGAACAACAGGTGATAAACTAGCCTTAGAACCAGTATTCATCATGAGAATTTATTACCCTGGAAATATTGAGTTTTTCTTTTGCTTTCACATGGAGCACTGCGGGGGGAAAAAAGTCTATGGCTTTGCCACATAGGGCAATATAATAGGACATCCTTGAAAAAAGCCAGCTACATTATGCTATGTAAGGAATAATAAAAGAAATAAACAGGAAAAATAAAAGAGTACAATAAGGAAAAATGCTTTTCTCAAGCTTGGCACTTAGAGGGATAAAAACAAAATATCTTCTCTTAAAATTCATAAATGCTAGCCAGTATCATATGAGTTTTTGGTCCAAATTTATCTTACTTATATAGACTCAAAACTCTCAACTGGACAATTTAGTTTAAAGTAATCAAGGCAGGTAGTGAGCCAGGAGATTGTCAGAGTAAATGTTAATCCTATTAAGTGAATCTGAATTTGAACCTAGGTATTAAGGAATTCTAATAGATAAAATTCCAAGGGAAAGGAGCAGCACACAATTAAAAAAATTACAAATACACACAAGGAAATGAAGTAAAATGAGGGGGAACCAGCAGAAACAACAGCAGTGCAAATAGAAACACAAAAACTTTAGATATCAGTATTTTCATTCATAGAATAGTAACTAATGATGTTTAATATATATCAAAAGAGAATATAAAACCTTGAAATTATAAACAGAAAACAGCAAAAAAAGTAAACAATCGTTTGATGGAGAACAAAATAGATTCTCTAGAAAGAAATCACATTAAACACATTAGGTGAAGAGAGAATTAGCGACCTAGAAAATAGGTCTGAAGAAATATTTACATTGCAAACCACCAAAGAGAAGAAAAACTAGTGGCATAGAGAATAGAATAAGTCTAACATATTACCATATTCTAAAATAAAAATAGTGAATGAAATTAAAGCAGTACGTTATAAAAATGTAGGGCCTTAAACTCTTCAATTATAAAATAAAAATATTTCAAAATATATTATCTCAGCATCTAGTATATGAAGTTATACTAAAGAACTTAAAGAAAGTAGAAGAAAAGAAAGTTCTAAGTCAAAAATTAAGGAAATAAAAAATAAACATATAATAGAAAGGATCAATAAATTCAAAAGTAGATTCTTTGTAAGAGATAATAAGCTTGATAAAAATCCTTGGTGAAAGTGATCAAGGGAAAAAGACAATAGTAAGAATAAGAAAGGGCACAAAGCTATAGATGCTGCCAGTACTAAAAAATTTAAAGACTATATAACTCCCACATTTTCCCAGGTGAAAGGAATAGAGGAAATGCTCCTCTGCTCACTGTATGAGCCCAGAAAAATTTCCATATCAAAACCAAAGAAGAGCAGAAAAAATGAAGTTTCAAGTCAGTCTCACTCATGAACAAAGTTGGAAAATTCCTCTGGACAATATTTAAACATTACAGATAATATATTATTACCAAGTTGGGATAATTTCAAGAATCCACAGATGATTTAATATCAGAAAATGGAAGAAGCTAGTTTAACATATTAACTTGTTAAAGGAGAATAAATATTCAATGATGGTGTGAAAAAAGAAACCACATAAAATTTAACACTCACTTCTGGCAAAATTATTACACTTTAGATGGAAGAGCATTTCCTTAATCAGGTAAAGAGCATTTACAAGAATAAGCTCACCAACAGAGGTACAGAGAACAGGGTAAGTACTGCCCACTGTACCTCTTCTAATCAAGGCTATACTGAATTGCTAATATGCAGTAAGGAAAAAGAAAAACAAGAAAATATATTGGAATGAAAAAACAAAGCACTTATCATTTGAAAGTGATCTGATTGTCTTCATAGAAAATCCGAAAATATCCAGAGATAAATTATGAAAATTTATAAATGAATTTTATGAAATTGCTACATTATGGTTAATAGATCAAAAAAATTACTGGATTTCTACACACCAGCAGCAGTCAGTTGTATTACATATATGTGGTGTTTGTGTATGAATATGTGTAGGATATATATATATATATATATATATATATATATATATATGAGATAACATACATATAAATCAAACAAAAATATTTCAATCTTTTATGTAAAAATATAAAACTTTAAAGAAGATGTAAGTAAGTACATACATATAGACTGATGTCTTGTATAGGAAATATAAATAATATAATGATGCCCATTCAACTCAATAGATAATAGAGGGAAAGGCATTCCACAGAAAGGGAAATATATACAGTTCATAAATATGTGAAAAATTTCAACCTTATTGAAAAAAAGAACAGTCAGTCATAGCAAACACACCACAGTGAGATTCACTTTAAATCCAACAGACTGGCAAAAATTAGAAAAATCAATAATCCAAGTATTGACAAAGATGTAGAGAAATGAGAAAACATGCCCTATTGATAAACGTACAAATTACTATAACAATTATAGAAACCATTTTGACATCATCCACTGATGTTGAATACGCTCATGCTACAAAAGCCAGCAATCCCACTCAGATATGTCTCTTAGGAACAAAATATTACATCTTATAGTGTTTCCCCAAAAATAAGACCTAGCCAGACCATCAGCTCTAATGTGTCTGTCGGAGCAAAAATTAATATAAGACCCGATTTACTTATAAGTAAAATAGTATTTTACTCATAGCAAAATAAGTAAAATAAATATTGTACTTATAGTAAAATAAGACCAGGTCTTATATAATGTAATAAAATATAAGACCGGTCTTATATTAATTTTTGCTCCAAAAGACACATTAGAGCTGATGGTCCAGCTAGGTCTTATTTTTGGGGAAACAGGGTATAAGTATATACCTTAGGAAAAAAATTTGCATATATGTATGTATCAGATGACATGTACAAGAATTTCAATAGCAGTGGTGTTCATAAAAAACAAAAAACTTGAAATAATTAAAGTGACCACCAATAGTATAAAGAACAAATAGCTTGAATATTTATCCCACAGAAAAAAATGGACTTTTAGTACACATATCAACCTGACTTAACCTTAAAAAGATGTTCATACATACATTTTAAACAATATTGAGTACAAGAAGCACATCTCAGGATAATACGTGTAGTGAGAGATTTTAAAACAAGCAAAAATAAAGCAAAACCAAACAATAGATTGTTTCAGAATACCTACATAAAACGTTAAATCCTGTAGAAAATACTGTGAAAATGATTAACATGATTGTGGTTAAGTTCGGGAGGTGGGGTGGGAGAGACACATTATTTGTAAGATACAAATAATATTCTATCTCTTAGACTGTTTGTTTGCTCATTTATTCAGTTCTTTAGATTCCACATATAAGTAAGATCACATGTCTTATTAGGGAGACCACTTCATGGAAGGTGTAGGGAGACCACTTCATTGACCACTGCAGTGTACACCTGAAGCTGAAGCTGAATAATATTGTTTATCAACAACAATTTAATTATATATATATATATATATATATATATATATATATATATATATATACACATACATATACATATATAATATACATATATATACATATACATATAGTCACAGGATATGGAGTACAGCATAGAGAATAAAGTCAATGGAATTGTAATAGACATATACAATGCCAGAGGGGCAATAGATTGGAGAGGAGATTATCATTTTGTGAGTGGTATAAATGTCTAACTATTACATTGTTTCATACACCTGAAACTAATAAAAAATAGTTTTCTCTCTCTTAATCTGGATAGTCAGAACCAGGTGATTTCTTTATAATTAGCTGTAAAAATAATAAAGATATGTTTTAAACCTCTTTTGTAAGTTTAGTATATTTAAATTTTTTTAAAGTTGTTCTCAAGTTGTATCCACTACAACTTATGATGGAACATTCGTCCTTTCTTGATCCTGCCTCTTGGGCTATATTTGCTTCTAATGGCTCAGCTCTCTGAGGATGTGACTGGAGGGAATCCTTGACAGGATCCCAGATACCTCACTGAGCTGTCATCTATCTCCCAGGCACTGCTGATGGGCTGAGGTGGGTGAGGACCAAAGCTGCCCTGCAGACTCTGGGTTCTCTTTTACCCACAGCAATGGGGTGCTCTGAAGGAAATTCAGAGAATGTCATCCCCCTAGCTGCCCCCTACCACTTACCTGCACTCTGGCCCTCTGAAAACCCAAAAGTCTTGCTTTGCCCAAGGTCTCAGTGGGTTTTAGTGAAAATAATCGTTGCATTTTACGTTAACATTCCCTCTCTAGAGTTCAACCCAGAATTCATGGGGTGCATCAATGGAAATATTTGAACCCAAAGAACTGAATTTACTCTAATTCCCCTTGACATTTATCCAAAATGTTTGTTCTTAATTGGACCAAGCCACTCAGCCTACTCTCTTTTTCCTTGGCATACTCATTCTTCTAGGGGATTTCAGTTTCCTCTGAAAAGCTCTCTCTCCTTCCATAAAAATGCCCAGAGCTTTCTAAATGTTGGAGGAGAATAAGTGCTTTTTTAAAAATAGAAACTTGAAAACTGTGCAAAATACCTTGATCAATTGTTTTAAGTAATAAAACATCAAAAATGCTCCAAACTTCAAAGAATAGGAAATTAGTCAAATTAGGTATGTTATACCCACATAATAGATTTTTTCCACATTATTATTAGGTAGGAGAATTTAAATAAATTAATGGTTGTCAGTCATACAGGTTTAAGTGTAAATGCAAGTTAGAAAGTATGAAATCCTGTTTGTGAGACTGGAGGGATACATGTGCGCACCTGTGTGTGTGTATGATTGGGAGAATGTACACAAAGATATTAATGGTGGTTATTTTGATGTCGTGAGATTATGGGTGATATTTACTTTCTATTAAAGTAAATATATAATTAGTTATTTGCTTTTTAATTTTCCTTCTAACAGTAACATTTCTTTAAGGCGTTAAAAGTCAACTTCCAATTCTTACAATCTGATTTAAATATTTGGCTTTAATAAACGCATAAACATCAATGCTGATTTAATTCCTATATCTTACCATTTTTATTAAGTGAATGAAAATAATTGAAAGAAAAATTGATAACGTAAAATTCTAAACTGCCAATCATATTCACCCAAAGGCTTAAAAGAACATCTAATTTAACTGCTGTTCAACATAAAAAAAGATATTTTTACTTTTTAATTAAAAGACAATCCCAGTAAAAATACTGAGATTAGAATGACAGCATTGTTTTACTTTTTCTATTTTAAAAATAAGTTATTCATAGCACAAATGCATTTTATTGACTGTGTTAACACTGATAACCAGATATTCTTACTGTTATCAAATAAACAAATAACAACAACTAAGAAGAACAGTAAATTGGAATTAAACAGACCTCCTGGATATCACCCATGCCTCAACAAGACAATTTATATTATTAATACTGTTTTTCTACTTTTTTTTTCTTTATGTTTCCTGTTCTTTTTGTTTTGTTTCATTCTAGCCAGATCTTCATCAAGTCCAACATAGAAAACAAAAGATACTAAAGCAAAAAAATGCAATTGCAAACTCATACCCAAGTACAGTGTTCTCAAGTCAAGAGGATCCAAACAAAACCTGAGAAATGTGCAGCTATGCAGGGATACATTTTTTGTCATTGAGTAAGAATAAAATGTCCCTTGTTAAAATAGAAAAAGAGAGAGGAAAAACAAAACAAAATAAAACAAAAAACCCTGGAATTCTAGAGCTTTGCTCATTGATGTGCATTGAAGTAAACATCTATATTTTGTGGTAGTATACTATGTTTGAGCTAAAAAAGTGATATGTGTCCCATGATCCAGGGCAGGCCCTGCCAGAATTTCCTATTAAACTGTCAATCACCATGTACAAGCTGTAAAAAAAAAAAAAAAAAAAAGCTGCACATTTTGTTTCCTAATTTGTTACTTCTCCAAATCACAGCATGAAACGTATCCCTACACATGAGTGTCCAGTAATTATAATAAAAAGTGACTAATTTGTCAATATATGCATAAACATATAAGAGAAACACATACAATTAGGGAAATAAAACCTGTTCCGCTGATTATAAACCTATAAGCATTAAAATATAAATTAATGAAAATAAAGAATACTGTTCTCAATGTCTCCTAACAACTACAAATCACAAACTGAAATTAATTCAGATGTAGGGTATGCATTCCTTTTGCAGTTCTAATGACCTGTTTTTAGGCAAGATGTTTTAAAAGAAGAGCAAGATGTAAAATGTTCAATTTGGCCCACAGTCACTACTTGTACAGAGAAGTCATTCCATATTTACTAAGCCACTCAACAGTCTTCTTGTTGTCAGGCATTGTGCTAGTTCTATAATGGTGAGGAAAGTTGCAAGGCTCCTTGTCCTCATGTGTAAGGGGAAGGCAGACAATTTTCAAATAAATAGACTGAAATTTATAGGAAGTGGATAGCAGGGTGGGACTCTTGCCTTTCTCCACTGCTCTCCATTCAGTCATTTTGTTGTTATAGATGGTGGTGAGAGGGTTTATTTGATAAGATAGAAAAAGAACATAGACAACATTATGAGATAAATTGTGTCCAACATTAGGGAGAGAAACATTGTTTCTCTTGCAAATGATTTCCTCTGAGAAATCTGAAAGAACCAGCACCTCCTCTTTCAAGAAAACCAAGGAGCTGCTGTCTTATCTCCCCTGGGAGAGGAACACACAGCAGGCCAGGGGTGTAGAAAAGATGGTGTTTTCGTGGGATGAAAGCAAAGGAAGGGAGACCCTAGAATGGGGTTCAGAGGTATCCATCTAAGGTGTGGGCAGCACAGTGACTCGTTTCTTTATGCATCCTCTGGTTTCCATGCAATAATGCAATACAATAGCTTTCCTGGTTTTGGATCCAACATTGCAGACATACCTAAAGGCATCAAATGGCTAATCAGAAAATAAATAGTCAAGATTGAAATTATTAGGAAATAGCCAGAGAAGTCAGGAAGGGTCCCTTGACAAAGGAGTATTTCACTTGAGACCTGAAAGATGAGCAGATTTTATTAGGCAAATAGCACAGAGTGTTTGTTCTGCAAAAGTCAGAGGTTAAAGACAAGTTCAGGAACTAAAAATGCTGGGAGTCAGGGAGACTGGCACAAGGTGAGGTCATCAAGTCAGACCATCCAGTGCCAGGAGGATGACATTGAGGACTGTATTCTTCACTCTGGAAGCAATGGGAAGTTTTCAAAGATTGTAAGAAGGGATGTGACAAAATCATTAAGAAAATATATAAAAATGATCATTTCATTACAGATGAAGAGTGCTACAGAGGGAGCTATGAGTAGAAGCACATAGGCAAAGGAGAAGCCTATAGCGTTGTCCCAGAAAGGTAATGGCCACTTATACTAAACATGTTAGCAGTAGAGGTGAAGAGAGAGAGACTCAAGAGGTATTTGGAGGTGAAGTTGATCTGAATGGGCAATGAATTGGGGACATGGACTGTAAGAGAAAGGGAGGGCATGAAGATGACCCATCATTCCTAGCCTGTGAATTTGGAACAATGCTGGTACCAGTATGTAAGATGGAGAAAATGAGGCCAGAATGAGGCCAGATTTGACAGGGATATTTTAGGATAAACCTGGATACACTGAGTTGACATGCCTTTGACCTAATATATTCAAATAGAAATATTGACTCTGCAAGAGAATATTCAGGTCAAGATTCTGGGGTACAAGTCAAGAGTGGAGGCAGTTAAATCAGGAAATGTTCGAGATCTAGGACATGGCTACTGTTCAGGCAACACCTGTACACCCTGTTGCTCAAATACAAAGTAAGAGGCCAATAGGAGAATAATCCAAGACTTTCAACACAGGTTCTGCTCCCTCCCCTTATTTTTCCAGCCTCCCTACAACTTCCAAAAAATCCTGCTTGATCGTAAAGACTATTCACAAAGAAGGTTGGCTGAGATTCCCAAGGCTCTATTAAAATAATAATTAATAATAATAATAATAACAACAACAATAATAACTCATAAGTTAATTTACCTAACGTTAGAGGCAGGACACGTTTGCTGAAAAAAAACAAAAAAAAAACGAAATATGTGCAAGAAACTCAATTAAGAACTGCAGGCAGATAAAAAAGATGTAATAATAGCAAACGTTTGGTGAGTTCTTCGTCTGTGAGACCCACTATTCTGAGTATTTTACACGTACTAACTCAATTAATTCTTGAAACAACCCTGCGAGGTATGTAAAATTGTTCTCTCCATTTTACAGATAAGAAAATGGAAGAACAGGGTGACCTGCAACTTGCCCAGCTGTTAAGTAGCAGATCTGGGATGTGAAATCAAGTGCATTGGCTTTGGAACGGATCATTTTACTTACCACATTATTACGTAAAGTAAAATTTGATAGGTCTTATGATCTAGCTAAGAATATAAAACATTAAAAACACATACAGGGTACAATATAATTGCTAAGTATCTAGCTGCTTAGATCTAGGAAGCTCAGGAGATTCATCGCATACACTGTAGTTTAAATTCTCAAATGACTGCAAGATATTTCCATCCGGATAGGCTAGCATAAGCTGCAGTAACAATCAACTCCAAAATATCAGTCACGTAATAAATCAAATGTGTATTTATTATGAACACTGTATCTCCAACATGAGTATACAAGGGAGCTCTACTTATTGTTATCACTTAGGGACCCAGGCTAGCAGCGATTACAGCTTGACATGGGCTTCCACAATCTCTCAGGAGGGTAATAAAAAGTGGGAAATCAAGCACAGGCTTTTAAAACATCCACCTAGAACAGACATACATCACTATAAATTCTGACCACATTTCATTGGCTAAATCCAGTTATACGGCCACACATAACTTTAAGGGGATGGAGAGGTAGGAAAAGTGAGATATTTGTCAATATCCCTATAAATTACCAAACTGGATCCACTATAAACTCTCATGATACTGTCTCCCATTGCTAGGCCACCCACAGTTGAAGGAGAAGATGGTGACTCTGATCCAGAGTATTACCTTCTTTTGTTTCCTTCTGTTGAACTCACTTCCAGCCACAAATCTTGAAGAGAAGATCTCATAACCATTACCTGGTTCATTGCCAGCCAAGGTCAAGAACATGCATTCCAAAAAAATAAACGTACCAAAACTCAAGGTTTAATACTAAATATCAATTCTAAGACAAGAAAAACAAAGACAGGAATAGAAGCAAAATGAATGTTAAAATGCAGAAAACAATACTCAATGCATCTAAAAGGCATTTCTCATTGCCAGTGATAAGATATATTTTACTGTTGCCATGGTCCATAGGAAGTACTAGAGTAGATTTAAAAGGAGAAGAAAAGCCTGGCTAATACTAAACTTTTTGCAGGGATAATTACGTTCCACTATACCACTTCTCTATACTTTTGAAATCAGAGATATTTGAAGAAAAGGGTCCTTTCAACTTATTATCTTGGGACACCTGGTCCCTGAGTGAGCAAGGGTCAAAGCTTTACTGAATATTATAGTCCTTCTGTCATCTAGAACCAAGAGGTCAGCAAACAACCATGAGATAAAATAAAATGCTGCTTAGTAACTTGGGAAAAGGTTGAATAAGACTGAACAAGTGCTTTTATAATTTAACAATTTTAAATAAAGCAGTTTTGAATTATCACCCTAATGTTAAGTAAAGGGACAAACCAACACCTCTCATAAAACTTCCTATTGAAGTCCAACTAAATATTTAGTTGCAATAACAATGGTAATATAAATACACTTTTGATAATTCTAAAGAAAAAAAAATATAAAATTAAGAAATAAAAAGTAAACATAAGACTTCTGGTTTCTGGTTCCATATTTAAGGAACTTGAAAATACCTATTCCATCCAAACAATAAATAAATAGTTGAACAAACTAAAAAAAAAAATCAGTAATTCTTCTCAGGCCTGTAAAAGAAGTGAGGTCACAGGGCAAACTGCTACTCTCCAAAGTAGAAAGATAGACAGACAATTACAGAGAATCACAACATGCCTGAGCAGAAACCTCCATTCACTTTTGTGTGCTTTCCCTCCAGGAGCTCAACCAGGTTTCCAAAGTAAGGACCGGAGAAAAACTTTATCATGCTTGTGGCAGGTGGAGGGAAAAAGGAACTATTTTGAAATATAGGCATGCTTCAGATATATTGCAAGTTTGATTCCAGAGCACCACAATAAAGCAAGTCATAATCTTTGTGCTGGAGGAGAGTTTTGCCTTCCATTTTAAAAAATGCAACAACTGTGAAAGACAATAAAGCAAAGTCCAATAAAGGGAGCCTGTACATCAGAGTACTGCCTTCAGAAGAAACTAATTAACCAGAGCCTAACCTACTAATGTTTTATCAGAGCCTAATGACTGGATAAGGGCAATACCAAACTTCATCTCAGTCTAACCATCCTGTCCCACCTAGGGGGAGGAGAAAAAAACAATAATGGAGAGTTGCAGTCCAGAGGCATAGGCTCATAGAAAGATTCAGACTTAATCATAGAACTTTAGAATGCCCCCTTCTCCCCACAATCTACCATATTACTAAAGGTCTATTACAGCAGTTCATTTTGCCCAGTACAAGTCTGGCTATCAATAAAATGCTAAATGGCATACTAAAAAGAAAAAAAAAAAGACAGTTTGAAGAGACAGAACAATGAGTAAAGTAGACAGCAAGCAAGGATAAATAGACAATGTAAGCAGAGTGACAGAAATCCTAAGACACAACTAAAAAGAAATGCTAAAAATCACAAACACCATGATAGAAATGAAGAATGCCTTTGATGGGCGTATAAGTAAACTGGACACAGCTGAGGAATATGACCTTGAGTATACCTTAACAGAAATCTCCAAAACTGAACAACAAAGAGAATAAAGACTGAAAAGGGGGGAAAAAAACCCTAGAATATTCAAGGACTGTGGGACAACTACAAAAGGGGTAACACACATATAATGAAGTATTAGAAGAAGGAGAAAGAAAAAGGAACAGAAGAAATATTTTTAATATAATACGTTTATTATATATAACTGACATCTATAGACAGCAACAGAATACATATTCTTCTCAAACTCATATGGAATATTCATCAAGATAGACCACATAAAATAAAATACATAAAACACACCTTAACAATTTAAAAAGTAGAAATAATACAATAATAATAATAAAATAATGTCTACTCTCAGACCGTAATGAAGTTAAACTAGAAATCAATAACAGAAAAATACCTAGAAAATCCCAAATTACATGGTGATTTAAAAATACAATTTTAAATAACATGAGTCAAAGAAAAATCTCAAGAGGAACTAAATGAAATGAGATAAACTAAATGAAAATAAAAACACATTATCAAAATGTGTAGGGTTCACCAAGAGCAGTGCTTAGAAGAAAATTTATAGCGTTGAATGCCTATGTTAGAAAATAATAATCTAAAATCAGTCATCTAGAAAAAGATCAAATTAAATCCAAAGTAAAAAAAAGCAATAATAAAAATTAGAGCAGAAATCAATGAAATCAAAAACAAGAAATAGAGAAAAGCAATGAAACCAAAATTTTTTCACTGAAAAGATAAACAAAATTGATAACCCTTGAATCAGGCTAAATAAGAAAAACAGAGAAAGCACACAAATTACTAATGTCAGAAATAAAATAAGGAACATCACTAATGATCTCAAGGACATTAACAGTCTACTAAAGAAATCTATGAACACACTTGACTTACAAATATGATGAAATGGACCAATTCCATAGTGGACAATATTTGGTAACAAACTTACACAAGAAAAAACAGACAATCTGAATAGGCCTATGTTAATTAGAGAGAGTGAATCAGTAATTAATAACACAGCAAAACAAAAAAGCAGATTCAGATGTGTTCACTCACGAATTATACCAAACATTTAAGGAGAAATTATACCAATTTTATAAAATTGCTTTCAGAAGATAAAAGTACAGGAATATTTTTAAGTTCATTCTGTGAGGCCAGCAGCATCCTAATACCAAAGCAGATAAGTATATTTCAAGAAAAACAACTACAGACCAATATCTCTCATAAACATTGATACAAATATTATCAACAAAATATTATCAAATCAAATCCAACAATGTATAAAAATAATTATACAAATTTCTGGTTGGTGGAGTATGTAACCACTTTGCTTGCCTTTTCTCATGACCATATCAAAAACACAACTAAGTACAGAGTGACCATTATTGAAAATTGCCTAAAGTCTAGCTGAACTGAAGTTCCATAACTAAGGGCATAAAGAAGCCACATCAAGATTGTTAGAAGGGGAAAACTAGGAATGGTCTGGACCCACACCATTAAAATTCGGGAGAGATATCTCAGCTGTAGAGATCCACCCCCTCTCCCCCAGAGAAGTGAGGGGTCCCAGCACCACAAGAGCTTCTTCAGTCCAGGGTTCCAGTGCCAGAGAGAGAAATATCCATAACTTCTGGCTGAAAAAATCAGTAGAAATTCTGTCTGGAAGAAACAAAGAGTGGCTAGAATCTGAGGTTCTCCTTTTTAGGTGCCAAAACATATACGTTCTCGCTGATGGACTCACTCGTTCTGAGCTCCAGCACTAAAACAGCAGGTCAAAAAGTGTCAGGGACATACAAGGAGGAAATGAATTGTCTAGCTTCAGAGCAAGGGCTGGAGGGGTGCCTTTCTCCCAGACAGAAGTGCTGGCACAATCCATTGTTTCTTTGTTGATCCCTCTCCTTTTCTGGCATGCAGAAACAGGCACCTGCCATATCTGAGTCTCCATCAACCTGGCTAACACCATTTGGCAGTCCTACCCTGGTGATTCCCTGAGACCCTGTTGCAACCAAATTTTGGGGACACCCAAGCCACTTTCAGTGGCTTTTCCATCCAAATGGCCTATCTTGATTCATGATGTGGACTTTCCTAAAATCTCCCAAAGGTTCACAAAACCCAAACATGCAGCATCTGGCTTCATCATGTACCGTACCTATTGCTGAGCAGCTCCAACACTAGTGACAGCTGACGTTGGTTCATGGTTTGACCTCTCAAGGCACCTCCAAGCCAGTGCAAGTGGTTGCCATCTACGGATTGCTTTGTGGCTCATGCCAGGTAGCCCTAGGTAGGACACAGGCTGCAGCTGAACATGGCCTGTGTCTAATGCCTGGAGGACCCAGGGCTGGCACTTCTAGTGGCTAGTTTCCAACCCAGCTGGAGTACCACCTGGCTGCCTCCAAGAATGACACACAAAAAAGGGCAGATTTGGAAGGCATCAGAGCCCTGCTAAAGCAAATACTGCTCTGTCGGGTCAACCCATGCACAACAACTCATCTACTGTAGTCAGAGCTGGTCATCACAACCGATCAGGTCGACAATCAATCCCATCCATTGAAGCCCAACCAAGGTTCAACTACAACCGGAGGGTATACACACAACCCACACAAGTGACAGACATAGAGCACCTGGCTCAGGTGACCAGCGAGACTGTGCCACTGGGCCCCACAGGACACCTAGTACATAAGGTCAGTCTACGAAGACCAGGAGACATAGCAGCCCTACCTAATACATAGAAACAAACAGAGGGAGGCAGCCAAGATGGGGAGACAAAGAAATATGTCCTAATAAAAGAAGAGAAAAAAAGCTTGATAAAAAGAACTAAACAAAATGGAGACAAGCAATCTATCAGATGCAGAGTTTAAAGCACTGGTTATGAGGATGTTCAGTGATCTCAGTGAGAACTTCAACAAAAAGATAGGAAACATAAAAACATATAAGGAACATAAAAAAAAAGAACCACTCAGAAATAAAGAATACAATAACTGAAATAAAGAATGCATAGAGATAATCCACAGTAGATTAGATGAAGCAGAGGATTGAATCAGCGATTTAAAAGATAAGATAGAAGACCTTATCAGTATCCTTTTACTGTACCCAATCAGTAGAGCCAAAAGAAAAAAAATCCAAAAATATGACAATAGTTTAAGGGGCCTCTGGGACAACATCAATCTTACCAACATTTTCATCACAGGGGCACCAGAAGGAGGAGAGAGAGAGCAAGTAATTTAAAACCTATTTGAAGAAATAATGACAGAAGATTTCTGTAAACTGGCAAAGAAAATAGACATGCAAGCCCAGAAAGCAGAGTCTCAAACAAAATGAACCCAAAAGTCCCACACCTAGATACATCATAATTAAAATGCCAAAGACAAAAAACAAAGAGAGAATCTTAAAAGCAGCAAGAGAAAAGCAGTTAGTTACCTACAAGAGAGCTCCCATAAGACTGCCACGTGATTTTTTCAACAGAAACTTTGCAGACCAGAAGGAACTGGAAGGAAACACCCAGTGATGAAGAGCAAGGACCTACAACCAAGATTGCTCTACCCAGCAAGGCTATCATTTAAAATCAAAGAACAGATAAAGAGATTCCCAAACAAGAAAAAGCTAAAAAATTTCATCATTACCAAACCAGAATTACAAGGAATCTTAGAGAGACTTCTGTAAGATAAAAAAAAGATAAAAAATATGAATAATAAAATAGTAATAACTACATACCTATCAACAATTACTTTCAATGTAAATGGATTAAATAATTCAAAGCAGGATCTCAAAGCGATATTTACATACTCATGTTTATCGCATTCACAATAGCCAAGAAGTATAAGCAACCCAAATGTCAACTGACAGATGAATGGATTTAGAAAATGTAGCATATATGTATGATGGAATATTCTGTAACATTAAATGAAGAACATTCTTATACATAACATAACATGAATTAATCTCAAGGACATTATGCTAAGTGAAACAAGCTTGTTACAAACAAGCAAATACTGTACAATTTTGCTCATGAAGTATTTAGAGTAGCAAAAATCATAAAAGCAGAAAGTAGAAAAGGCTGAGAGCAGGGGTAATTAAGAGTTCAGTTGGTGTAGAATTTCAGTGTTGCAAGGTAAAAACGTATAGATCTATTGCAAAATAAAGTGAGTATATGTAACACTACTGAACTGCACACTTAAAAATGTTAAGATGGGGGCCAGCCCGGTGGCTCAGGCGGTTAGAGTTCCAAGCTCCTAACTCCAAATGCTGCCAGTCTAATTCCCACATGGGCCAGTGGGATCTCAAATACAAGGTTGCCAGTTCAACTCCCGTGCAACTAACAACGGCAACTGGACCTGGAGCTGAGCTGCGCCCTCCACAAATAAGACTGGAAGGACAACAACTTGAAGCTGAACGACACCCTCCACAACTAAGATTGAAAGAACAACAATTTGACTTGGAAATAAGTCCTGGAAGTCCTGGAAGTACACACGTTCCCCCAATAAAGTCCTGTTCCCCTTCCCTCCCCCCCCAAAAAAAAGTTAAGATGGTAAACTTAATATTACGTGTTTCTTATCACAATAAAAAATGTGGCAGAAAAAAATGAAACATAATAAAGACATACCACATGTAATTCAACAAAAATATATTTGAAATAATGATGAAAAAATATTTTCATATATACATATTTATACACTAAATATATATACATGTTTATATATACACATATATACATGTGAAAACTATTAAAATAGACTCAAAAGAGTTAAATATTCTAAATTATTCTAAAATATTCTAAATATTCTAAATATTCTAAAATATTCTAAATCAGTTATGTGGAAAGATACATTTAAAAAACATATAAAAGAAAATTCACTAAAAGAAAGGGCTGAAGGCACAGGTGATTTAACGAGCAATTGCTTTTAAATAGTCATGGACCAAAGAATTCCCATCATACATAAACTTATCCAGAGCACAAAACAAAAAAAAATACAACTTCTCAATTCATTTAATCTAGCTTAATAAACCTGTAACAAAGCACAAAAAATAAAATAAAGTGTATACAAATCTCACATCCCAAGGTAGGAATTTTATATAATACACTAGTAAATCAAATCTAGAAGAATACTAATAGAAAAATATACATCATCAAATCCATAGACTTGATTTTAAGAAAAAAAGAATATTTTAGTACAAGGAAAAATGTTGATGTAATTCACACAGTTAGTGTGATTTCAGATCTCCAAATCTAGACTTAGACACGTGGAGCTTCCAACACTGACTCCATCAATTACTGACTTTAAGACTTTGGGGAAATTACCTAAATCATTTTCTGCCTTTTCTTTCTCACAGGCAAAAGGAGATAAAATATGGTATGTCTCACAAGTTTGTTGTGAAGATTAAATGAAATAATATATGTAAAGTACCTACCCTGGAAAATCATCATCGATTAGCTATTACTATTGGATAGGCAGAAAACAATAAAAAGGCATTTGATAAAATTTAGTATCTATTCCTGATTTTTAAAAAGTAATAAACTAGGAATGCAAAATAGTATCACAACATGATAAAGACTATGTATATCTGAAACTATAAGATTATGCTTAGTAATAAAACACTAAAAAAACTTCTAATATATTCAAGAATAAAACAAAGGCGACCTTTATTACTCAAAGGTAGCCAAACTACAGTATGAAAGTCATACTGCTCCAGATTGCTAAATCTGCCCAAGACTTCTAACGCCAACTGCAAGGAGTTTAGGTCCAGCTCCAGTTTTCAGGAATAGTCCACATGTCATCACTTTCACTTCTGACACTAACTGCAAGTTCAGCAGTTTTCCAAAACTACCCTCAGTTTCTATAATTTGCTTGAAGGATTCACAGAACTCACTGAAAACTACTGTACACATGGTTACGGTTAATTACAGGAAGACTAAACAAAATCAGCCAAAGAAGACTTATAGGGCAAAGGTTAAATGGGGAGCTTTTTTAATGATCAGGATGTTTTCCCCTTTCCTCGTCCATATGTGATGATACACGTGGAACACTGCCAACCTGGGAAGGTCACTTTAGCTTTGTGTCCAGAGATTTTTATTGGGGCTGCATTATGTAGGCACGATCGATTGATTGACCACGTTGTTGAACTCAGTCTTCACCTTCCCCCAACCCAAATTTCAGGCTAATGTCAGATGGATCAAGGGGCCCAGCATGAACAACAGATACTCCTATCACTCAGGAAATTCTAAAAATGTAAAAGTTGCCTCTCGGGAATCAGGGACAAAAACTACCTTTCTTTAGGCAAGACCACATTCTTTACTGCACATCTATTTTGCTATTAATTTTGTCAGTACAATTTTGAGATATAGTTTAACATATTCAATGTTAAAAAAACATAAATTTATTATTCAGACATGACACCATTTTCTACCTTGAAGCCCTAATAGAGTCACTAGTAAAATTCAATGTATTTTTCAGATTCAGTTCCAAGAAGTTATCATAACTAAACTCACTCAAAACAAACAGAAGACACCTCAGGGTTATTACACCATTCTCAGTAAACATACATAGTGTTAAGTGGGAGAGAGCTGACATCTTCATCTTTATATACATGCTCTATGTTACTTTACTTCATCAGTTTTCATAAACCTGGTATTTTTGTCATGCTCAAGGACTATTTCTCTTTTAATTTCTAAAGTTTTTTCATGAAAAATAGATGCTGAGTTTTTAACAGTACATTTTTGGTGACTATTGAAATGATTGTTTTCACTTGTCATGATAAATTTTATTAATAAATGTTCTAAGTACATTTTTTTTACTGTAGTTCCTCTAAATTCTTTTTTTTATTATTTTTCAATTATGGTTGCCATTCAATATTATTTTATATTAGCGTCAGGTGTACAGCATAGTGGTTAGACATCTAATTTATGAAGTGATCCCCCCCTGATAAGTCTAGTACCAACCTTACACTATACATAGTTATTACAACATTATTGAGTATATTTCTTATACTATATTTTATATACCCATGAGTATTTTGTAACTACCAATTTGCATTTCATAATCCCTTCACCTTTTTCATCGAGCCTCCCTACACCCCTCCCATCTGGTAACCATCTAAAGAACCAAACAAACAAGCAAACAAATAAACAGACTTCTAGATAAGTATAATTTATCATTAGATTTTTTGGGAGGTGACATAGACATGATACACACTCATTTTTTTCCTCTGTCTGCTTTGAAGATTTTCTCTTTATCCCTCACTATAAGTAATTTGCGATGATGTGACTAGGTGTAGCTTTGTTCATGTTTCTTATACTTGGGGTTCACTTAGCTTCTTGTGCATTTAGGTTTCCAGGTGTTCTTTTGAAAAAATTTCAACCATTATTTATTCAAATTCTTCTTCTGCCACCTCTTCTTTCCTTCAGAGACTTCAACTATATGCATATGTATATTGCAATGTCTGAAGTGAACAGATGCTGTTTTTATTTTTCAGTATTTTCCTCAGTGTGTTTCATTTTGGATACTTTGTATTGCATGTCTTCAAGTTCACTAATTAACTCTTCTGCAGTATATAACTTGCTGTTCATCACAGACATTATAATGTTCACATATAAAAGGTCAATTTTTGACCTCTTTTATATCTTCTATTTCTCTAAGAAATATGTTCAATTTTGCCTCTTCCTTTCTGAATATACTTTTCATATATTTTGTCCACTTTGCCACTTTATTTTGTCAGACAAGAGACAAAATTCAGTCCTGGTTACCACATCTTTTCCAGGAGCATAAGTCTGTATAATCAATATTCATATTTTTCTGTAAAGAATCTTAGATCTCAATTTAGAAGTATAATTGGGCTGTAAACTCTTACTATTCATGTTCATGCTAATATAATAAAACCAATTTGAAAGCTTTACACTTTTTAGTATTCTAGAAAAGTGAGGATCAATATGAGAAGAACATAAGTTCTCCTTAAATCAAATGTCACTAAGTTATAGGGTGGTGCTAGATTTAATAAAATTATCCTAAAATATACTTGGAAAAAAAGAAATAATATACAAATAAATATTGAAAGGAAAAAGAGAAATAAGAGTATTTACTACCCCCAAAATGAAGGGTCAATGAAATAAAACAGAAAGTCCAGAAACAGTCCTCAGTAAAGCAATAATTTAATACAAGGATAATATGTCATAAATATGTAAAAGATGTTTTATTTCATAAATGCCACTAAAATGAATAGTTAACAATAATAAAACTATTATTACTCTACCTCAAATCACTAATCAGAATAAATTCCAGAATAAATGATATAGTTAAATCAAAAAGTAAAATATAAAGAAACCGTTAGAAAATCCAGATTAGTATCAGTTATTACAGTGGGGAATAAATCTCTAACTGTAAAGTCAAAACATGCACATAATAAAGAAAAATGTTAATAGATTTGAAAACAAATATTGTTTCCTCCACTTGGAAGAATGCATAAGATGAAAAGATAAACTGAAAACAATGTTATCATATATGAAAAAAAGAATTGATTCTTATAATAAAAGAGAGCTCTTATAAATAAATAATAAAATTATTACAAACTCAATATAAAAAAGCAAGCAATGTGTATTTTCAATATTCATAGAGAAATGAAAAATAATTACTAAACGTACGGAATATCTATTGTAGTAGTAATACAAAATCAAAACTATAAATCAAAAGGAACATTATTATCTCAAATTTGCAAAGCTTAAAAAATATTAAGAGTGGTGAAGGTAGTGGGAAAAGGCGTCCCTATGCTGCTGATGGAGATAGCATTTTTAAGTTTTGTGGTAGCAAGAACCTTAAGAATGTTGTATCATTAAATAAATTAAAATCATGTCCTTAAAACCCATTTAAGGAAACAGAACACTCACAATATAGTTTAAATTAAAATAGAATTAAAAATGCATATACAATCTAATATACCAATTTAGTAAAAAATTCTACCAAAGTGTAGACAGTGGCTTTCTCCAGATTATGGAAGTATGGCTGATTTTTATGAAACAATATTACTTTTATCATTATAAGATGATTCAACACTTGTTACTCATTAATCCATTATTTATTCTCATTACAACACAGGCCTTCCTCTGAGGTGATGATGAGGGCTCTTCTCTGTAAGAGCCTGGAATAAAGAAGCCACTCCCCTGCACACATTCTGGAATGGAAAACTCTTTAAAGAACTCTGAGGCCAAAAGAATTTCTCTTTCTAAGTCTGACACTGTGGAGTTTAATCCTTCTGCTGATAGTCAGGCAATTTCAGTACTAACTTTTTAAAGCTGGACAGAGGCTGGGGATAAAATGCTTTTCTCTGGACATATGTTCCTCATTATGTCAGTCCTTTTATAGCTACTGCTTCAGGGTGACCTTGAAAGGAAACACCCTACAGAGCCATAAGTTGGGTAGTACTCACTAGAGAATGGTGTTACAGTGTTCAGTGTAGTGAGTAAGAAGTTACTTTATTTCCCAAAGGTGGTACAGCACCATCACTGTTCCTATAAAATAAGTAGAGATGTTTATCTGTACATAAACCTTTAAAGGAGGTCTACCACTACACAAGTGTATCAATTTCATGTGTTTTTCAAAAGTACATAGGTTAAATATTCAATAAATAACCACTGGGAGAGATCCAAGATGGCAGAGTAGATAAACACTGTGCCTGCATTCTTCCATGAACAATTAAAATTACAACTAAATTATGGAACAATTAACCTGGAGAACCATCTGAAGTCTAGCCAAACAGAAATCCTACTAAAAATATAAAGCAGTCACATCTAGACTGTTAGGAAGAGCGGAGAATGGGCCCCACACCTGCATGTGGTGGTTGAGAATCAGGAGGGATATCTCAGCCAACTTGGTTCCCTCCAGAGGAGTATAAGACCCTAGTTCCCCAACCAGGCTCCCCAGCCCAGAGTAATGGTGTCAAGAAGCCACAACATCTGGCTGTGAAAAACAATGGGGATTCTGACCATTCAGCTGCGCTTGAAAGCTGCAGAAAACCCGAAAACGCTCTTAAACATCCCTCCCACAGATTCACTTGTTCGCAGGCACTTACCTTGGGCTCCAGAGGAGGGATAGTGATTTGGGGGTCCTCAAAGACATCTGGGCTGGGCGGCAACTGAGGTGTGGGCTGAGATGGAGGACTGGAGGACACTAGGCCTTTTTCCTGTGAGGAGTCCATCTTCATGTAGCAGGCAGCTGGACGCCATCTTTCCTGTTTTGAGCCCGCCCCCTCTGGCCAAATCTGAATCTGATTGGCCTGACGAGCTCTGGGGCTCCTTCCTGCTGACTCACTGGGACTCCACGTCACCCAACTCCTCCAATGCCAAAGGCACTTTCTCCTCAAGCAGCCAGCCCCACCTACATTGTACTCTTTCTTTGAAAACTATCGAAGTCTAGCAGGCAGCGACTGGCCTTGGTGTGCTCTCACACTTTTGCTGAGTCACTCCAGGTTTATCACTGGCACCAAACAGAATTACGTTAATTTGGTGACCATAATTCTTCCCACTCTAGGGACTCCTTGAGACCCTGCCTCACCAAGTCGTGTTCTTCACACACAAGGCATTATCCGTGGCTGAACCTTAAGGGAGGTAGCAGGTGGCAGTAGGCCTTGGAGTGTTCTGGCTTTTTGCAGAACTGCGCCTGAGTCACTAATGGTGGCAGCTATCCTCGGTTTATAGCACAGTCTCTCCCTTGCGCCACCAAGTTCAGCACAGGCAGCGAACAACTGCAGATCACTGGTAGCTCCTACCAGAAAGCCCCAGGCCAGTCACAGGCAGTAGTAGGTGACCTGGGCTTGCACTGGAGCCCCTCCCAAGAGGCTCCAAAACCAACATACTTAGATGTCAGCTTCAGACCACAGCAGAGCACTGCTCAATTATACACACAAGTGTCACAATTTTTTCAACTTTTCTATATGTTTGCAAACTTTCATAATAAAGTAAAATTTGGGGAAAATCACTTAATCCTAAGGAGATATGAGAAGACACTGACTCCTCTAAGTAGAAAAGGTAATCTATAAGAAGTGCTCAGTCTAATTTAAAGGCAGAAACATTGAAGGGTAGTAGTTGATATAAGTCATAGGCTTTTGCAGGAGGCTGCATTGGAAATGTTTGCACTGGGTGATTAGCAGAGAAGCCTGAGAGAATCTCAGAATGGGTACCCCTATCTGCCCCCAAATCTAATGGGTGACAGCAAGATACTTCCATGTGGGTGGACGGACAAAGATTGTGACAGAACGGAAGCTGCTGTAGGGTTGGGATTCAAGAGAAGACAGCAATGGCCTGTGTCAATGAATACTGATCTCTGAAGAATAGATAGGAGCAAGGACATTTCAGTAGATGCTGGTGAAGATTAATGATAAATATCTAAACTAGATGCAAAACCACCCTCCCTCCTGGATTCAAGCACAATCCAGAGGAGAAAAGGGTTGGAAGTGATATTGGGGAAGGTGAGAAAGAATAGCTAGAAACATAAGATCTCATGATTAACGGTTAGTAGTTTTCTGTGGCCATTGGTGTCTTAATTTTTTTATGTGTCTCTCAAACTTTCAAAAGTGATACGAATTATTTTCTGTATAATAGGCATTGACAATAACTTAGTTAACGTTTAAAGACATGATAGGAAAAATTGTACAGAGAGAGAAACATCTTCACTTGGAAATTACTGTCAGCATTATTACAGTTCTTTTTTTTTTTAAGGTAATATGACGTTTCCTCAAAGGATATATTTCAAAGCATTCTCTTAGTAATAAAACTGTCGTACATAAAACACAACAAAAAATGAAGTGCAACTCTGAGGTCTAAATTTGATGCAGAGTGCCAGTTATATATTAAAAAAAGTAATGTGAATCCTTCTATATGATTAAGATGCATATTAATAGAGACAAGCAGAAGCTCAAATGCACGTGCACCAACACACAACCTCAGAGATTGAAATGGGAAAAAACACAAGCCCAGAACTGCTGAGAAATGCGAGGCTACAGACAAATGCTAAATATAGTGCTTGGGTTTTTGTCCTGGCTGTGTGTGCCTTGCCCTCGTGGCCTCTCCACAGAGTCTAGAGAAGAGATCTTGGCGGCAGGCGGCAGAAAAAGGCCTTGTGCAGACAGAGCAATTCAGAACAATACGTACAGGACAGTGTGGACACTTTCTCTAATTGTTAGCCACTTAGATGAAACATTATGCATCTGGGGTGATAGTGGTTGGGGGAGGGAGGAGAGTGGCTCAGGCTACTTCTAAGCAGCCCAGTCCAACTCTCAGAGACTTGTCTCTCACTCCTCAAGGGAGTCAGTCAGGAGGAACTGGTTACCTTGATCCAATGCACGTCTGGGAAAGTGTAAACATCAAATGAAAAACCACCACCACTGAATCTGTGTTAAGGCTATAGGTTACTTTTTAATTTTGTTTATAAAATATTTTACTTCTCTTTCCACTGTCATTTTCTCTGTCAAGGAAACTGAATTATCCCCTTTTGAGAATGTAATGGTACCTCAGAGGTTATCCCTTTCCTATATTACCTTTGATAAAGAACAGAGAAAGGAGGGGAGGAGAAGATCTGCCTTTAATGATGACAGGGCAACGGACCCCTGCAGCGGAGAGAAAACTAAGTCTCCAACTGGATTGGTTGTTCTGCTCATAAGCCACAGCCCTAGGAGGAGGCATTTCCCAGGTGTGGCAGGATTTCCTGGAGCCCAGTGAGCATGTCCCGGGAATGACTGAGAGAAAAATATATTCTTACCAATTAAATTAGTCTGTGAACACCTACGTAACTTTACAAACAATTGTCACCCCAATAAACTTTAATTAAAAAAATCATATTCTATGAAAACTGAAAGACGTGCACTATTTTAGAATCTAAAATTTTTTTAAAGTAGATTCCTTTTGTAACATACTTTGAGTGTTCTGGCTTGCAGATGGCAGATTCCTTAAAACAGGGCCTAACTACATGTAATGATGCCTGTTGCTACCGACAAACCCCACTTTCTCACACCAAGACAAGAACAAGATCGCCCCAAGAGCACCTCAGCTACAAACTTTAACATCTAGGGACACATTTAGGCAGCTATCTGTTCAGAAGACAAGCAATAAAATATTCGACCAAGACACCCAGTTAAATTTCCAATTAAAATGATTTAGTGTCTTCATTTTTTAGGTTTTCCCAAGGTTTGCTGATGACTAAAATTATGTAATGAAGCTTTCAAGGTTTTAAATCTGCTAATTAATCTCTGCACCTTTACAATAACCCAGAGCAATAAAAGGCACAATGAAAAGGAGCAAATTAATGTAAAAGTGGATTAACCCTTAAGGGGCCTGTAGGTTCCAGTCTCGTCAACTGGCGGTGAAAGCGGGTCAGGCTATCATTTGGCCTTGCAGAAGGGAGCAGCGTTAGGAGCAGTGCCTTCTATGGCAGCTATGTCACGGCCAAGTCTGTGGCTACTGCAGCTCCTCCTGTAATATCTGAAGTGCACCAAACTACTGTGATTCAAAGTACCAGGCAAGTGGGTGTGGGAGGGAAGACAATCACCGTGGCACTGGGGAGCCCCACAGCAGGTGGAACTCTCAGAAACAGAGTTCAGGGAAAGGTTTAAATAATTCAGAAAACTCTCTAAGGGGGATCCAGGAACCCCCAGTCTGTGTGTTGAAGTCAGGCACCTGTGAAGTAGAAAGCTACTATTAACTGGCCAAACAGGTCTGAGGAGGGAGAGAGGCACTTTAAAGCAAAGAAAGTTGTATATTCGTGACACAAAGCTGAGTTGTACCCAAAGGGAATGTTTATTATCCCAGGTTGGAGTTAATAAGCGGCTCAGATGTATATGCTCAACTGTTACAATTATTTACAACAGGTAAACGACTGTGCCCATTATTTACCTATTGTCTCTCAGCTTCAAGACCATCTTCTTTGCTGCTTTGGCATGCTGAGGCTGGAGCCTGCAGTCTGTATTTCACAGATTCCCTTGCTGGAAACTACTGGCTTCTGTGTTGTTTCTGCTAATGGAGGGTACTAACGGAGACTGAAATTGTGAACGAGAGGAGGAGGAGTTCCTTTGCATTTTCCAGCTCCTGTTGGCATCCTTCAAGCAGCAAACCAAGCTATTTGTGGGTTACTGCAGATAAGTGCCAGAGCAGTGATTGAGACTGTTCTGTGTGACTACACATATGATATGCTTTCTCTGATCCTAGCTTGCCTCTCTGTTAGCTACGTCAGAAAACTCTGAGAAGGATGAGGAAAGTGGTTAACAGTGCTCTATGCCACAGAGAGAGTGAGAGCTGAGAAGGGGCAGCTGGGCTTGGCAATGAGGAGGACAACCATGGCCCCATGACGATACATTAGGTAGAGTGTTGAGGACTGTGACAGGCAGAATTGTTTGCCCCATGATTTGTCCCCAACATCCTTGACTGCTGGTTAGAACCTGTAACTTGCTTCTGGTGAGTAGAATGTGGCAAAGGTGAAGACTTTGCAGATGTAATTACGCCTTAATCAGTTAGATTTGAGTTAATTGAGAAGGAGGTTATCCTGGGTAGGCCTGACCTACCATAGTTAGGTGAGGACTTGAAAAAAGAATGAAGCACCAGAGATATTCTCCTGCTGGCCTGGAGGAAGGAAACTGATATACTCTGAAGTGCCCGTGGAGAAGTGCAGCCTTTATGAGCTGGGGATCGCAGTCCTACACACCAAAGAACTGAATTTCTGTAAATACCATCTGAGTTTGAAACAGCTAAAACCCTTCGATGAGATGATAGCTTTGGACACTTCAATTGAAGGCTGATGAAACCCTGAGCAGAGAACGCAACTACCTTGGGACTGAACTTCTGACCCATATAAACTGAGCGATAATAAATTTTTGTTTTAATATTTTAAAATTTTTTTTTAATGAAAATTATTGTTTTAATCCTTAAATTTGTGGTAATTTGTTATGCAGTGCTAGATAACTAACATAGATACATACGCCAGAGTTCTTTAAGAAAACACACACACACACACACACACACACACACACACACCACGCGCTCACTCACACACACGGTTCCTCCAGCCACTGGCTGAGCAGAATCCTGATACTAACAGTTCCATCATTTCAAATCATGCTGTCATTGCCTGCCTTCCTAAAATAGCCTACCCCTAAAACCCAGAGAGAAGACTGGATGCCACTATGTAGTAATCTTATCCCAGATCATACCGGGTTCACATGCCCTTTCGGCATGTACTTATCTTGACAACATCTTAAGAAAAAAATAAGGCAGTGTTGTCTGCATATTTTATTGCTGCTTTTTGTTATTTTACTATAGACAAAAGAAAGACTAAGGTGTTCTTTAATTCAATTATGGCATAAAGACACTCACTAAAGAATAACACAATAAAACCTGTAAAAAGAGAGTTAGCAGTAGCACTATGGAAACAAAAGGTCACCATTTTAATTCTTAGGTCCCAGCAATTAAAATAGAAATGAACAATTTTCATGAAGCTTTCCTACAAGACTGGTTAGTTTCTTTTTTCTACCAGACTGTACTTTCCCATGCTAGACATGATGGCAAAAGCATCCATGACAAATTCACAAAGGGATACACAGTTACCTCTATAATAAACAAACCAAAGCAGAAGCTAGTAGCATCATTGCATACAGCTGAGCTGAAACTCCTTAAGAAACAAATCTGAATAATCTTGTCACATCCATTTTCCACACCTTTCCTTTGGCAAGTGCTCTGTGTCCCTGTGAAGCCCCATTTCCCCATCTATTGCCAAAGGCTACCATTTCATGTCACACATCAAAGCATGAGAAACGTCAAAGTAATGACAAGTGACACCGTGGCAAAGAGAAGGTAAGTCACACTCATTGTGGGGAAAGCAGGTTCAAGGTCCTTCTCATTAGAGCAGTGCATCATCCTGGCTTTCCTGAAGCTGTGCTCGCCTAGGAACTGGACTCTACAACACAAATGCACCTCCTGAATAGCAGCCACAGAATGCAATGGCATAATAGGCAAAACGGCTTCTATATTCTACACCAAAATCACTCTTGACCTTGAAAGGTTTATGTCATGCGGAGACTCTGGTCCTACTCTGTAGGGATAGAGCCAGGAGTATAGTTTCCAGGCTCTCGGCCTCACATGGAAAGGTGCTGGCTCAGATAGTAAATGGACATCAACTGTGATTGGACGCCCATCAGTTGTGGCTACTTGGTCGTAAGCTGTAACCAGTAGCCATTGGCCACTAATATAACTGCTGTGGCTACACTAGCAGCAAATGATGGTGGCTGGCAAGGGTGGATTGCAGTTAGCAAGTGAAGTTGGATGGCAGAGAAGTGGACGACAGGTTGTGGATCATGTGGCTCCTGCCTCCTGTGTCTCCAACGCAGCTGTCAACAAGAATATAGGGGTATGACTCTCCATTCTATGGCTCCATGGGTGTTCCTTTTTGGCTTCACCATATCTTGCTTTCTTATGCGGGGAACAGGAACTGAGACCCTGCATGACACATTCCCCACATAAGAATGCAGGACATGGTGAGACCAAAAAGGAACACCCACAGAGCCATAGATAGGGGAGTCCTACCACTATATTCTCACTGGCGGCTGGGTTGGAGATACAGGAAACCGGCTCCACACGATGGACAATCCGCCCTCCGCTTCTCTGCCAACCAACCAACCAACCAACAACCCCACTTGCTAGCTGCAATCCGCACTTCTCTGCCTACCAACAACCAACAAACGTAGCCACGGCAGTTATATCAGTGTCTAAAGACTAACCAGTAATAGCTGATGGCCAACTAGTCACAGCCCATGGCCAACTACTACCCAAGCAAGCGCCTTTACATGCGAAGCCGAGAGCCTGGAACCTGCTCACTGGGACTCTGTCCCCACAGTTAATTATGCATCCAAAGTATCCATAGCTGAACTTAATAAACTGACTATTATGCCTTTTTTCATGCACCTGGCCAAATGTATTCAAATCTTTCTCAAAGAAAATTATGTTAAATTATGAATTTGGCTTACTAGTCACCTCTTGCAGAAAGAGAGCCATGTAATTATACACTGGAAGTCTTCAGGCTTTGGTTCTTGTACAAATCAAACACTGAGTCTTTGGCCAAGTCACAAAATTTTTTCCTCAGTTTTCAATTTCAGAAAGTGAACACCACTTCAGACCTTGAACTTGTTTCTAGCCCTACTGACAGCGATGCTCTTTTGCAAAGAGAAATGATGGCACCGACTCCAAAAGGAACACCAGGACTAGTTGATATAGTTGAGGTAATCGGAGATGGTCATTTGGAATTGAGTGATTTCTACAGTGAATTCACACACTGTTACAGGACTTCCAGGGATGTACACACTCTCAAAACTGCTAATTAAATACGTATGTTTGCTCAGAGGCAAAACAACTCTGAACGAATAACAATTTTAGGGTTAAGGCAGTTAGTATTCTTATCTAAAGTGTGGAATACCTCCTGACTGAACATTTAGAGGTTGTATCTAGATAAAAGCGTATGCAGAAACAGGAGTAACGATAAAAACTAACCTGACAAAGAGTAAGTGCTTTTTAAAATCATGTCTCAGGCAACCTCGTCTATGAGTCTCTTTTTTTTGCAATGCCGTTATTTGGTACTTTATCAAGATTGTTAATATTACCAGACTTTCTGTCCTGATGCATTCCCTTGTTCTGTCCTGGGTTAAATTGAAATCTACATTCCCACATCCTTGGTACTGGATGTAGAACAAGGCACTGGAACGTGCTCCATCCCATGTCAACTAAACCAACCCACTCATGCACAGTCTATGATGTCAGAGTGCCATGCAAGTAAGTTTGTCACATCCCTTCCAATTATGAATTAGTACCTCTCACCAGGTACCAAGTTCTTTGTTCTTAAATTAAGACTTTTTTAAGAGGAATTTTAGGTTCACAACAAAATTCAGGAGAACGAACAGAGATTTCCCATATACATAGCCTTACCCATTATCAGCATCCCCCACTAGCGGGGTATATCAGATAAAATTGTGGAACCTACATTGATGCCTCATAATCACCTAATCTATAGTTTACATGATGGTTCACTCTTGGGGTTGTATATCCTATGGGTTTGGACAAATGTACAATGACATGTATCCATCATTAAGGTATCCCACAGAGTATTTCACCATCCTAAAAATCCTCTGTGCTCTTCTGCCTATTCATCTTCCCCTGACAACCTCTGGCAACCACTGATTTTTACTGTTTCCATAGTTTTGACTTTCCCGGAATGTCATATAGTTAGACTCATATAGTATGCAGTCTTTTCAGATTGGCTTCTTTCATTTAGTAATATGTTTTTAAGATTCTTTCACATCGTTCATGACTCGATAGCTTATTCCTTGTAATACTGAATGATATCCTATTGTCCGGATGTGCCACAGTTCATTTATCCACTCACCTACTGAAGGATACCTCGGTTGTCTCCAAGTATTGGTAGTTATGAATAAAGCTGCTACAAACACCCATGTTCAAGTTTCTATATCACATAATTTTTATAATCCTTTGAGTAAAAACCAGGGAGTACAATTACTGGATCTTATGGGAAGAGTATGTTTAGTTTTGTAAGAAACTGCCAAAGTATCTTGCAAAGTGTCTGCACCATTCTGCATTCTCACCAGCAATATATAAGCATTTCTGTTGCTCCACATCCCTGTCAGCATTTGGTATAGTTGGTGTTCTGGATTTTGATCATTTTAATAAATGTGTAGTGGTATTTCATTGTTGTTTTCATTTGCATTCCCCTAATGTTACATGATTTCAAGCATCTCTTCCTATGCTTATTTGTCACCTGCATGTCTTCTTTGCTGAGGCGTCTGATAAGGTTATGGGCCCATTTTTAAACTGGAGTCTTTGTTTTCTTATTGCTGCGCTTTAAGTGTTTTTTGTATATTTTGGATAATAGTCACTTATCAGATGTGTCTTTTGTCAATATTTCCTCCCAGCCTATGGATTGTCTTTTCATTCTTTTGACACTGTTATTCACAGTGTAGAAGTTTTTAATTTTAATGAAGTCTAGCTTATCAATTATTTCTATTATGGTCATGTCTTTGGTCTCATATCTAAAAAAGTCATCACTGAACCCAAGGATATCTAGATTTTCTCCAATGTTATCTTCTAGGAGTTTTATAGTTTTGTATTTTACATTTAGGTCTATGATCCATTTGTGCTTGTTTTTTTATGAAAAGTATAAGGTCTCTGTCTACTTCTTTTTTTATTTTTTTATTTTTTTGCATGTGGATGTCTAGTTATTGCAGGACCATTTGTTGAAAAGACTACCTTTGCTTCATTGTACAGCTTTTGGCTTTTGTCAAAGATCAGCCGACTTTATTTATACAGGTCTATTTTGGGGTTCTCCATTCTATTCCACTGATCTTTTTGTTTATTCTTTTGCCAATACCATACTATCTTGATTACTGTAACTTTATAGTAAGCCTTGAAGTTGGGTAGTATCAGCCCTCCAACTTTTTTCTTCTCCTTCAATATTGTGTTGGTTAACTTGGGTCTTTTGCCTCTCTATCTAAATTTTAGAATCATTTTGTCAATATCCACAAAATAACTTGCTTGGGTTTTGATTGGGATTGCATTGAATATACAGATCAAGTCAGAAAGGACTGATACCTTCACAATATTGAGTCTTATCTACAAACATGGAATATCTTGGTATTTATTTAGTTCTTATTTGAGTTCATTCATCAGAGTTTTATAATTTTTCTCATATAAATCTTATACATATTTTGTTAGATTAATACCTAAGTATTTCAGTTTTTGAATGCTAATGTAAGTGATACTGTTTAATTTCACACTTTACTTTTCATATCTTTTATTTGGAAAATGATTGATTTTTGTGTATTAACCTTTTCCCTGTACTTTGTTATAATAGTTCCAGGAGAATTTTTATCGATTCTTTCACATTTTCTACATAGAGTATCATGATATCAGCAAACAAAAAATAGTTTTATTTCTTCCTTCCCAATCAGTATAATTTTTGTTTCCTTTTCATGTCTTACTGCATTAACTAGTACTTTCAATAAAATGTTGAAAAGAGGTGGCAAGAAAGGGCACTGAAATATCTTTATCAAATAATCAGGTGTTCTACCATAACTAACAGAAATTAGTACTCTAATCCATCTGTCTTATGAGTGTGTTCACTTCTTGGGTTCTAAAGTATTCCATGTGTATTTGCCATTGTTGTTCTTTCTCCAAGGCCATGACCATACCACTCCAATGCTGAATGTCCCATCCCCCTACCATCCACAGCAATTTCCCTGCTGCCAAAACTACTATATCTTTTACACAGTTAGCTCTTTTACACAGTTAGCTCTTTTCCCACAGTTAGCTCTTTTACATCTTGTTTCACTGGACTTCTTTATGTCCCACCTACATGCTAATATGGGATTTCTGGTATCTTTCATTTAGTACTGGATAGAAAAAACGATCACCCTAAACATTTGTTCTTCAAATGCGGTCCAAGTGGGTACTCTCAAGTGCTCACTGAAATGATAGAGTAGTAAGTTGTGGATAAAATAGAAAAATAAAAAAATTATACCAGGAACATGTGTTTTAATGAAGTATATAGGAATTATCACTACCCAACTAACGTTTTTGTAAGAGTGGAGGCCACAGAAATTGAAGGAAATGAGAGAGTACCCTGGGGGCCAAAGAAAGCCAGAGATTGCATAAAATAAGCTGCCAATGATCACCTCACCTAAAATTCTCTACTAGACTGTGTTTTATATCAACACAAGGTGATTATAATATGTAGCTAGAGATGGCAACTCCTGTTGAAAATTCTCCTCAAGGGGGAATTAAGTTTATGTATAGAAAAAGACAAAACAAACTAGTTAGAGACCAGGCATAAGAAATAACTCCTTAGATCTGACTCCTTTTTTTGCCTTAATTATTTCACAAATTTTACTAAAATGAAACATTCATGGCGGGTGACATGGGACTTTGGATATTTGACCATTACAAATATTTGAGGAGGTCCCTTTTTTCTTTTTTTTCTTTTTTTTTTTTTAACATGTGCAAGTTGGCCCAAAAATGTCAAACTTTTTCAACCCTTATGTGTTTATTTGTCAAGTGAAACAACAAAAATGTAGAGAGGAATATGGCTGTAGACATAAAAGAAAAAAAAAATTGTGGTGATCCCAAACATGAAACTCTCATTGAGGCTTATACTTAGAAAAACATATATTCATAATAAAAACTCACAGCAAAGTAGTGGAAAAATAGTACGTCAATTGGTAAAGGGGATTTACCAGAAAACTATAGCTAACGGAATATTTAAAAGTGAAAAAAATAGAAGAAAGAGGCAAAGATATCCACCTTTACTGTCCTATTCAACATATTACTAAAAACAAGTACACTAAAAACAACAAAACATTGCTGAGAGAAATTAAAGATCTAAATAAATATATAGATACACCATGTTCACAAAATGGCAGATTCATTATTGTTAAGATTTCAATTGTCCCTGAGTCAATCCATATATTTAACAAAATCCTAATCAATATTTCAGCAGGTCTTTGTAGAAATTAATGAGCTAAAATTTATTTGAAAGGGGCCAGCCCGATGGCTCAGGTGGGAGTGCAGTGCTTCTAATGCCAAGCTCACCCGTTCTATTCCCACATGGGCCAGTGAGTTATGCCCTCTACAGCTAAGATTGTGAACAATGGCTCTCCCCTGAGCTGGGCTGCCTTGAGCAGCCTGGGGTCGGCTTGAGCTGTGAGCTGCTGTGAATGTCTGATGGACCAATGACTGGCAACACACTTCCTCAGTGGTGGGGAGTGCAAGACTCATAATACCAGCATGGGCCAGGGAGCTGTGTCCTACACAACTAGATTGAGAAACAACGGCTTGAACCGGAGTGGGGAAGAGGCAGAAGAAGGGGGGGTGATAAATTAAATTAAATTAAATTAAGTAAAATTTATTTGAAAAAGAAAATCACTTAAAATAGGCAAAGCAATTTTGAAAAGGGGAAAAAATGGATGATTTACACTAATTTCAAACTTATTATAAATTTCAAAACTTATTATAAAACTATAGTAATCAAGACAGTTTGATATAAGTCCAGAAATAGAACCACACATACGTAGTCAACTGTATTTTAACCAAAGTGTTAAAACAATTCAGTTGATAAATGATAATCTTATCTCAAGGTGCTGTTTAAATTAGGAGAAAAACGTTTTTATCGTTCCCATATACCACATACATAATTTACTTCAAAATAAATCAGAGGACCACCTGTATGGGCTAAAATCATGAAATGTCTAGGAGAATCCATAGAAGAAATCTTCAAGAACTTAGGGAAAGGAAGTACTTGTACTCAGAACTCATTCAAAAAGTACGTATGAATCATTTAAAAATACCTTGAAAATTCTGAGTTTATAAAAATTAAAAAACTTTTGATCCTCAAAAAAATATTATTAAGAAATAGGTAATTGGGAGAAAATATTGGTTATACATTTATCTGACAAAGAATCTACAAGTTCTCTGAGAATATATGAGAGAATATACAAAGAGATATTTTAACTCTATAATAAGAAAATGCATGACCCAGATTTAAGAAATAAAAAAAACACACAAACATTTCAACAGACATGTTGAGGATCTGTTCAACATCCTCAGTTACCATGGACGTGAAAATTAAAAATATAATGAGACACCTCTACAAACTCACTAAAATGGATTACTTTTGAAAACATGATATAAAATGTTGCCAAACTGTAGTGCAACTGAAACTGTCATACATTGCACCATCTCATAAATGGTGGACATGTAAAATAGTACAAACACTTTGAAAAATAGTTTAGCAGTCTCTTATAAACTCAAATATACACTTAACATATGATTCAGCAATCCCATTTCGAGGTATTTACCCAAGAGAAATGAAAATACAGATCAACACAAAAACTTGAACACTTTATTCATAATAGTCAAAAACTGGAAATAATGCAAAACTTTATCAGCAGGTGAACAGACATACAAATGATAATAAATTCTTATATCGGAACACTATATCTTATATTGGAACAGCAATAAAAACAGAATAAACTACTATATGCAAAACATGAATGAAAGCCAAAAACATTAGGCCAAGAGAAAGAAGACAGATACAACTGAATACATATGCTATGATTCCACTTATGTGAATTTTTAGAATATGAAAAATTAATCTACAGTGACTGCAAAGTAGCTGCCTGAGGCTCAGAGTAAAAGTCAGATTGACTGAAAAGAGGCAGGTGGGAAATATTCAGAGTGATAGAAATGTTCTGTATCCTCACTGGAATAGAATTTATATGGGTGGGTGATGGTTACACAGATGTATATTTGCCAAACTCATCAAACTGTTCACATAGAAAAGATGTTTTGTTTTTTATTAAGACCTGTTGTTTGTTAGCCATAATCATGCTTGAGCAGTTGTTTATGTTTGTAAACATATCCTTTTTAAATTGTGGTAAAAATACATAACATAAAGTTTACCATTGTAACCATTTTAAGTGTACAGTTCTGTGGCCTTTAAGAACATTCATATTCACATTATTGTGCAACCATCATCACCACCCATCTTCAAAACTTTTTATCTTCCCCAACTGAAACTCTCGGTCATTATATAATACCTTCCCTTTCCCTACTCCACTTAACCCCTGAAAACCACAATTCTGCTTTCTGTCCTTAAGATTCTGACTACTTTAGGTATCTCAGATAAGTAAAATCACACAATATTTGCTTTTTGGGACTGGCTTATTTTAGTTACCATAATGTCTTCAAGTTTCTTCTATGTCGCAGCATGTATCAAAATTTTCTTCCTTTTTAAGGCTGAATAATAGTCTGATATATATGTTATATATTAAAATGGCACATGTTGTTAAAAACTATATATACTATATGTTAGAATATATATACAGCAAATTTTGTTTTTATGTTTATCTTTTGATGAACACATAGATTGCTTCTACCTTTTCCTATTGTAAATAATGCTGCTATGAATATGGGTGTACAAATATTTGTCTGAATCCCAAATTTCATTTATTTTGAGTGTATACCCGAAGTGGAATTACTGGATTTTATGATAATTCTATTTTTAAGTTTTTGAGGAGTCCCCGAACCATTTTCCACAGTGACTTCATTCCCAGCAAGGCACATGGGTTCCTACTTTTTCACATGTTGGCCAACCCTTGATTTTTCTATTTTTGTGCTGTTTTGTTTTTTGATAATTGTTGTCCCCATGGGTATAATGCAGTACTTTATTGTACTTTTTATTTGTATTTCCCTAATAATTAATGGTGTTGAGCATCATTCATGTGCTTATCTGTGTATCTTCTTTAGAGAAATGTCTATTCAAGTATTTTACCCATTTTTTAAAATTGGGTTGTTTTTTTGGTTCTTGTTGTTGAGTTAGTAGAGTTCTTTCTATGTTTTGTTTTTTTTTTAAATATTAATCTTTTGTTATATGTATGCTTTGAAAATATTTTCTCCTATTCCATGTATTGCCTTTTCACTCTGTTGACTGTGTCTTTTGATGCACAAAAGTTTTTAATTTCAATGAAGTCAAATTTATCCTTTTTCTTTTGTTGACTGTGCTTTTGATATGATATCCAAAACTTGTTTTCATATCCAAAGTCATGAAGTTTTTCTCCTATGTTTTCTTCTAAAGGCTTTATAGTTTTAGGTCTTATGTTGAGGCCTTTGATTAATTTTGAGGTTTTTTTTTTTTTTATTTTTGTTTTGCTTCGTTTTGTTTTTATGGTGTAAGGTAGGGTCCAACTTCATTTTCCTGTGTGCAGATATCCAATTTTCCAAGCATCGTTTGTTGAAAAGATTGTTCTTTCTCCATTAAATGTTCTTGGCACCCTTTTTAGCAATCAGTCATGATATATGCAAGGGCTTATTCACTCCCTATTTTGTTCCTCTGATCTATATGTTGACTTTGTGCTAGGACCATACTGCTTTGATCACCTTGTAGTAAGTTTTGAAATCAGGAAGGGTGAGACCTCCAACTCTATTCTTCTTTTCAAGATTGTTCCAGCTATTTGTAAACTCCTTGAGACTCAATATGAATTTTAGGATGTATTGTTTTATTTCTAAAAAAAAAAAATCATTGGGATTTTTTATTGGGATTGCAATGAATCTCTAGATAACTTTGGGTAGTATTGACATCTTAACAATATTAAATTTCCCAATCCTTGAACATGGAATGTATTTCCATTTATTGGTGTCTTATTACTTTCAACAAGGTTTTCCAGTTTTTAGTGTAAATGTCTTTTGCCTCTTCGGTTAGTTTTATTCCTAAATATTGTATTCTTTTTACTGCTGTTACCAGTGGAATTTCCTTTATTTCCTGTATTGTTTCATTAATTTTAATTGTTCATTTTAATGTATGGAAACAAGCAATGTTGCATGTTGATTTTGCATCCTACAACTTTGCTGAACTCATTTATTAGTTTTAAGAGTTTTTATGTGAAATCTTTAAAGTGTTCTACCTATAACATCATGTCATCTGTGAATAGAAATAGTCTTCCTTTCTAATTCTGATAACTTTTATTTCTTTTTCTTGCCAAATTGCTCTGGTTAGGACTTCTGGTACTATGTTGAATAGAATGTCAAAAATCTAGCATCTTTGTGTGATTCCTTATCTAAGAGGAAAAGCTTTTATTAACAATATTAACTATTGGTTTCTGTATATGGCTTTTAGTATATTGAGATACTTTCATTCTATTCCTACTTTGCCAAGAGTGTTTATCAGAAAAGAGTTTGGAATTTTGTCAAATGGTTTATCTGCCTCAGTTGAGATGATCATATAGTGTTTTTCTCCTTTTTTTTTAATGTGGTATATTACATTGCTTTTTTATATTGAACTATCTTTGCACTCTAGGAATAAAGCCACTTGGTCAGTGTGTATAATCCTTTTAATATGCTATTAAATTCAATTTGCTAGTATTTTCTTGAAGATTTTTTGCATTACTATTTATAAGAGATATTGATGCAGTGTTACTAACTTATAGCTTTAGGATCAGGGTACTGATAGCCTCATAGAATAAGTTAGGAAGTGTTCCTCTCATTTATTGGAAATGTTTGAGGAGGATTGATATTAATTCTTCTTTAAATATTGGGTAGCATTCATCGGCAGAGTCATTTGGTCCTGGGCTTTTTTTTTATTGGGAGGTATTTGATTACTGGTTTCATCTCCTTATTAGTTATAGAGCTATTCAGATTTTATTTTTCCTCATATTCATTCTCAATAGGTTACATTTTCCTAAAAATGTGTCCATTTCCTCCAGGTTATCCAATTTGTTAATGTAGTATTGTTCATAGCACTCTCTTGTAATGCTTTTTTATTTTTACACAATACGTAGTAATATTTCCTCTTTCATTTTTGATTTTAGTCTTCACTCTTTTTTCTTAGTCAATCTAGCTAAATATTTGTCAGTTTTGTTGATCTTTTAAAGCAATCAACTCTTGCTATTGTTGATTTCCCCTATTGTTTTTCTATTATTTGTATTGTTTATCTCTTTTCTAATCTTAATTTCCAAAAAAGGCTTATTTTATTGAATGAAATTATATCTCAATAAAGTTTATTTTAAAAGTAAAAAAAAAAAATTAGCATATTATCATTCAATAACTATACCTAATCCTCGTACAATATTTATGTGAGTTAGTGAGTGAGCGAATAAATAGTCAAGCAAGGGAGCAAATGGCTTGTATTGAAAACTGAGGCTTATTGCTTTCTCAGTGGCAAACGTGTTTTTAAGTGGTCCTTGCCCCATTGGTTGATACAACTGTTATTGTTTTTTATTCAGCAGCTGTTAAATGGCATGTTATATTTCAGATACTTTACAAACAGTACTTCATTCAGTCCTCTTTGAAGCTGATGTTATTATCCTTGCTTTGCTCACAGACAGAAGAATGAGATCTGAAATGATACAAGAGCTCAAATGGCTAATGAATGACAGAGGCAAGAATCAAATTCATTTCTGTCTGGCTCCAAAGCTATGCTTTTTTTTTTCATTTTATCTATTCTGATTTTGGTGTTTCGGGAAATAAAATACCAAGCTACCAAGCTACGTGACTGAGTCTCAGAATTTAAAGAGAGAGACAGAGACGGAAAGAGAGAGACAAAGAGAGATATTAGCCACTAGTGACGCAGGTGCATGACAAGATACTCAGAAACGTGGTATGGCATACAAATGTGAATTCAGCAGCAGCATGATCACCTTGATTCCATTATCAACCCAATTTGGGAACTGAAAATCCTGTCAGTGTCACTCAACACAACAAACTGAGCTCAAATGCCCCATGTATGGTTTTGATTTGTTTTGTTGTTGTTGTTTCACTTAGCAAACATACTTTGTCAAGAAAGATGCGTTAGCTGAGCATGATGATGGCTGCTGTTTAGCATGGAATTCCTATTTGGGAGAAGTTAGCCCTAAGCCACCCCCTACGTGACTAAACTGTCATCCCAAATATATGGCTGCTCCACAGTCTAAGACACACTGGCCCTGATAGCCTCACAGAACACACTGCATGAATTATGGCAACTAGAGCCTGGGAAAACTGACATTCCCTTCATTTCTCCAAAGGCACCATATGTCCCCAGCAGTTAAGTCTTGCCTGACCAGTACACCAGGTCACTAGTTCAAGGCTTCCAAGGGAGTTGGCAGCAGAGATCCCTGTTCTAAGAGATTCTGAACTCACAGAACTGGAAAATACTGAAACTAACAGAGTAGTATTAATGTTCCCTTGAGGGATGTGTGCTATTTTTGTAAGCTCCAACTAGCTACTTAAATATTTAAGTCATTAGTCCATCAAAATATTTACTGAACACCTATTGTCAAACTGGAAGAAAATATTTTTTTTACACATGAAGAGATAACTATTTTGTAAAAGCAATAAATGATACATGCCTGATGAGGGGCACCAACCATAATAGTACACTGGTTTAGAGGATTAAGCACTCTGAGTTGGAGTGTTTAAAGGAAGCTTTGTGGGAGGATACAAATATCAAAACAGAACTGGGGAAAGTATTCCAAGAAAGGTAGAGTGTTATTTGAAAAGACAAAGGATGAGTTGGTTTGACTGTGGATCCTCTACTAATTTTTCTCATGCCTTTCTCTCTGCTCAGTGCTTAACAACTTCAAAAACCAGCTCTGGCTTTCTTTTGTGGGTATGGGACATAAATCTTGACCACTACTAGCTGCATGACCTGGAGCAAGCCACTTAACCCCACTGAGCTCCAGGTGATGAATTTACAAATTAAGGGTAACATCAGCTAGCAGTTTGTTTTGGGGATTAAAGGACTACATGTGTACAAAAGAAAGAAGCACAGTGCCTGGAACACAGAAGTCAGTCAAAATACATTATTTCCTTAGGCCTGTACAGAATTTTTCTTTAGGCCAAGGCATTGTACATGTCAGGGGTAAAAGAGTAACTGAGAGGGAGGGAGACCTGAATTCTAGTCTTGACTTTAAAATATTGGGTTTGCGTCAGTAGGTTTCTCTGTGAAATGAGGAGGATGATCATGAACTCAAAGGTTCCTTCCAACTCCATGATTCAAGACTTTGTATTGTGGAATATCACCCAGGGAATGGTTGGTCATACAAAAGCAATGAAGAAAGATGAGCAGTCCTACCTTGTGTTCCACTATCAACTTTTCATTACCCAGAGAGCATCTGAAAGGTACGGTTTTTCTGGAGAGTACATATTCCTGACTGGCAGGCCTCTGACTCAGGCATAAGACCAGTGGTCCCCAGTAGGGCTCACCAAACTGGCCCTGGGAGACAGCGAAGGCATCAAGCCTCACCAAAGGACAGGTGAGCTTGCAGGACCACCCCACCCCAAAAGATAAGGACTCTGAGAGTAGGTACTTCACTAGCTCTCTGCAGCTCTGTAGAGAAAAGAACATGGTTGGTGGATTTCAACTTTTCACAGAGCAAAGAAAAATTTTCCTGTAACTTGTTTTTAACCGGAGGTGGGACTTTTTCTGAATAAGGAACTCACCCCTAACAGGTGGGGACACACTGCCCTCTTCTGGCTCTCTGCTTTTTTACACCAAGGAATGCTTTCTAAAACCAAAACAATGGAGACTCTCCAAGCCATCCTACTCAGATATATCAGAAAATGTCAATAATTTCTAGTCTATTTATTCTGAATATACGTTCAAATCTTGAGAGACTTATGGAGTAAACTGTTCAAAATAATTCCTCTGTGGATAGTCAAGGTCACACACCTAAAAGAAATCCTGACTAAAATTGGTAGCCAAGTATATTATTTGAGGATTCCTTCAACAGTAACTCGTTTATGTGTACTAGACATTTTTAAATGGAGGATGATTCTTAATACATTATGTCATGTGATGTTGAAAAAACTTTATTTACTTGGAATTTATTCATTTACTAATTACACATATAGTAAGAGACAATAAAACCACATTCTTTTTAAACACTTCTGGCATTGGTACTATCAGTAATGCAGATTTGCCCTCATTAATTTATAATATTAGGCTCTGTGAGTAATCTTCTTCGAATGGAATGGTGCAGAGGTTAAAAGTTAACACAGATATAAATGGAAGAAGCCCTGTAATTTTATCAGGAAAGTGGTTTGAGGTTAAGAGTTCAGGAGAAATTTATTCGAAATGATTTTTGTGTTTCTCTATTTACAGCAATGTTTTTTTTTGGGTCTGGAACCTCCAATTATTTTAACTCCTCCCCACAATTGTTCCACTGTGTCTACACTAATGCATAACATTTAATAGTGAAGTGGCAATCTTCCCTTTTTACCTTGAAATTTGGTCCATAGAAATAGAAATAATGTTTAGAAACATAGAAATAGTGTTTACCTTTTTATACAGGCAAATGAATTAGTTGCACATCTTCTTGACTTCTCCATTTTTGAGCTGGATTTTGGCTTTGCACTTTTATAACCAAAAGGTCCATTAAAATATTTTCTTTGGAGAAGACGTCATCAAAATGGCGGCGTGAGGTGAGCCTCTGTAAAGTGCCCCTGGAATTTACAACTAATCAAACTACAATAATTCCACAAAGGACTCCATGCACAGCAGACAGGCAAGACGAAGAGGCCCACTACTGAATTCACCTAAAGGTGGGCGAACAGCGCGAGCGGGGGAGGAGGGAAGGGAGAAGTGTGGAGACAGAGCCGAGCGGGCGCAGGACGCAGACCTAGCTCAGAGCTCCGAGCTCGCTGCATCCTGGAACTACCGCAGCTGCGGGAGAGGGAAGAACTCGGACTTCTAGGGCTCCGCTTACGGCCCACAGGGCTGAGGGGGCAGCATATAACACGGTTGAACCAAACGCTCATGGCAGAGACCTCGGAGAAAGCACTGACGGAAGAAGCCTGAAAACAGTGATTTAAGCCCTCACTGCCAGTGGAGAACGGAAGCCTTAGGCACTGAGACTAGCCGCCCCCTCCCTACCCTCCCAGAGCTCGCCCCACCCCCAACGCGCCCGGTGCTAGAAGACATAAAGAAGCAGTGTCAGATTAAAAGGACAGGATATTTACTGTTCTGAGAACTGTGGAACACAGACACAGATTCGCAGCCCAACTAGTTACGGCAAAGGGGTGGGAGCTGTGGAAGCAGGACCAGCTGTGGTGGTGGTCGCCGCCATTGCTCTGGGCCACCTCTCACAACTCACCCAGCCCCTGGCCCCACCTATCTGGGCGGATCCCTGCAAGAGAAAACAGAACTGCTGAAACATATGGGCTCTGAATCTGCTGCAGAAAGAGCTTTGGAACTTCAAAAGCTCTCCGCATCCCCACAGAGATGTGGCGCCCTATGACTCAGGCGAACTGTTAATAGAGGAGAAGCCCGTTTCCCAGGGAATCCCCCCATTGTGTGAGAAGCTGGAATAGTGCACAGAAAACATAGCACTACTGTGTGAGAGAGAAAAAAAAGGCTGCACTTGGAGAGAAAATACAACATTCTACCAACAAGTACTGGAAAACAAAAGAAAGACCTCTTCTTATCAACATGTTGCAGAAGCCACTCCTGTAGATGTCTAGGAAGAGAAATAATAAATCAGTAATTGCCATGAATAACCAAGGCAACAAGACTGCTCAGAAAGAAAGTGAAAAGTCTCCAGAAAAGGAACTTCAAGATATGGAAATATGTGACTTAAATGACAGAGACTTCAAGATTGCAGTTCTGAAAAAACTCAATGAGATGCAAGAAAACACAGAAAGGCAATTTAATGAAATCAGAAACACAATCAAAGAACAACATGAGCATTTTACGAAAGAGATTGACATTTTAAAAAAGATCCAAAGAGAATTTCTGGAGATTAAGAACCCAATAGAAGAAATTAAGAATGAAATAACCAGCTTAGGTAGTAGAGTTGACCAGAGGGAGGAAAGAATCAGTGACATAGAAGACAGAAACCTGGAAATTACACAGATGGAAGAAGAGACTTGAGACTTAAAAGAAATGAAAGAACTCTACAAGAACTTTCTGACTATCAGAAAGAGGAATATAAGAATAATGGGCATACCAGAAGGATAAGAGAGAAGGGAACAGATAATATATTCAAACAAATTGTTGATGAGAACTTCCCAAACTTGTGGACAGAACTGGATCCTCGAATTCAAGAAGCAAATAGAACACCTAATTACCTCAATCCCAACAGGCCTTCTCCAAGGCACATTGTATTCAAGCTGTCTAAAATCAACGACAAAGAAAGAATTCTCAAGGCAGCCAGGGAAAAGAAGACGGTAGCCTACAAAGGAAAGCCCATTAGATTATCATCAGATTTTCCAGCAGAAACTCTACAAGCCAGGAGGAAGTGGAACCAAATATTCAAACTATTGAAAGAGAGAAATTATGAGCCAAGAATAATATATCCAGCAAAGATATCCTTTACATATGAAAAAGGAATAAACACCTTTCCAGACATACAGAAGCTGAGGGAATTTTCTAATACACGACCTGCAGTACAAGAAATACTAAAGGAGGCTATTCGACCACCATCAACAGGGACAATTTGTGGCAACCGAAACATAAAAAGGGGGACAGTAAAGGCCTGAACCGGAATATGGGAATGGAGAAAGTAAGCGTGCTGAAGAAAATGGAATACTCTAAATATCAAACTTTCTTTTACATAAACTTAAGGGTAACCACTCAAAAAAAAATCCAGAACTGAAATATGTACTGTAATAAAAGAAGAAACAGAAAGAAAAATCATAGAATACCACCACACAGAAATAATAGACAACAACAAAAAGACAAAGAAACAATGGAGACACAGCCTTACCAGAAAACTAAAGATAGAATGACAGGAAATCCTCACATATCAATAATCACCCTAAATGTAAATGGACTGAACTCACCAATCAAAAGGCACAGAGTAGCAGATTGGATCAAAAAACTAAACCCAACCATATGCTGTCTCCAAGAGACACATCTCAGCTACAAAGAAAAGCATAGACTCAAAATGAAAGGGTGAAAACTGCCACTCCAAGCAAATGGTACCCTGAGAAAATCAAATCAGGTGTAGCCATAATGTTATCAGATGAAACAGACTTCAGGGTGAAAAAGATAACAAGAGACAAAGATGGACATTTCATAATGGTAAAGGGGACTATACAACAAGAAGACATAACAGTCATCAATATTTATGCCCCCAATCAGGGAGCACCGAAATATACCAAGCAACTACTAACAGAACTAAAGGGAGAAATTGAACAAAACACAATTATACTAGGGGACTTAAACACATCATTGACAGCTATGGATAGATCATCCAAACAGAAAATAGATAACAAAATAGCAGCCATAAATGACACATTAGATAAAATGGACATAATTGACATATATAGAGCACTTCATCCTAAAACATCAGACTATGCATTTTTTTTCAAGTGTACATGGAACATTCTCAAGGATAGACCATATATTGGGACATAAAATCAGCATCAGGAAATTTGGAAGATTGAAATCATACCAAGCATATTCTCTGATCACAAGGCTTTGAAATTGGATATTGACTGTGAAAAGAAAGCAAGAAAAAACACAAATACATGGAGATTAAACAACATACTTTTAAAGAATGACTGGGTCAAAGAAGAAATTAGAGGAGAGATCAAAAGATACATAGAAACAAATTACAATGAAAATACATCCTACCAAAATTTTTGGGATGCAGCGAAAGCAGTTTTAAGAGGGAAATTTATATCATTACAGACCTATCTCAAGAAACAAGAAAAATCCCAAATAAATAACCTCATGTTACACCTTAAAGAACTAGAAAAAGAAGAACAAGTGAAACCCAAGGTCAGCAGAAGAAAAGAAATAACAAAAATCAGCGCAGAACTAAATGAAATAGAGAACAAAAAGACAATAGAAAAAATTAATGTAACAAAGATCTGGTTCTTTGAAAAGATTAACAAAATTGACAAACCCTTGTGTAGACTCACTAAGATAAAATGAGAGAAGACACTAATTAACAAAATCAGAAATGAAAAAGGGGAAGTTATCACGGACACCACAGAAATACAAAGGATCATGCAAGAATACTATGAAGGACTATATGCCACCAAATTCAATAACCTAGAAGAAATGGACAAGTTCTTAGAAGCATACAGCCTTCTAAGGCTGACCCATGAAGAACTGGAAAATCTAAACAGACCGATCACCAGTAATGAAATTGAATCAGTCATCCAAAACCTTCCCAAAAGCAAAAGTCCGGGACCAGATGGCTTCACTAGGGAATTTACCAAACCTTCAAAGAGGATCTAATACCAATCCTGCTCAAACTCTTCCAAAAAATTGAAGAAGAGACAGTACTCCCTAACTCATTTTATGAGGCCAACATTACCCTGATACCAAAACCTGGTAAGGACAACACAAAAAAAAGAAAACTACAGACCTATATCTCTGATGAATACTGATGCAAAAATCCTAAACAAAATTCTAACAAATTGAATGCAGCAATGCATTAAAAAGATTATTAATCACGACCAAGTGGGGTTCATCCCCGGAGCACAAGGATGGTTCAACATCTGCAAATCCATCAATGTGATATATCACATAAACAAAATAAAGGACAAAAATCATACGATTATATCAATTGATACAGAAAAAGCATTTGACAAGATAAAACATCCATTTATGATTAAAACACAATAAAATAGGTATAGAAGGAAAATACCTTAACATAATAAAGGCCATATATGACAAGCCCTCAGCTAATCTCATAATTAATGGTGAAAAACAGAAGCCCTTTGCTCTGCATTCAGGAACACGACAGGGCTGTCCCCTATCACCTCTGCTTTTCAACATAGTGTTGGATGTCCTTGCCAGAGCCATCAGGCAAGAGAAAAAAATAAAAGGCATCCAAATTGGGAATGAAGAAGTTAAATTATCACTCTTTGCAGATGACATGATGCTAAATATAGAAAACCCTAGAGACTCCACCAACAAGCTGTTAGAATCAATCAACGAATACAGTAAAGTTGCTGGCTACAAAATCAACGTACAAAAGTCCATTGCATTCCTATCTACTAACAATGATATCTCAGAAAAAGAAATACAAAAAACAATTCCCTTTGCAATTGTAGCAAAAATAATAAAATACCTAGGAATAAACTTAACCAAGATGTGAAGGATTTGTATGCTGAAAACTATAAGGCATTTTTGAAAGAAATTGAAGACACAAAGAAATGGAAAGACATTCCGTGCTCATGGATTGGAAGAATCAACATAGTTAAAATGGCCATATTACCCAAAGCAATATACAGATTTAATGCAATCCCCATCAAAATCCCAATGGCATTTTTTAAAGAAATAGAACAAAAAATCATCAGATTTGATTGGAACTACAAAAGACCCCAAATAGCCAAAGCAATCTTAAGAAAAAAGAACAGTACTGGAGGTATCGCTCTCCCTGACTTTAGCTTGTTCTACAAGACTACAATAATCAATACAGCATGGTATTGGCGGAAAAACAGACACATAGACCAATGGAATAGAATTGAGAACCCAGAAATAAAACCACATAAATATGGACAGATAATTTTTGACAAAGAAGCTAAGAACATACAATGGAGTAAAGACAGCCTCTTCAATAAATGGTGCTGGCAGAATTGGATAGCCATGTGCAAATGAAACAAGACTGCTATCGGTCACCATGTACCAAACTTAATTCAAAATTGATCAAAGACTTAAGCATAAGACCTGACACAATAAACTGCATAGAAGAAAACATAGGTACTAAACTTATGGACCTTGGGTTCAAAGATCATTTTATGAATTTGACTCCAAAGGCAATGGAAGTAAAAGCTAAAATAAACGAATGGGGCTGTATGAAACTTTATTAAAAGCTTCTGCTCAGCAAAAAACCATCAACAAAATAAAGAGGCAACCAAATGAATGGGAGAAGATTTTTGCAAACAGTGCCTCCGATAAGGGGCTAATATCCAAAATATACAAGGAACTCATGAAGTCCAACAACAAAAATCAAACAACCCAGTTGAAAAATGGGCAGAGGACCTGAAGAGACATTTCTCCAAATAGGACATACAAATGGCAAATAGACATATGAAACAATGCTCAACATCACTAATCATCAGAGAAATGCAAATAAAAACCACAATGAGATATCACCTCACCCCAGTCAGAATGGCTGTCATCAACAAGACAAATAGTCACAAGTGTTGGAGAGACTGTGGAGAAAAAGGAACCCTCATACACTGTTGGTGTGAATGCAGACTGGTTCAGCCGTTATGGAAGGCAGTGTGGAGGTTCCTCAAAAAATTACGAATAGAATTACCATATGACCCAGCAATCCCTCTCTTGGGTATCTATCCAAAAAATTTGAAAACATTTATACATAAAGACACATGTGCTCCAATGTTCATTGCAGCTTTGCTTACGGTGGTCAAGACATGGAAACAACCAAAATGTCCTTTGATAGATGAATGGATAAAGAAGTTGTGGTATGTATACACAATGAAATACTATTCAGCGGTAAGAAAAGATGATATAGGAACATTTGTGACAACATGGATGGATCTTGAGAGTATAATGCTAAGCGAAATACGTCAGACAGAAAAAGCAGAGAACCCTATGATTTCACTGATATGCGGTATATAAACCAAAAACAACAAAAGAACCAGACAAATGAGAAACAAGAACTCATGGACACAGACAATAGTTTAGTGGTTACCAGAGGGTAAGGGGGGTGAGGGTGGTAGATGAGGGTAAGGGGGATCAAATATATGGTGATGGAAGGAGAACTGACTCTGGGTGGTGAACACACAATGGAATTTATAGATGATGTAATAGAGAATTGTACACCTGAAATCTATGTAATTTCACTAACAATTGTCACCCCAATAAATTAAAAAAAAAAAAGAAAACAGAAAAAAATATTTTCTTTGGCTCTGTTTTTTGCTCCATCTCTAGAGTAACAAGAAGAAAAAACAAAACAAAAAAAGCTTCCTGGCATTTCTAGCCAACAAGGCTTTTAAAAATATTGATGTCCAGTATCAGGTCACCCCATTCCACAAGCCTAATGAGGCAAGAAACAAACTTACCTACCTCCAATTTACCCTCCCATGTTTTCCCTTTCCCTTTCTTCCAAGAGACAGTATTCTCCAAAGTTATTAAAATATTTTTTAAAGACAGAGGGGTAAGTTCCAAGTACTTTTTTTAGACATGGATGAAGAGGAGGACAGAGGTGCTGGGATACCATTTCCTCCATGGCAGAGTCTCTTATGAGTGTCCCAACAAGCTGAGAACACTCTCAGTGGATGGTGACATTGCTCACTGGACTCATTTTGTGTACACGGCCTTGAAGCCACACTGATATCCCAATGGGTACCAGCCTTTTCTTTAACAGACCAGGCTGTATTCTCTCTGGTTTGGAAAGCAGTGCAGTGACAGGGACATAGCCCCGGCTTTGGAACGTTTGTACCCCTTCTGTCATCTTGCTGTCTCTGCGGACCCAGCAAAGTCACTTATCACTTTTATAATATGGGGATAACAGTCCCCACCTCACACAGTTATTAGAGCCACAAAGATAACATAATTACACATCCCCTCTATGGGACACTTGTCGTACACCAAGCACTGTGCTAAACACGTTGCGTGAAGTAGCTTAATTGATGCTCACAAAACCTGTTTGTTATCACCATCCCCATGTACAGATAAGGAACTGAGATGAAAGACAGACTAAGTCATTTCCCCAGTGTAACAAAGTTCAGAGATGGTCGGGCCTCACTCCAATGAAGACCTGACTCCAGAGGTGGAGCTCATTTCATACATGGACTCCTCTCTCTGACAAATAGTAAATGAGAAATAGGCATTATATTAGCCAATCACATAGACCAGGTTTCAGATACCTGACTTTTCCATTACTCTTGACCTTGTATGTGCACAAAGCAGATGTTAGGGATTCTGTGTGGCTTATTTTAACAGATATTCAAATACTACACACACACACACACACACACACACATGCATTTAACCTCAAGAGTTTCCTAAGGTTGCCGTCACAAAAACCCAGAAACTGGGTAGCTTAAAACAACAGAAAGTTATTGTCTCACAGTTCTGAAGACTCAGTGTCTAAACTCAAGGTACAGACAGAGCCCTGCTCTCTCTGAAACTTAGTGGTTTGTGATCAATCTTTGACCTTCCTTGGCTTATAGATGTGCCACTGTGCAATCCTCTATCTTCACAGAGCAGTCACCCTGTATATGTCTTTCTATCATATCTTCTTGTAAGACCATCATTCATATTGATTCAGGACCCACCCTACTCCAGTGTGACCTCATTTTAACTTAACTAATTATATCTGCAATAATCCCATTTCAAAATAAGTTTACATTCTGGGGTACTAGAAGTTAGGGCTTTAACTTATCTACTTTGGGGGATACATTCAATTCATAATAAGAGCCATCTCTCCTTATCCACACCTGGATAATCTCAACTGAGCCGTGAGAACACAGAATCACAGAGACCAGGGCTAAACAGGCGCGTGTGTTTGGGAAAGCTACTTAAATGACCAAGGCTAGTTTTCCTGTCTGGAAAGTAAGGACATCTACAGCATCTACCCAGCGGATTGCTGTGATCTTTAAATGAAATAAGATACGTAGAACGCTGAGCACTGTGCCTGGTACATGGTAATGTTCTTCAAGCCCACTAGCAGTAGTGGGTGCGTCCTGCCGGCGGTCTCCCCTGGGAAGTACCACCACTAAAATGACTCTAACCCCTGTGCAGACTGAGACCCAGAGCCTTCAGTTAGGCTATCACATTCCCAGCTCTTCCTCCAAAATCCTCTGCTCTCCTTTGAAAAACAATTAATGACACCCACCTTCCCATAATACAGAGTCAGAATAATCACTCTGATTTAAAAGTTAGAAGTTTCACTAGCTTGGCAACATTCTTGGAGATTTAGCAGCCCAGATTAAGCTGACTTTGTCTCTTGTCAGTGGCAAATCTGGCTTCTGTGACACAGGAACAGGCTGCAGCATGAAGAAATCACTGAAACAATCGTAAGGCAAGAGAAGTAAAAAATAGCGGCTTCAGATATGCCTGCTGCAGAAGAAGCCCGCGCATGAAAATTAACCCACCTTTGAATCACAGTTTTGCATCCAGAGTCTTCAGCTGACAGAAATGATAATCATTTGGTTCATTGATTCTGGGATTAATCACTGAAGTTAATCTTGGCATGTATTGATTCTATTTCTGCTGGCTGTAACTAAAGTTTTCAAATGACTTATTCCTACTTTGGCAGCAATGGGTTTCCAAAACAAAGGAAGTCAAAACTGAGCTTTTACACCTGACAGCTCTGCAGAGCACCCAGTGACAATGTTGGCTACCCATCCTGCAGCAGGGGGAGCCCCTAATAGGGAGAGATCAAACACCTGTTCTTGCTGTTATACATTGGTGTTTATGAAGTTAATGCATCAGCATCCAGAAGAAAGGAAGGCAATTTTATTTCAAAGAATCTGAACTCAAAACTTGGCTGCAAAGACAAGAAAATCATGTAGGTAACACAGTAAAAGAGATTTATTTCACCAACTTGACTTGCATCAGGAAACACCAGTATCTATTACCTTGGAATCTTCCAGAGTTTCATGATGCTGACCATTAGCTTTACTGCAAAAGAAGCTTCACTGCAAAAGTAATTTCCAAAGTGACAATGCAGTGTACTCACCCCTTCCTTAACCTGTCATGTGAATTTCTAGTCTGAGAAGAAATGCACTATCATTTTTTGGTTGTTTGTTTCTTTGTTTTGGTTTTCTTTTTTAAATTAAATTTATTGGGGTGACAAAGATTAGTAAAATTACAGAGGTTTCAAGTGTACAGTTGTATACTACATTACCTATATATCACACTGTGTGCTCACTACCCAGAGTCAGTTTATGAAGCATTCTTTTGTGTGGTTTTTTGAAAGTGCTACAAAGAGCCTTACGCCATAGTGTTATGGCTGAGGTTCTAAGTCACCCTCACTATAGCACAACTAAAGCCTAAAAAGGATACAGTATTTGCAGCATGACTGGTTTCACAAAAAAGATAGGGAAAGTCTCAAAACATAGTAATAGTAAGTAGGGCCAGAGTTATAGGAACAATGAGGGTGAGTGGATAATTCTTTGTCATGGGGGGCTGTCCTGTGTGTCATAGGATTTTTAGCAGCATCTTCAGCCTCTATCCATTAAATTCAAATAGAACCCTCTGCTGCCCCATTTTAACATTGGAAATGTTTCCAGACATGGCCAAATATCTCCTGGGGAGGGTGGGGAAATCACCTCCAGTTGAGAACCACTAACTTAATTTTACACTTTTAAAGTTAAACATAGATGATAAACTTTCAAGGATAACTACTAACATAGAAATACACTATATGAATTCCAAACAAATTGAGAGAAAAGGAAGTATGAAATCGTATTTTAAGCCCCAAATAAAGCAAAACACATATAAAAATCAAACAAATACACATCATAATGTACAATGGCAGAAAACAAATCCAAATATGTCCATCACAATGTAGTAGAGTTCCACTTCCACAAAGGTAGTATGAGGAACTTTTGTCTGCAGGGAAACTACCATAAAGGGTGAAAATTACTAAAAAAAAAAAAAGAAAAAAAAGTCTCTGAAAAGTATCCTAAGAGCACATGGCAAATAAGAAATACTGATTTAATAAAATCTACTAAATCTTGACAAAAACAGTGAGTCTATGGCACTTGAACAATGATATGCTCCCCTTTTTCCCTCGCCCCCCAACTCAGAGTGATGGGATCATAAGGAATTGGAGAGCATGGTAATTCACCTTGGGGAAGCAATCAGCCACATTCAAATGTTAGAAATTTACAGGACAAATGGCATTATTTCTCCAATGTATAAATGACAAGTGAAAAACAGGAAGGTAATATCCTGATTTCCCTGCCTGATCCATGCTGTTTCAAGGAATTTGATTTCATTCTCAACTGCCAGGAGAGAGTCTTCATCTTTGGCTCAGCCAATACCCTTGTCCTATCCTCTAGTTCCTGTGAGTGGTTTACAGGTGATCGTGTGATCCAAGAAGTCTAAACAAATAGAACCAAAATAAATTTGAAAACTTCTGCTGGGAAATATAAACCAATGGTACACTCTATTCACCTGGACATTTCAATATGCATGCGTTAAGATTCGAAATTACTGCAAAATTTTGAACCATAATGGAAACAAATCTGAGAAACAAGCTAATAAGCATAGAAAAATGACAGAGCTGAGAGCAGCACAGCACAAAGGAGCTGGAAACTTGGATAAACCTTCCTGGAATCCTGTAACAAAACTCTTTTCAGTTATGTTAGCTAATATATTCCCTGTTTTCACAAGCCAGTTTGACTTGAGAGATACTGTATCTTGAGAAATCCTGCCACTGGGATTTGAACATAGGTAATCTCTGGAAGCACAGACTGTGCTCTAAACTACTGTGCAATATCAGCTTTCCAAGGAATAGATCAAGAATGAGTAGTCAAGTGTGCCATTTATCAGGTACCAGTTTTCCTAACTGATAAATCACCATCCATTTTAAGGAGGGAGAGAAGAGCAGGCATTCGAAGGCATGAAAAACATAGCTAAGTAATCAGACACTGGACTCATTGTTTTGTTTTATTTAATGCATGTGTTTGATAACTTTTAAGTCTTTGGTACTCCTTATGATTATGTTAAGTTATTATATCCATTTTTCTTGTAGTTTTTCATTCCTGTTTTCAGATTAATACAACTGTTCAGGGAGGTTAATGTGTATGCTTTCCTGCTGTGAGGAAGTTGGCAATGTTCAGTGTTTGTTGTCTCAAAGACAAACATAACGGGGCCTAAAAGAAGACATAGACACCAAGTCAAAACTATCCTCAGGCTGTATCCTAACTTTCATGAAAATGTTACACACAGAGGAGAGGGGGGCAGACCCTGACAAGAGGGCATCACACAAACATCACAGTTTAGGTTATTTTTTCACAAACCGGACCATCAGCTGAACCCCCAAAATCATGAGAACAAAACTATGACACATATTACATGCCATCTTTTTTTTACATTTGGATCAGCATGTATACTGTAGTAGGGGCAATTTAATAGCGCAAAATAAACTTTTATCTTAAAAGAGGGCAAGAAAACAGCATAAAAATCTGCCTCAGTTCCCAAGCTTCCTCTGTTATCAATAGCCTCTCTGACCATTTGGACCAAATTTTTATGTTCTACCTTAAATTCTGCTATATTTTAAGTTTCTGAGTCTTGGTTTTAGCTTTTGGCCCCCTGAGATCCAAGGACATGTAGTTCTTATACTTTAATTCAGTCTAGTAAAAATACTAAACTCTCTCCACCTCAACCTCTGAAAAGAAGAGCCCAACTTAGATATCTATTTCAGCTCCTCTATGTTTGTCTATTCTTGAAACTTATCAGTTATCACACAATTATCTGTTTTTCAGAAGTTGATTAATTGATTCATTGGTAAAATTTTCTAATTTCTACAATTGACCCTTGAACAATTGGGGGTTAGGGGGACCAACTGCGTGGGACCAACCCCATACAGTTGAAAATCCATACATAACTTCTGACTTCCCACAAATTTAATTATTAATAGCCTACTGTTGACCAGAAGCCTTACAGATAACATGGTCGATTAACATACGTTTTGTATGTTATATGCATTATACACAGCATTCTTACAATAAAGTAAGCTAGAGAGAATAAAATGTTATTAAGAAAATCAGAAGGAGGAGTATTTTTTTCAAAATACAGTATTTTTTGGCAAAAAAAAATCCACATAAAGTGGACCTGTGCAGTTCAACCCGTGTTGTTTAAGGATCAAAACACTATAATTTCCTACTCTAAGTGTCCTCTCCCTAATATATTGTAAATTATTATTTCTGAAACATTTGGAAGCTATAGTAAGACATTAATTTTACATCACAACCATATATAAACACATACAACAAAGAAAGTATCCTAGAACATTCGCTTTTACTACTCCAATTTGCTGTCTTATTCAGTGTTTTTAAATTCTGGTTGCAAACCACCAAACTGATTTCTCCACCCGTAATGTTTTGGCAACACAGTTTTAAAGAATCTAACAAACTGCATAACAGTATACATCTCTTCCAAGCTTTAAGTTTTCAATTTCAACTTGATTATTACCCTTCTTTTACTCCTTCTGTTATCACAAGGGGATATATGGGGGAATTCCTCAAATAATATCTAAAATGCCTATCAAATAAAGAGATGGTGTTATAGTACTGAGTCTCCCTACAGTAAAATATTTGGACAGGCTATAGGTATATAACAAAATTTAGTTCATTCTATTAATTTTCTATAAATGTTTCTGTTGATTTCCAGTTACTCATTACTCCCAATTGTTCACATTATTAGTTCACTGTCCCTTCCTATTTAACTATTTTTAACATTGCTATCTTTCTGCTTGTTTCTCATCAATGCCCACACATCATTAGTGACATGGACATGGAATCCAGAGGGTGATTTTCATTTCTATAATCATTGCCTACAGTAGCAAAGCATTGCTGTCATAAATTTAATTTACAAATAATTCAGAAATTCTCCAATCCACAAAGTGGTTACCCTTTTCTTTTTAATTTCATCTAACTAGATGTATATACAGTCCATAAATCTGACAAAGTACTCAAAATGAAATATTCATTAGAAACTCAAGTAGCATGCCAAACTTTGGTTCTTAGCCACATGGTCCAAGAACTCTAACTAACATTCTAATCTTTATGTAAATTCTAATATTCTATCCAAAGAAATATACCAATATATTTCTAATTTAAATTTTAAAATAAATAGAAAGCTCTCATCATCATAATTGGCTTTTAGGCCTGCAAAGTAAGCAATAGTCAAGTAGACATGCAGCTGATTGGTTACAAAGGTCTTTTGTAATCACTAAGAGTCAACAGAGCCCAAGACCCTGGTCCCTAGAAGTAGCCAGGGAGCATGGAGTGTCCAAGACCAGGTACAGATGGGTCTTCAGTTCCATCAGACAATTCTTCAGTCATCCCGGGAGGGTTTCTCTTCTGTTCTCAATAGCATCTTCCCAAAATGTTACCTTTTCCTTCCAGCCCCGTCTTGCTTCTTTTAATAACTCTCAGCACATGACTTAGTCTTAGATGTTAACCCCAGTGCTTCTAATGGCAGCTGACATGTATTGAAGTTTTACTATGGTTAGGTTCAATTTTAATTAATTTATTTAACACTCCTAACAACACTAGGAAGGAGAAACTGATATTATCTCCCTTTTAAAGATAAAGAAACTGAGGCACGTTAAGGATAAGCTAACTACTCAAGATCATGGAGCTACTAAGTGGAAGAATAGAGATATAAATCAGAAAATGTGACTCCAAAGGTAGCATTTTTGACAATGACATTAAAATACATGTTCTTGGTCAAAAGCTTCCTCAATCTCTCTCCCCTTTACATCTACATTTGATCTATCTAAATTGTACCAATGATTATGTCCTACCTACACCTGGCTAAGGTCACCCTTCAATTTCTGTTCTTAGAATCGGCCCCCTTCTATAGCCACTTGTTCCCCTTTTTAACTCTTTCCAACTATTTCTTACAAGCCATTTAATGTAAAATATTAGGCTATCATTTTGTTAATGTGGGACAACACATTGATTGATTTGTATATGTTGAACGATCCTTGCATCCCAGAGCTAAATCCCACTTGGTGATAGTATATGATTCTTTTAATATGCTGTAAAATTTGGTTTGCCAGTAGTTTACAGAATATATTTTTGCCTTTGTGTTCATCCAAGATATTGGTATGTGGTTTAGTTTGTTTGTTTGTTTGCTTGTTTGCTTTTCTCTCTTGTGGTGTCTTTGTCTGGCTTTGGTATCAGTGTGACTACGTTATTAAAAAAAAATACTACATGATCATCTCAATAGATATGAAGATAGCATTTGACAAAATGTAACATCCATTCATGGTTAAAACTCTCAGAAAAGTATGTATATATCGCTTTTCGGCATTTTGGCTAAGATCAAGTGTAAAAGTATGTATAGAAGGAACGTACCTCAACACGATAAAGGTCATATATGAAAAGCCCACAGCTAACAAAATAATAAGGAAAAGCTGTAAGCATTCCCTTTAACACACAGTACAAGACAGAGATGCCACTGCCACCACTTCTATTCAACACAGTACTGGAGGCCCTAGCTAGAGCAATTATACAAGAAAAAGAAATAAAAAGAATCCAAATAAAAAAGGAAGAAGTAAAATTATATCTGTTTGCAGATGGGTAGAAAACTCTAAAAACTCAACAATAACAAAAAACTATTAGAACTAGTAAACAAATTAATTCAGTAAAGTTTCAGGATACAAAATCAACATATAAAAATAATTGGATTTCTATGCACAAACAACAAACTATCTAAAAAGGAATTTAGAAAAACAAGCCTATTCTCAACAGCAACAAAAAGGAAAAAAAAATACTTAAGGATAAACTTAACCAAGGAAATAACAGATGTGCACGCTGAAAATTATAAAACACTGATATAGGAATTAAAAGAGACAGAGATAAATGGAAAGACATCCTGTGTTCATGGATTAGAAGACTTAATATTGTTAAAATGTTAATACTACCCAAAGTAATATATAGATTCAATGCAATCTCTATTAAAGTTACAGTGGCATTCTTTACAGAAATAGAAAAAAAAAATCTTAAAATTCATATGGAACCCTAAAAGATCGCAGATAACCAAGGCAGTCTTGAAGAAGAAGAACAAAGCTGGAGGGATCACATTTGCTAATTTCAAAACATACTACAAGGCAACAGTAATAAAAACAGTATGGTACCAGCATAAAAAGAGACATATTGGCCAAAGGAACAGAATAGAGAGCTCAGAAAATCCACAAATCCACACATTTGTGGTTAACCAATCTTCAACCATAGTGCCAATAACACTCAATGGGAAAAGGATAGTCTCTTCAATAAATGGTGCTGGGAAAATTGTACATACGCATGCAAAAGAATAAAAATGGACCATTACCTCACTCCACATAGAAAAGTCAATTCAAAACAGATTAAAGACAAACAAAAACCTGAAAGTATAAAAATACTAGAGGAAAACAGAGGGAAAAGTTTTTTGACATTGGTCTGGGCAATAATTTCTTGAATATGATACTAAAAACACAGGCAATAAAAGCAAAAATAGACAAATAGGATTGCAACAAACTTAAAAGCTTCTGCACAGCAAAAGCAACAATTAACAGAGAAAAAAGGCAACCTATGGAATAGAAGAAAATATTTGCAAACCACATATATGATATAGTGTTAATACCTAAAATATACTTAAGGAACTCAAACAAATCTGGAACAAAAAATTAATAATCTGATAAAAAAATGGGCAAAGGACATGAATAGATATTTCTCAAAAGACATACAAATGATTAACAGGTATATGAAAAGACACTCAACACTAGTAATCATCAGGGAAATGCAAATAAAAAACACAATGGGGATTTCCGGTCAAGATTGTGGAGTAGGAAAATGCTGTGCTTGCCTCCTCTCATGACCACATCAAAATTACAACTAATCTACAGACAAAACATCATTGAGAAACATCTTAAGTCTAGCTGAACAGAAGAAGTCTTATAACTAAGGACATACAGAAGAAGCAACCTCAAGACTGGTAGGAGGGGTAGAGACACGGAATGAGATGGTCCTATACTGCATGTGATGGTAAAATTCAAGGATATTATCTTGGCTGCAGAGGTCTCCTCTGCGGAGCAAGGGTTTCCAGCGCCACACAAGTCTTCCTAGGGTTTCAGTATCAAGAAGAGAAGTTCCCATAACTTCTGGCTGTGAAAACCAGTAGAGATTGTAACTGAGTAAGATGGAGGGCAGCTGGAGTCACACGTCTTTCTCTTAAAAGGTCAGTGCATGAACTTACTCACTGACAGACTCACTCTGTCTGAGCTCCAGAGCTTGACAGAAACTTGAAAGTCACCAGGGACATGTAGGAAGAACCTGAATCATCTGGCTTCGGGGCAAGGGTTACAAGGGCAGCTTTCTCCTAAACAGAAGTCCTGGCAGAAGCCATTGTTTCTTTGTTGAGCCCTCTCCCCTCCCAGTATGCTGATGCAGGCTTCCACCATATCTGAGTTTCCATCAACCTGGCTAACAATGTTCACCCCACCCTGGTGATTACCTGAGATGCTGCTCCACTCAGCTTTTGGGCCCACCCAAGCTGCTTCAAGTGGCTTTTCCATACAAATGGCCTATCTTATCTCATGCTGTGGACTTTCCTAAAATGTCTCAAAGTTTCATAAATCCCAAACCAGCAGCAGCTGGTCTCAGTGTGCCCCATACTTTTTGCTGTGTAGCCCCAAGACTGGCATTGGTGGCAGCCAGCCTTGGTTCAAGGCTTGGCCTCTTGAGGCACCTCCAAGCCCAGTGCAGTTGGCAGCCATCTACAGATTGCTTTGTGGCTCATGCCAGGTGGCCCAAAGAAGGGCAATGGCCTGCAGCATGGCCCCTCCCAGTAGGGCCCAGGGCTGGCACACCCAGTGGCCAGCTTTGGACTAGGCTGGAGCATCACCCAGCCACCTCCAAGGACAACACAACCAACTAATAGACTGGGCAGGCAGCAGAGCCCTGATAAAGCAAATACTACTCCATAGGATCAGCACCTGCACCACAGCTTCTCCGCTGTAGTCACAGCCAGTCCTCACAATCAATCATTCGGAAGGTAAATCCCTCCTATTGATGTGCAAACAGCAGTCAAGGCTCAACTGCAAGAGGGCACACATAACCCACACAAGGGACACACCTGGAATATCTGTCTCAAGGACTAAGGAGACGGGGCCCCACAGGATACCTACTATATAAGGCCAGTCTACTAAGATTGGGAGACATAGCAGCCCTACCTAACACCTAGAAACAAACACAGAGAAATAGACAGAAGGGAGTTATTCAAAAAGAAGGAAATCCTGCCATATGCAACGACATGGATGGAACTTGAAGACATTATGTTAAGTGAAGAAGTCAGACACAGAAAGACAAATATTGCATGATTTCATTATGTGTGGAATCGAAAAAAGACAAACTCATAAAAACAGAGTAGAATTGTGGTTGATACGGGCTAGAGGTGGGGAAAATGGGGAGATATTGGTCAAAAGTCACAAAGGTTCAGTTAGGCAGGATGAATAAGATCTGGAAATCTGATGTACACGATGGCAACTATAGTTGATATTATAATACGGCATAGTATATGAGTAGTACTGGAAATCTGCTAAGAGAGTTGATCTTAAGTATTCTTACTCCACAATAAAATGTGTAGCTATGTGAGGTGAAGGCAATGTTAATCAGCTTGACTGTGATAATCACTTCACAATGTATACATATACCAAATATCATGTACATCTTAAACATATATAATTTTTAATTGTCAAGTATACCTCAATAAAACTGGGGTGGGGGGAATGGTAAAGCAAAAACAAACAAAACCTACCATCAATCCTACCTAATCCTGAACTTTGTGATGTATCTTTCTTTCTGTCACAACTGAGCTACTTGAGAAAGCAATTTATCCCTCAATTTTCAATGCTTATATTTATTCACCTCAAATTTACTTCCAAAGTTAATGAAAGATCTCTTGCTCTTGAACCCAATGTTCATTGACCTGTTCTAACTTTTCAATACGGTCAGCAGAGTCAAACACAGCTAAATGTTCCCTCTTAGAAATAGCTCCTTTCATTTCCATGATCCTCTACGGTTATTCCTTTCTTATCTACCAAAGAGCTCATTACTAACAGACCCTCTTGATCCTTTTACTGTACTCAATTCTCAGCTACATGGGTGGCCTCAATGTCCTGTCTCCTCAGCCTCTTCTCTTGTTCATGTGGATACTGACCCATAGTCTCAGTTATCATTCTCAGGCTGCGAACTCCAAAAATATGCACCCCTGATTCTTATCTCTGAAACCTATCCATGTGGACATTTTTCAGGCAACTGACTCTTAAAACTAAAATCAAACTCTCTTCTCCCTACCCTCAATGGCTCTTTCTGTTGAGTTCTCCATCTGGCTAATGAGACAATCATCCATCTTAAGCCAGTAAAGTCAGAGTTATCCTATTTTCTCTTCTCTCTTTTTCTCTGACCCCTTTTTTAGACAAGTTTCACATAACGTGTCTATTGAATCAGCTTCCTTATGGCCAAGACACCAATAAGTGAAATTAGTGCTGGTGCCAGGAATAGACACTGTTTCCAACTCCTACTCTTAATGCCCTTTTCACAACTCTACACCCTGGAAGTAGAGGTTCTACCATGTGCCAAAAACTGTACTGAGCACTGTATATACTTTAACTAGTTGAAACCTTCCAAAAAAGCTATTATAAAACAGAAAACCAAACATAACTTAAATAAGTTGCCCCAAATCATACAGAGCTAGAATTGCACCTGGGCCTCATCTGATATCAAAACCGTTCCAGTCACTGAATGATACTGCCACTGCTTCCCACCATGCTAGTTAAAGCTTTCAGTCACACTATCTAAACTATTGAAACAGCATCCCAAGTGGTCTCCAAACTGCCAGCCTTTGCTCTATCTCATTCTTAAGTCCATTCCTCACAGTGCCCTAAGAGTTCATAAAACAAATAAATAAATAAAAAAGCATAGCTAATTAGGTCCTCCTAAAAACCTATTGGTTCCCCCTGCCTTATATAATAAAATCAAAACATGTTGGCCCGACAAACAAAGCCACATGTATCTTTTCAATATCATCTCCCCACCTTTGTTCCTGTCCTCTGTCTTACACTCAAAGGTCTAGCACTAATGAAATGCATCCCATTATTTGTAACAACTCCTTTTTTTTCTCTTCTTTGCTGTTGCCTTTCCTGGGAAATGTCTAGCATCAACCCTTTACCCTCGCTCTATTTGTTGTATTCACCTTCCAAAATGCAATTAAAAGTGCCACTGCATCTCTAAGGTCAAGTCACAACTCCACGACAAATTAAGCTATCCTGTTCTGGACACCTGGCTTTATTTATACATAACTGCATTGATTTATGTATCACACCATACTGCAATTAGTTTTACATCCATCTCCCTCACTTGTTTTCTGACCCTAGCCCCTAATTCATGAAAAACAGAGTCTCAGTGTTTTAAGGTCTAAAGGATAAATAAATAAAGTGATCCCAGTTGAAGGAATTAAAATGGCAAGGGCCAAAATGTTAAGCTGACATTAAAAGCATCCAAGAAAGATGGCCACTTATTTGAATTTACAGAAAGAGTGGGGGGTAGGGAGGTTGAGACACCTCCAGTGGTCCCGCATAACACTGCCTCACTTCTCTAGAGTGAATCTACATGATTCCAGATTCTGCAGGGAGGGCATTTAAAAGAGCAATGGACTAAAATTCAGAAGTAGGGGTCAGTTCCACAGCGCATCACTGATCATTTTTATCTTCTGCGGTCCTCGGTTTTCTCTTTTGTGATATCAAGCATTAAAGCCTGCACTATGTTCCTGAAGGGCCCAGGGATAAATAGAAGGGGTGGGCAATGATGCTATGGTCTAAAGTCATTTTCACATGGGCCTCAGATAGCGGCAGTGAGGAACAGCCTAGAGCTCCTCACCACTGAGACACAAAATGAGCAGAGAAAGCTAGGTGACTACTGGATCACCTCTGTCCTCCTCCCAGGGCTGAGTTCCTCAGTAAGGGCTAGCTCCCCTCTCAAGGCTTCCTTCTCCTCTCAAGTTGCATTCTCTCTGCAAACCACAGCCCAGGAAGAAACTTCTTTCTCAAATGGTTCAAGAGAGAGGATGTAAGTTACCTCTACCCTGACCCTGAACTGAAAACTGTCTCTCATATACTCCATGTTATTTGGACAAAAGTTATTTGAATAAAAGAAAGCCCGTCAGTTAACACCCACAATTTAGTTAAAATGTGGGTGTTAAATCCCCACTGATTTGTTTTATTGATGCTACAATTTGGGATGTGCATAGAGGTTTTGGGAATGAGGTGGTTTTTGCGACTCTTTCTAAGCATGTGGCTATTTATCCGAAAGGGTGAAGTCTACCTATTTTTTTTCTTGAATTTCTAATTCATCTTCAGCCAATACTCTTCTGTGTAGCACGTTTATAACTGGGAACAGCAGGATCAAAGCACGTCCCTGCATTCCTGGGGGAAGGGGAAGGTGGCGCTATGTAAGGCTGGCTGACCCTCAACCTCTGATTCGCCCAGGCCCAGTCTATCAGCCTAGGAGGGAGACACGCTGGTTCCCTGGCATGCACTTCAGAACAGCTACCCCTGAAAATGTTCTCGCTTTTACCTCCAGAGTTTTCTCCTTTTCCTTCCTTACTCTATGCGCTCTGCCAAACAGCCACCAGAGGGGGCCCTATAATCCATCGATCCAGTCTGCGGCTCTGCGCGCCCTAAAACCATCCTGCTTTCCAAGGCTATAAACAGGCTACCAGTTACCAATTCCCTAAATTTTCATCTCCCCCTTCCCTAAGGGATTACCCTGCTGCTTCTCTAATCGTCATCCCGTATTCTGCTCCCGAGAATCCCGAGAGTCCCCCCTTACCACCACGGACTCTGTTTGCAGCTTGGTCGAACACCCACTTTGGGTGACAGAAGTCCCTGCACGCTGTTTTCCTCACTCTCTCCTTTTCGGTTTCTATGCTGTGGTCCCTGTCTCTTCCACTACATGCCCCAACTCATCAAGAAAATGCTCCTGACAACTCAAAAACTCACATCGGCGGGCTCCTCTCTGTGGCACTGAGGTCCCAACCCGGCATCCGTCCCCTTTTAGTCACTTGACCTAAATGCCTCCCCAGGGGTTATGGCCTAGGACCTACTTAGGACTCACCTTGAACAACTTTACCTCCCTGCTCAGAACCCCCAGTTGTCACTCTGGGCACCGAGGACCACCCCACCCCCACTGCCACTTCCCGCCTGGAAGCTGCCTTGCCCCAAGGCACCTGTGGCTGCCCCGCAAGAGCCCAGGAGCGCTGGCGCGGGGGTCCCAGACCCACCACGCCTTTTTCCGTGCCTCGGGCCCGGAAGACCCCTGTCTAGCTGGCTCTAGTCAGGCCCCAGAGTCTGCCCTATACCACCTCCCTCTCCCCCTGATATTTCTAAGCCAGTCACGCCTTCCTAGCCAACCACATAGTCTGCCTGCCGTGCTCCACCCACGTCAGCTGGAGCCCGGGATGGAGGTGTCTTTCCCTGAGTATAGTCGTGCCAGCGAGACCAGAGGGGGAAGCTTCAAGGTGCCAAGCTTTGGCCCTCCTTCCTCTGACCACCGCCCAGACTCACACTGGGCAGATTTCAGAAGCCCTTTGATACTGCCCTCACTCCCTCCTCCTTGTCTCTCCAGGAACCCCGCTTCTCCTTGCTTCATCTTTCTACACAAAACCCCTCAAGGACGCTTTAAGCTGCTCTTCCCTGGAGCCTCGGCCCCCACAGTCGGCGTCTGAGGATCCCCAGTCTCTTACCCTAGACGGAGGGATTGTGGTTTGCACCCGCTTCAACGTTACACCTATCGGGCTATGCTACATATCGCCCTGAGCCCAGCTTCTGGGAAACCCCTGAACTCCCTCTTTGCAGAGCTTTACATGTGACTCATCCGCACCCAGGAAACCCCGGTGCCCTAAACTAGGCCCCACTGCTGTGCCCTTACTGGGCCCTCCTGGGGCCCAGGCTGTGCCCTTGCAGGCCCTGGACATCACTGTCCCCAAAACACCTCACTCGCTGACCCCATGGGGGAGGCGCCATTGTAAACTACTTGTAGGACATCCTCACCCCTAAAATGTCAGTCTCCTGCTCTGCACCTCCACCTACACTCCCATCCCAGGAGATCAGTCTTCTGAACTATAAAACGGTATGATCATGACTCCTGCCTCACAAGATGGTTAGGAAGCAGAAATGGAAGTAATTTGCCTAGAATTTACAACAGTGCCTGAGACGTGGTGAGTGTCTTCTCCCTGAAACAGCACCGGCACCCCAGGGCCCACTTCCAGTTCTTTGAAGACACCAGCTCTTTTGGTCAAAGTCTCCCTTAGCTCACAAAGTCCTGAGTGATCATCTGCAAGAACACTTAATCCTCAGAGCCCAGTCCAGGGAAGATTTTTGTACTTCAGGGGAAACAGGAGCCCACTCTCCGGTACTCAAATCCAATACATTTCTCCTTTAAATAATTCTCCTTTAAATAATTTACAATTCTCCTTTAAATAATTTAATGAAGACCCCAAAAAGCCACTTAAATAGTTAAAAGAAACAAGCACGTTTGATGTATTCGAATCTGATTCTAAGAGCAGCCCGTCCCTCTATTGTCATTGGAGCTATTATACGCCTATACTATGACTGATAGTAATGTAGATAATTCTTGTTTATAGACATGCCAAAAAAATCTGTTGGGACAAACCTTTCCCCCAAATCATTTGTAAATACACCAATTTTGTAACCATTTGTAGATCCATTTCAATATACTTAATCTATAAACAGCTTTCCTTTTTTTATTCTTTAGATCTCTTGTAATATCTTCCTGGCCCCCTTGCTCAAAAATGAGTTGAATACAGTATTTGACACATTCATTTTATATCTGTAGTCATGGTGTTACCTGTTTTTAATACACACTTCAACAAAATTTATGAACCCATTACTACTAATATTCCCTTTTTATGGAGGAGAAACCAAGACTGTGGTTCAAGCTAAGAGGAGGCCCCTTCTTACATCTTGGCTTGTCCTAAAGGAGATTCTCCCTATATGCTTCTTCCTAAGTCCAAGCCTTCCCCTTAGCAAAGTTGCCTCTAAGGACCCCAGTGATGTTCTGCCCGGTTGCTCACCTAGCCACTGCAGGAAGGCAAGTGCTGCACCCACACCCCAACCTAACCTTCCCTAAGGCAGCCTTGCACATCCTGGATACCTAGAAGAATCCTTCCCTTATTTAGCTCTAATCCACCCAACTTTAGCCCTGAAAAGACTGTGCGTATCTGGGCTTCCAGAAGAGGGAGCCCCAGACTGTGAGCAGCCACCAGCCTCTTCCAAGGGCCCCTTCCGGTTCCCTCTCCTCCTTCTCAGAGGCTGAGGCACCCACTTAATTTGCTGGGCATTGTCTCCTCTGTTCCAACACAGCACAGCATCACATCCTCCCTCAACATCACACCCTGTGCTGTTTCCTTCAATCCCATCCCCATTCTCTTCCCACTCCTCTCCTAACGCCCTAACTGAAACCAGGTCTGTTTGGCTCCTGATCCTACGCACCTCCGTACTTTAGGACATCTAAAAGCTGGGGACTGATGAGGTTTGATTAGCAGAGCCTCTAAGAGAGTCAATAATAATGACAATAGTAATAGTAATAGAAGGGCAAAGCTGAACCCTGTCATGGAGGGTGTGAACGGAGAAGCTCAAACAACTCTGACGTTATGACTTGTACCAGCATCCAACGATTCTGTGCCTGTCTCACGCCAGTGGGTGGGGGTGGGCACTTCTCCTTCAATACTACAAAATTTTTGAATATGTTTGTTGTTGTTTTAAATGTAAAGAATTTATTCATAGTTATTTGTATTTGAAAATATGTTCTTATAAAACTGATTTCTCTCCTCTCTCTACCCCCTAGTCTCCAGCTACAAATCATAGGAAGTTGGAAGAGAGACAAATTCAATTCTCCTTTAAATAATTTAATGAAGACCCCAAAAAGTCACGTAAATAGTTAAAAGAAACAAGCACGTTTGATGTATCGGATTTGAGCAAACTGACGGAAAACTGCCTTTGCCTGCCACACAAAGGCACTTAGTGAATGTTGACTCTGAGCTAATCAAAGGGTAGGCTGTGTATTCCAACGGCTGTTAAGGTTCAAAGTTTGGTGCTTTGCTCATTTGACTTCTTACATCTATAGGCTACATTGGTTTGGGTGCTGAGGGGGTGGGCTGCTTTATCTTTCTATGAAACCTAAGAATCACAACACTTGAAATTTGGGAGAGTCTCCAAGAAGTAACGAGTCCACCTGCACACTTGAGATAGGTCCAACAGCCAGCCCTATCTGAGGATTTCCTCCAATCGTCATCCAATCTCTGAGGACACAGGATCAGGGAGGTCACCCTGGACACCCGCCACAGCCTCGGAGAGGAAGAATGTGAGTACTTCAACCGATACCCACCTCACCCTGAGCCAAACGCGAACTATAATTCTCACAGAACTGTCTTGGGTAAATCAATAAAACCACTAGCAAATGTAAAACAAAGATTTATCATTAGATTGTGTGTGTACGCGTGTGTGTGTAAGAAGAACTATAAGACTCAAGGAGACAAATCAATAAAACCATCTCCTTCACTTCTGGCCAGATCCTTCCTTTGGACAACAATTACGTTATTACCTTCAGCTATGTGTCCCAGGCATTACCGGAATCTTGTCTCAGATGAAGTGAACAGCTATCACTGTAATTAATCTGAATTGCAGGCCTTTGGCTTGCTGCTCCTTTCTCAGATAATTAAAGAAACACAAGATAAGGTGCATGAGCTTAGACTGTCATCGTAGTAAATCTGAGTGACAGGAATCCCTAGGGAGCAGCATGCAAAGTCCCCTTCTCTTCTCACTGCACCTACACCTCGAACTTCTCCCTTGAAGAAGACAGCTCCACACGGTTTATTTTAAGAAGAAATTACTCCTTATCCACCACCTCTGAGGTGCTTGAGCATAATATCTGCCAGCTAGAGTTGCCTTTGTGATAAAAGGAGTGACAATGACAGTGCTGCAAGAATGGGGTCTGCAGAGGGGTGAAGCATACACCCACATACACACATCCCCTCCATGCTCACATGGTGAAGCCCCAACTTCCTCCCTTGGAGAGTTATGAGACTTAGCATTCAAATACATATGGAAGAGAGAATATACTAGGCAGGCAAGAGTGAGGCAGGGAAACCAGAACATGGAACTACCTGGGTGACTTTTAATTTAGTGTCGTTTCTGTTAACTTGTGGCTTGCCCCTGACGTCTCTGAGAATCAGTTTCCTCATCCTAAAAGGGAGGGATTAGACTAGACCAGGAACTGGCACATTTTTCTGTAAAGGGTCAGATAATACTATTTTAGATTTTACGGGCCATACAGTCCCTATTGCAATTACTAGACTCTGCCTTGGTAGCACAAACAGCAGCCACAGACAGTATATAACAAAACAACAGAGACTATGTTTCCAGGCTATCTCTGGTGTTTCCACACCACCTCTTAGCTCCAGTCAGTATGTATGTCCCAGGATTCAGATTAACTGAAGCCCAACAGCCCTTGGTGGTCTCCAGTTCCGAGAGTTCCGTCCTACCTCCCCACTTCCTGCTCTGACAGCTGTTTAGACCCAAAGTCTTGCCAAGAGAAGGATGTTGTTATTTGCCTGCTAGGCTCTCCTGGAGGCAAGGGCACCGTTAATCACTGATGTCACCAAGTTTATACCTGATGCCATCAGTTCATAGAACCAGTAGCAATGCAATTTTTCACCCTGGAAACAGGTCTACCCTGAATCCAGCTCCATTTTGCTCCTACCATTCACGGCTCCTGGGACCATTGCTGCTGTGCCTTGGTCCCTCCATGTGGGAAGGCCTGCCCGATACTCTGTAGTGTCAGATCCAATTGCCAAACCAGGCATCCCTCAGTCCTGTGGTGGCCCTCTCTCCCACTTTGGACCTGTCCCAGGCAGGGCTTGATTCTAGATCTTAGCTCCTTCTTCCCTTTCCCCTAACCTTTGTAGAACACCAAACTTTGCTCAGCCACGTTTTAAGATGTATCCGTTGTCAGGACCAACATTCACGTAAATGGACGAAGATAGGGATTTTGGTTCTAGAACTAGAGAGAAAGGAGAGGTCTTTAGACCAGGCAAAAGCCCACTTATTAGAATTATTGCACAAGGTCAGAATTCGACAAGCTGACACACCCCTGATAAGCGACCCCCTGTTAACCTCCACACAGAGAACACACATCAGTGAAGCAGAGTGGCACAGGCATCTAACAAGTATTAAAACGAGGAGGGAAATTCCTAAGCCTTCACAGACCTTTTAGCTGGTCTTATGGCTCTCTCTTGTGTTTACTTCTGAGAAATGCAGTTTCTGATGGAACTGGGCCATTTTCCAAAGATCTTTTGCATTTCCATTTAAAAACTATCATTTGAATTGTCTTATTGATCACCTAGAAAAATTGTGAAGAAGGCAAAAATTTGTAACACTGCTTGTAAATTTAATATAGGTCTCAAATCTACCTAGGATCTCATTTTATTTTCAAAATGTCCATCTGAAGAAGGAAGCCATGCAGGTGTTGACCTCACTGGAAATAGAGGAAAAAGGCCTTGCCTGGGGTGGCACAGCTACGCTGTGACGGAGTAGCCAGCGACACCATCCTAGGCTCCTGTCAGGAGTGGGTCTCATACTCCTCAGTGGCACTGTCTCAGGATTTTTCAGGTTGGGCACAAAACTCCACAGCCCCTACCGCTCTTGGGGCTAGGTAATCACCAAAGCAGCAGGGGTCAGTTACCTCACAAAGTGGATGAAGTGTGAAGTAGAAAGCCAGTGTCAAAAACAAAGCTGAGCCAGAATTGCTTTCAGGTAGGTAGACCCCTGCAGACTTGCCCACCTGTGCTGGGTAGCTGGATAGCAGTGTTCTCCACAAAGCCAGCATTTGTGGTCTGTGTAGCTGAAGGGATGAGAGTCTGGAACAGAGATGCCAGCACTGAAAGTTGAGAGCCTGCCTGCAACTTGTGGAACCTCACCCCCAGGCCCGCTCCCTAGGTTCACTATTTTCCAGCCACATTCTGCTTCTCTGTCAAAACCGCATGTGAATGTTCATACTTTTGCATCTCGTCTCATACTGTTTATGCTTCCTGCATGTGTCCTCTGCTTCAGCCTTCAAAATCCCATTCATACTCCAAAGCCAAGTTTAAATGTCTTCTCTTCTGCCTGGCTTTCCCTGATCGTCTCTTACTGTCCCATTATCCCTTTCCCATCGCACACGTACGCCTTCTTCTGTGGACTCATACTTGTTTGTGTACCTGTTTATAAAACATGCATTGTTGTATAGTTATCTGTCTCTGTCATGCTCTGTGAGCACCTTTAGGGCAGAGATCACTCACCCATTTCATCTGGTGCTCATAGAAATCCACAAGGATCCATTGTAGAAAAATGCATGAGCTTTGGACCAGACAAACCTAGATCCAGATCTTGACCAGCCACCCAGGGTAGCCATTTACACTGCCTATGCTCTGTTCTCATGTCTGTAAAATGTGACACCGGCACCTTCAAGGAAGCTGTTAGGACAACTGAGTGAAATCAATAAAATACACAAAGCATTTCTACACCAAAAGCAGCAGATTTCATATCATTCAGTTTAATCTCTATTATAACAATAAGGAAATGAATCTATAGGAGGGGAAGGGAGTTGCCCAAGGTCACATGGAAATTCTAGCCCCTGAACCCAAAGCACCTGATTCCTAGGCCAGACCTTTTTAACCAATTCAAGTCTTGTTTTTCACTTTTGCTACTCCAACTCCAAAAGCAAATAAAATTGGCAGCAACATACTCTGCCTGTTGTTTTATCCTTTTTCTGTTCGGGCTGCTATAACAAAATATCTCAGTCAGAGTAACTTATAAGCAACTAAAATTTATTTCTCACAGTTCTGGATGCTGGATGCCCAAGACCAGGGCACTAGCATGGTCGTATTCTGGGGAAGGTGACCTCTTACTGGTTCATGGCTGGCACCTTCTCGCTGTGTTCTCACATGGTGGAAGGGGCTAGCAATCTCTCTGGAGCCTCCTTTATAAGCACTAATAACATCGAGGAGGTTCCACCCTCCTAAAATAATCACTTCCCACAGGCTCTATCTCTTAATACAATCACATTGGGCATTAGGATTTCAACACATGAATTTGGGGGGACACAAACATTCAGACCACAGCACACTTAATACTATATGTCAGCCTATTGTCGTTCTCTTCTTCAAATAAAGTCGAGTTCTCCCAAAACAGAGACTGGTTGTTCCCCGTTTCCTGTCCTCTCCATAGCAGGGCCTAACACAGGAAGAGGCCCATCGGAGGAACCGGAACATACTTGCAAAACTGTGAGTGATCCTGAGCTTCCTCAGTTTTCCACAGCTTCAGAAGTCAGGTCATCATCCTGCCTGTACCAGTCCTAACTCCACATGCTCCCAATCCTGCTTTCTCCTCATTCCTGTTGGCACTGAGGTCACGCCTATTCACTTCTTACCTGCACCTGTCTGGTCCCTTGAAAGTGACAATGTGGCAGCACAGACATGTAGCATAGACCCAAGGACAGAGCAGGACCAGGAAGTACTGTCCTAAATGGCCAGGTGTTGGAAGCCACGATCTAAGGCCAGGTCTGAGGGATAATGACGTGGCTGAAAAAGAAAATCAAAGGCGAGTGGGTTAGAGGCCAAGCTGACGCAGAATGGAGAAGGAAGTGAGTGGAAGTCAATTGTTACAACTGAGTCTGGGGAGACAGGGGCACTTGTTGTTGTTGTTGTTGATTTATTATCAACCCTTCTGGGTCAAGGACCCAAATAAAGGTGCCAACAGAAGGAGACTGAGTTCATTAAGCAGAGCAGAAACTTCATTCTTTGATTAAGGAATGGAGAAGTGTGAGCTCCTACTCTAATGGCACCTTCTACCCAAATGGGAGGAGCCTTCTGTATGTAGAGGCTGTGGCATGGAGTGATTAAATTCTTCTAGGCATGTGTAGTTATTCTTCTGTTGCGTTTGGCCATTTTGCACATGGTGTTTTTGTTTTGTTTTGTTTTGATTTTTTGCACACAATGTCCCATCACCATCTTGGTCTTTGCACTCAGCACCTTGGTCTTCATGGTCAGGAATCCTTTTCAGTTCCTGCAAGCAAGCATAGCCTGTGACATAGTTGAGGTATTGAGAAATCTTGGGGTCTTTTTCATGATAGCCTGGTGACAGCTGTAATCCACATGTGGGCAGGCCTGTAGGTAGCACAGAAATGTCTCTGTCCTAAACATTTCCAGCAAGCTCCAAGCATGACACTGCCCTTGGAACGCTTTCTGTCCACCCCCCCCACACACACACATGCATAAAAAGACCTCACTTTCCCTTGATCATTACAGCAGTAATATTTCCAGATCCAAACCATTTCTTCAAATTATTTCTGAGTCAGTGTCCTGGGGCTGCATCTTGCTGGTGGTGCAGCTAGACTGTCTCTTTCCATCAATTCTTCTCAATGTTTGTGGATTATGAGCCTGGAATTTTCCCAGACACAGCTGGCTCTCAGCCCTTGGGGCACTGAATACAGCCTCACACAGGTAGGTAGGCTGGTAGGCTGTTCCCTAAGCTCAGGCCTGACTCTGTAGCCAGAATGCCACCCACTGTCCAGGTTCAAACCATGGGTCTCTGCAGGCCTAACACAAAACACATGCATCCTGCAATTTCCAGGACCACTCACTGTTTTAGCCCCCCTGAGTGATGGCAGGAAAGTGACTCAGGTTGGGCACCACCTCCCTGCTGCAAAAGCTCATGCACATCTCCCAGAGGTAGATATGGCAGGGTCTCAGCATGGTACCCAGCAGCCCAGACATGTGAGATCACCTCACTGTCACAAGCTCCTAGTTTGCTCTTGTCAGTCTCTGCAGGCATAGCCTCCTCTGCCCCTGAGATGACCAAGTCTGTGACCAAATTAAAAGTGAGGTCCTGCAAGGTCCAGACAGCTTTCTGTTCTACTTGTGAGTTTTGTTTTTGTTTTTGTTTTTTTTTGTATTTTTCAATGATATTTAATGAATACTTATTGCTTACGTAATCAAAGAAGAAACAATCTGAGTCATTACAAAGACCAAGATTATTTCCAAACACCACATGGTCCTGGAAACATTTTCTGATTTTCTCAGAATATCTTGTAGAGTTTGCTCTCAGAGCAGCTCATAAGTAATAGGGATTCAGAACTTAGATGACAGCTCTCTGGTGTGGCAGCCCCTGGCATCCACTGAGGTGGGCACAGGAGGTCACCAGACAGCAAAGGACTGGAGCTCAAGGCCAGTCCTCACTCCAGCATTGTGTCCAATTTGAGAAGTCGTAACTAAAACAACAGAAATATTGATCATTCAGACCTGCTCCTTGAAGCTTGACCTTTGAAGACTGCCAAAGAGATGAAGACAATTCTTGCAATAGTAATAACAACAGGCATGTATTGACATTTATTATGAACCAGGCACTCTACTACAATATTGTTTGATTGAAGATAATGTTCAGCCTGTGAGGTAGGTATAATTTTCTTTAGCTACTAAAAGTGCCAGTATGCAAGTATCAGTCTGACAGATTGCAAAGCTCATGCTTTTAAACAATCCGAGGTAGTCGCTCTTATAACAGCATTTATATAAGAAAGGGCTAAGCCAGCATGAAACCCAAACACACACACATACACATACACACACACACACTCATCTACTCACTAGATCACTAGATGAATACATGATAGATGATAGCTAGGTATATAGATAAATATATAGATAGATATAACCTATACTTTAGGCCTCAGCAGATCCTCACCAACTATTAAACTGTTTTTCGTTGGGTTTCAATTTTAGAAATTCACAATGTGGTATTAATCACAAAGGTGGTCCCCTTAGAAGAGTTTTCTATTTGATATCTGATGAAACCTTACTAACAGAATTGCAGGGCCATTGACTGTCAAGTAGGGCTGAAGAATGCATCTTTTTCTGGACATCAGTGTTGCTAGGGCCGGGGAGAAGGCAAATTTTAAGTATCTTAAAATAAATCACCAAATTCTTTCTGATTACTATAATCCCTCCACCCTGAACTTTGAACTCCTTTATCATCAAAGTCTTTTCTATATTATAGAATAAATTTCTTTCTAGAGTTAAGTTTCATGGGGAAAGCTATCCATGGAGAGCTCCCTAATTTTAATTTTGAAATGCCATTGTTCACTGCACTGAGACCATTTTTTTCCAGTCCTCAAATTTAAAAAAAAAAAAAATCACTTGTCCATTTGATTACAAATAAGTATTTATCTCTTTACAAGTAACAACCAAGTCATGAGTCAGATTAGCTTTGCCTGTTTCCCTCCAATTCTTGCTTTGTTTTCTTTAAAGCAAACATATTATGAAAATACATACTTTTCCCACTCTGCTCCTCATATTTAATTAATTTCCAGCATGAAAAAAAGAGTATTAGCCAGGAAAAGGAATCCTCAAACCTCATGAGTATCCTCTTACTAACCATTTAATCTCAAATGTGTTTCCAAATGCTAATTATAAACATCTTTAATTGTGCATGTAGCCCACCATGGTTGAGTGCAATTCAATTTATTGGACTTTGATATAATATTCTATTACACTGGCAGCCAAAGAACTGTCAGGAGTTGAGCCTTTTTACTTTCAGCTCAAGGAAGCAAAATTGGTCATCAGTTCAAGCCTACTAAATCAGTACGTGTCAGTGAGAAATGTGTCTTCAGAGGTCACAGCCCTTGCCAGGGCATGAGATAGGACCACTTGCAGCAACAACTCTGTATTAATTAATATATCAGGACAATTAATTAATTCAATTACCATGTGCAGGGAACTGGGTGTAGTTTTATAATTTTCTTTGAATCTTTCCATCTGAGATGAGTTGAGATATGGTTTAGTTCCCACCTTCAGAGACAAATTACATTAGAAAGAGAGACACTTTCCACCTGACTAGGTCAAACTCTACTAAGAGCTGTGATACCGGCTCAATCAAGTAGTGGTGGAGAGCAGAGAATTCTTCAGACAGAAAAGAGACAAAGGAGAGAGAGAAGAGCATTCTAGACAGAGGAAACAGCATGACCAGAATCTCAGAGGGGTCAACATGTTTGAGGTCCTTGGAAGGTGCCCAGAGCCTGTGAAGCTGTTGAGATGGCTATACTAGTCACAGTGAGGTCAGAGTAGGGGACCAGTGGGGTATAGACTTCATCACTTACACAGAGGACCACTGAAGTGCCCTGAAGATGAGAACTGATCTTACCTGCAGTTCCGTGAGATCATGGTCCCATTCACAGATGCTCCAGTCTGACCTATGACTCAGTTGTGTAGGTGATGTTTGTCACTGAAGCCTCAAGGCTCTTGTCATCCCTCCTCCCCTTCTTTTTGTGCCATTTCTCTTCAGACCTGGCACCCCTACTCCCTTGCAGGAATCCAGCTGGAGTCCCTTTCAGAATAGGCCAGTTCTCAGCAGATCTTAGCTCATCACCTCTAAATCCATAACAGAAAACAACTCAGTGGCTCCTCACTTCTTCCTTTACAGGATGCTTTCATTTCCACCTTCTGGAAGGAAGCAACACAAAAGTAAGCAGCATAGGCAGCAGCTGCCTATGTGTGTGAAATCTGAGAGGTTCAGTTCACCCTCCAACTTCAGAGGAGAGTCAGAAGCGAAGCCAGAACTGCTGCCAGCGCTGGGACTGACAGTCAGTCACCATGGAGAAAGGGGCCAGATGCAATGAACTGAGTGCAAATGGAGGCCCAGGTGAGGGAGGCAAGGGAGCTCAGAGAAGGAAAATGGGTGGGAAAGAAGGCTGTGGAGTACAGGCTGCGGAGTACAGTAATCAATTTGCTGAACACCACTCTGTTGTGCACCGAGTTCCGGTGACATTCTGTGAACTACAGCTCAGAAGCAGAATATCGTGCAATTTTCTTTGTCTTTGAATCTTTTCATCTTGCTCTTGACTACTCATACCCAATGATGGCAGGAAAAAAAAAAAAAGAGGAAAACTTAAACTTCCCAAAAATATTGCATTTGTTTCTAGTTTAAAATGTATCTTCCAGGTAAATAGGCAATCAAGTTGTAATAATGTAAAAATGCATTTTCTTTTAGAAAATATTCATTTCTATTATTAACGATGAGGTTTTGTATGATTTACTTGTCTTTGATAATAGAAATATTTTAGGTTATGTTAAGCATCAGTAAGTGGTTAGTAGGGAGAACCCATGTATACTAAACATAGATAGGAAGAGGTGGAAGGAGCAAAAGATACCTAGTGGTCCTGAGGTACTTGGGTACTAAATGATGGCTGTAACTAAATATATGCAATACCTAGGAGGTACTACATACACAGAGGCACTAAACATACAAGTGAGCACTTAATATACACGAGGCCTTAGTTTGGCTGCCCATTAAGACTCCCATTCTGGCTCTGTGTGTCCTCTGCCCAAGAAACACAAATAAGATAGATCAGCCAACTATTCATCTGGCTGATTGGCAAGCTTAGCTGTTGACCAGATGTCCCTTTCCTGACTCTTTTTGTTAGAGCAAGTGGGTATCATTGGCCCTGGGCAACTTCCATCTGTGGGCCAACTTGCTTGCACTTCAACTCTGGTCCTGTAACCATATCATCAGTGGAGGAGGCTAAAGCTGTGGAGAGAGACAGGACAGATAGACATCTTGAATCCCAGGATTCAGACAGTGTGGTCTTTCCATGCCACCTGCAGCCTCTCCACAGTGTGTGAACTTACCCCATCGTTTCCCCTTGCTTCTTTCTCCCTGTGTGTTTCAGCTGATTGAATGAAGATTATGATTTCAGCATTTAAACTCGGTCTGTGAGTCTTTTTGTTCCATCACCTCTGGGATGGCCTGGCAGTACATGTGAGGCCACTGCAACATCAAGCTAATTTCCCATTCAGTAAAGTCAGTTTCAACGAACCATGTTTTTTCTACTGTCTCAAGAAATCACTTTTTATCCTCCTTCCCATGCAAAAATTGAGCAGCCCCATGGCTGCAGAGGGAGGGCTGCTTGCCTACATACTGCCTTTGGATCTGCCCTGCCCACCTTGTCTGGACATCGAGTGTCCTCTCCTGTTGACTAAAGAGGTGTGCCTGCCCTGTTTGCTGTCTCTAGTTTTAACTTGTCTTCTGCTTCTCATGACCACATTCTGGATCTGCCATTTGCTTCCAGTCATCAGGTTTTCACATGCTGAGACATCCTCATCCCACCCCGAGGCCTGCCCCAGTCCACCTAGGCCTCTCACACGTCTTGCTCCTCCCACAGACACACAGAGGCATTCAGCAGGATCCTTATACACTAACACAGGCTGAAGGCATCAGGAGTACCACGTGAGGTTACCCACCTGGATGTCTCCCTTTTAGCAGGATATAGAGCTGTTCCTGTATCAACCACACAGCATGTCAAGAGAAGCACCACCTTAGGTAATCTTATATTACTTTTCAACTTTCTGGGTTTTCCAGCTGAGATTTTTATCATTTTAGCCCTAAAAACAGCCCAGTACCCTAGGGGATTAGGGTACTGCATTCCTTCTCAGGGCTCAGATTTCATAGTAACTTCATCTCTGCTTCTCCTTTTCAATTTTGAAGAACTTTCTCTGAGGTTGCATCCTGTATCTCCTCCCTATGTTATTTCTTAGGGTAAAACTCATCACTAAGACCACCAAGATTTGCCCATGAAATTTTATTTTATTTTATTTTCATTTTACTTTATTTATTTATTTGCCCTTGAAATTTTAAATTCAGAAAATCCTTTTCTCTTTCAATTAACATTAGACTGCAGGACTATGGATTACCATGGATTTTGAGCTTCAAAATGTGGCAGTGGTCTCTCTAGGTCGAGGCTGGACCTCTCTGCTGCATTGCCCAAGGGATGTTAGTGAATCATCTCATCAGACACTTAAACAGAACTAAGGATGATCAGGAATGCAAATACATTGTTTTAAAATCCCACTATTATTATCCCTATTTCAGACATGCCTCAAGTTAGTATTTCAAACACAACACCATTTAGCTCAATTAACTTAACTAATTAATATTCCTGACGGCTTACTATGTTCCAGAAAATGGGCTAAATGTACAGTGATAAACCAGATGGTCAGGGACACTGCCCTAATGAAGCTTACATGCTCATAGGAGATTTTGACCACAGTTAAGTAAACATATAAATAAGTAAGATGATTAAGTATTGTGAGAGATAAGCAAAATTGTTCAACAAAACTCAGAAGTTCATTCCTGATAACCTGGCAGGGAATTAACTGAAGGAAGTATCCCTCCTCAGCAATGGAGGGGACTGCATGGAGTCTCTTCTTCTAATTCTCCTGGGGCCAGGGACTCCTGGGCAGCTGGAGTTTCCCAGCATCTACATAAAAATCTCACACTTCAGCTTAGACTGCCTGGTGCCCAAGCCAAAGGCTTTACCCCACACTGTAAAGTCACCCACATGTCCAGCCAATAATAAAGGAAAATAAGTATGTGTGTCTTTGGGGGTAATTTCATAGGGGCTGAAAGAACAAAGGACTCATGAACCTGCTTACCCCCTGCCTTTGAATGCCAGCCTGCACCCAATGATGTCCCTGTATCACCTGAGCCTTTCTTTCACACAGCAGCTTTCAGACAAATAAATAGTGTATGTGATAGAAAGTAACAGGGGGCTGAGACTATGTGCAGGAAAAGAAAAGTCTAATGGGCTCTCTAAACCACATTCCAGAGCAGACCTGAAGGATTAGAAGAAGCAAGTCATGCAAAGGGCAGGGGCAGGCATGCCAGCCCAAGGGAACAGGAAGCGGCAGAGCCCAGAGGTGGGAGAAACTGGGCTTCCTCGGGACCCAGAGCTGGTAGATGATCAGGAGCAAGATGCTATGAGGGTGAGGTTGGAACCCCAGATTAGGAGCTAACTAAATCAGGCAGGTAATATTTTTGTTTGCCCCCCCTCCCTGAACTGCAACCAGAAGCCATAGAAATGAGGTAGGCAGAGTAGGCTGATGTGATTAAAATTCTTTCAGAGGCTCCCTGAGCTTTTGTATAAAGAACGGAAGGAGCAAGAATGGAAGGCAAAACACCTGATTGGTGGTTAAAGTGCACATTCAAGGTGAGGTTGGTTTGGACCAGGATTATAGCACTGGGGATGGAGAGCAGTCAGCTGATTCTAGGTCCATTTGGAAGGTAGAGTTGACGGTGGTGGAAATAAGGGGCACCAAGGAGCCTCGTCATGTTTTGGCTTGGGCTTCTAGATGGATGTGATGTCACTTAGGGAGATGAGAGCGATGGAGGGGACAAGTTTGAAAGTACAGGGGTCATGGGGTATAGGATGCCTTGGAATGTCACATCTGAGATGACCTCTGGGCATCCGTGTACTAGGGAGACACTGCGTGAGGGAGTCCTTCTCAGTTGGGACCCCTACAGGCCCCTGCACATGAGCAGCATCCCACTCTATCTGGAAATCTGTGGCCTCTTCCTACAATATCCCTCTCTACTTCCTCTGAGGGCAAGTCAGTTGGCAGGTTGCACATATGTCATCTCTTCCCATGACTTCTCCTGAGCTTGGCCACCACTCCTCAGTTATCTCAGATACAGTTTCCTTTTTATCTCAGATACATTTTTCCTTTGTCTGCCTAAAAGTGGTCCATTATCCAGCTGCCAACCTGGCAGTCAGGGAGACCCTGTATCTCCAGCCCTTCACGTGAAAACAATGGCAGCAATCTAAATTGAAAGCCACTTTTAACCATCTGGAAGCTGGTTTCCTGCCATCCAGGAGGCAGGGGGCTGGAGGCTCAAGGCTGACTGGCCAAGTGCCCTGCTTTGCCTGGATGAGCTGCCAGCAGAGGGTTCAATTTACATTTCATATCTAGGGCCATTTTCCTTGTCTTGTTCCAGGATCTGGGAGAGGGAGCAATTGTGTGGTGGAAAGTGATTTAAAAAAAGCATTGCTTTACACCCTATATTCATTAGGTTCCTGCTGCCGGGAATTCCCTCAGAATTCCCTTTGAAAAAATTCCCTTTTTATGACCCCCTTTGATACTTATGATCTCTGGAGCCACTTATCTGTGTCACTAATGACTCTTTGATTATTACCTAGGCAAATGATTTTATTTACTTAAACATATTTAATGAATGTCAACAGGTTCAAGGCACAAAATCCATGCTAATGATATGGAACTAAACTGGACAGGCTAGGTCCTGCTCTTCTGGAGCTCACACTCTGCTATGGGTCAGGCCATAGAGAAATGAGCAAGCACACTAGCAAATAAAGGCAATCCCACACAATGATGAGTACTGTAAGAAAATAAGGGAGCAGTATATGAGGTCTGACAATTAAGTTTGTGAACTCAGCCTAGAAAAAGGGCTACATACCTCATTGCTGAATATCACTATGGTCACCTTCCAAGTACTCCCTTGGGAAGCTATGCACTGATGCCAGCAACCTAGTCCACCCTTCAAAGCAATTTTGGAACTCTTTTTCTGGAATGGCCATCAGAGCTGTCATCATATTACTCTTAATGTCCTGAATCTCATCAAAATGTCTTCCTTTCAGTATTTCCTTTATCTTTGGGTAAAGAAAGAAGTCATTGGGGGCCAGATCAGGTGAGTAGAGAGGGTATTGCAATAGTTATTTGAATACTGGCTAACAACTCCCTCACAGACAGTGTGAACTGGTGCAGTGCCGTGATGCAAGAGCCATGAACTGTTGGAGAACAGTTCTGGTCCTGTAACTTTTTCACACAGCCTTTACAGCACTTCCAAATAGTCAACTTGGTTAACTGCTTGTCCAGTTGGTACAAATTCATAATAAATAATCCCTCTGCTATCAAAACAGGTTAGCAATGTCATCGCAACAAGTTTGTGAACATAATTGTCAGACCCCATATAGCAGACAGAGGGTTGAAGGGGGATGGATTATATTGGGAGTTTAGGGGAGAGAGGTGCTGAGGAGGTGGGATTTGGATTGAGAGGAATCAGTGAGCACAACTCTGAGAAAAGTGTGTTCCAAGTCTTGGAATAGCCAGGACAAAACTCCTGAAATTAGGCTACTTTCAGAATGATGGTCAGCGTGGCTGCAGCCTGAGTGGTGGAGACAGCAGTCTGAGGTCTGGTCAGAGCCCTGAGCAGGCATTAGATCTTGACTATGCATGTGCTCAGGGCACCCTAATGCAGAAATCACATCTCATACATTTGCCGTTTTACTGGAGGGTTTAGCAAGGGATTAGGCCAACAAGAAACATGAAAGACACAATTGGGATAAAATAGAACAGATTTAAATGGCATTGGAGAGGACTGACTTATGGACAAATAGCAAGTTAAATAGTCGCTCCTGCTGGCTTCATATGTTCCACTTCAGCTTCACCAGACAGTGTGTTGCCCCCTGCACACACCCATTGTGCTCTAAATTCCACCCCTACTTGAATAATCTTCCCTCCTCACCCCTCTTTGGATGGCTACTTCCTCATCATCCTTTAAGATTCTCTCAATGTCACCTTATCCTGAAGGTATCAGTAGCACTTCTCATTGAGTCATGACAAGCAAAAATGTCTTCAGACATTGCAAAAAATCTGCAATGGGGGCATGTGAAGATCTCCCCCACTTGAGAATCACTGTTCTCTCCCTGCCCTTGCCCCCAATATACCTTCCTATCATGTTAGGGAGACAGGGAAGGCAAGAAGAAGCACAATATCTGGAAACATAACAGCCTACCTCAAGTCTCGTTCCATTACTACAAATTTGTCCTGGGTTCAACCTACCTTAATTTAGTGTAGCCTGCCACATTTCAGGTGCACAAAAGAAACAACTAATGAAAAATCAGAGAAAGCGTAAGACCAGGAGACCCACTGAGGAAATAAGGCTCTATTTTTGTACCCATCACTCCAACACTGTTAAATACCGTTAAACTTCAGGATGGTGTGGTCAAGATTAGACTAGAAGAAAATGCTATTATTTATTAATTACTTCTAATTACTAATATTGTTTCCATGTTGGTTTGTTGGTTCAATGTGCTCAAAACTAATTGGACTTTACAGCGTGGCCCTGATAACATTATTGTGTTCATAACTTCTCGCCAACCTATGTAAGCCACACCCAGATAAGTAGGGCTGCCCCCCTCCAGAAGCAGCTGTCAATGTGTTACTGGAAGACCCAGAGGGTGAGAGGCCAGAATAAAGATCCCAGATGCAGATAAGGGCTCTATGGCTCTGCTGGTAGCAATTGGGTTGGGTAAGGAAGGGCATTCAATTCAAGTCTGGCAGGTATTTCCAGGAGTCAGGAGGGTTAGAAAATTAAGCTGTTCACTCTCTCCTCCAGATTTCCTGGAGAATAAGTGTGTGTTCAGCCAAAGGTCCTTGGATCTTCAGAGGAAGGCCCCCTGTAGGCCTCCATACAAAACATCACAGGCCTGCCAACACTAGAATGTTAGCAATCTTTTCTCTGCGTCACCAGCCTCTTTTTTCTTTTCTTTTTGCTACTTGGTCCACCTCCCGGCTTTCGTCTCCTCCAAGACTTTAGGGTTACTTGCTCTTTCCCTCACTTCTGTCTCTCAAAATCTAATTGCAGGAAAAGCTCTGAGATGCTTATTCCCTAGCAAATTAAGAGCTGCCAATATACTGTCCCTTTCAAATGAACTCATAAATTGTTCTCCAATAGATCTACTTTATCAACGGAAGGAAGGGAGGGGGTACATTTTCTTTTATTTTCATTTTTTTTTACACCTACATGACAGTGGCAATATCTCATTCTTTTGAAAGTGCCATGTTTAAACACACACACACACACACACACACACACACACACAAAATTGACAATTATATAGAGCTTGCTATTTCATAGCCACTAGTCGCCTGTGGCTATTGAGTAATTGAAATGTGGCTAGTCTGAATTGAGATGTGCTATAAATATAATATACACATTGTTTTTTTTAAACTTAGCATAAAAAATCTGTAAAATTACTCATTAATAATTTTTATATTGATCATACATTGAAATGATATTTTGGGTATTTTAGATTAAATAAAATGTATTACAAAAATTAATTTCACCTGTTTCCTTTTACTTTTGATGTAGTGACCAGAAAATTTAAAGTTGCATAGGTGGTTTGTATTTTATTTCTGTTGGACAGTGCTGATATAGAGATTTGTACCTCATGAAAGTACTTTTATAATCATTTAATCTTTAAAAGATCAATCATTACTCCATTAAAAAAATAAAACTGAGATTAGCAATTTGCTCTTCATCACACAGTTAGCAGCAAAAGTAGACCCCGAGTCTGCAATTACAAAATCTAGCCTCTATGTAAAATCCAAGGACAATGTCATCTCTGTGGGTAAGACACTGGACTTAGATCTCAGACAGGCAAATTTCCACACATAGCTCTTTTACTAAAACTTTATATTCCCCTGTAAGCAATTTTTCATTTTTTAATTTGGAAACCAAAGACAGATGGAAAGATAAGGAAATCTCATTGCTCTGGGGCCTCTGAGGAATTCTCCCCGCCTGGGAAGTGGTACTGTGAAACAATGAGACAGAAAGCACTAGTAAAGAAAGCTCTGTTGGAGCAAACACCTGTCCTCCACCCCTCCTCCCCCCGCCCCCGACACACACAGACACACAAAATATTGGGTTTTCTTGTTTGTTTGTTTTTTTCAGGGAAAATAAATGAACTGAGCTGACCACCTGTTTATTTTGCCTCAAACCCTCCTCCCCTTCCCAAGCTTGGCAGAGATTAATTACTCACATCTTGCATTTTGCTATTACAGACTCTCAGTGGAGACCCGTTTTGCTTTCCCTCCCCCCACCTGAACACCTACAGCACCCTCCCTGTATCAACAGTGATGAAAGTTAGATTAGGCTGTTGCCACCCCATCCCAAAGTCATCCTCATGGGTCCTGCATTCCTGGCCAGAAACCATGATGTCCTGTCACGTTATAAAGCCCAGAGTGTGGGGCAGCAAAAAGATTGGGGCTGAGATCTAAACACTTAGCTCAGGATAGTGAGTTTGCCATCACTAGAAGTACTTGGACTGTAGATAGAGTTGATGTAGATGACATATAGGGTTTCTCTCAACAATAAGAGTGAATAATTCTATGGCAGAAGAATTCCGCAGAGGAAAGAAACCCTTTAGAACTTCATTCCAGTTGCTGGCCCTTCCCATCTCCTACTCCTTCTGCCTTCAGCCACTGCTGAAGGCATGTTGACATGACCACCCCCATTGGTGTTGAGATGTCCCTTCCTGGTTCATTGAGTCTCAAAGTCTGAAAGTAAATGCAGCAGCTAAAGCTGATAAACAAGAAGTCCTGATAATAGAACTCAATGGAGATAACTGTGCCAGGAAATATTTAGGTGTTTAATGTCATTTCAAAGGCCAATAAATATGCCAAGTGAATGAGAATGAAGCTGAATACACACAGCAGGTGAGGGACCCAATTGTGCCCTCACCTCCCTTGCTAAAAGAGTATACCAGTCTATCTTCAAGTTATCATTTTATTTCTACATTTTTCTGCTATAAGCTAACAGTTTTTCCTTATGTTTCTTTCTTTGTTTTTAATAATTGAAGATTTTCTTTGCAGCATGACAGGAGCAATAAATCACACAACCTTTATATTTATTGCCATTATTTTACTTGTCACAGTTGGGTGTACAGAATTTCCAGGGACCAAGGAATCATCTGGATGTCTAATTCCCCCTCACTTTAAAGTCCCCTGTACCCCACACTGCGCTAGTTCCTGGGGAAGATTCAAAAGATAAAGACACAATTCTTGCCCTTAAAGTCTTGATGTAGTTGGAGAGGCATAAGCATGCAGATTTATGAAGAACACAGCATAAATGTGGATAAAGAGGGGTATAAATCCTGCTTCCACCTGGGCTGCTGTCTTCCACGCCGTCTCACAAACTCAGACTCAGGTTGTTTAACTGTTCTCACTTAGTTGTGTTCTTCAGTTTTCACACCAGTGGATTCTAGGATCATCTCAAATGAACGACTACTATGAAACTCTAAACCTGACCTTGTCCAACCTTCAGGCTAACATTACCTCTTGGAATGCCTACCAACAACTTAAACAAACATATCGAAAATCAAAATCATCTCCATTTCCCATAATCCAAGATACCCCCAGGTGCACATGTTACTGTTATCTAAACTTTAAATGGGCTTTATATCTCACCAGTCATGTACACTTGGACACGCAATACGTGTTGTCTTACCGTTGGGTTCCTTGCATGTAAATTTATGTTACTAATCTCCTTCTGACTCTCTCCTTTCCTCCATATACTAAGGAACCAATTGAAAAATAACAATAAATGATGAAATCAGGTGCCAATATCAAGCATCAGTAATATTGGTGTGATAGTAGTTTGGGTACACATTCTCTCTTATTCTTATAGCATTTTCACCCCCTAACTGGTCTCCCCTACTCTAACAGCTCTATCATATTTTAACTCGTATTGGTAACTCTTCTACTAAGGTAAGTACAAAACATTTATCCTGGATTCTTGGTTTCAGGCATACCCCTAAATTATCATATTGAGCCTAAGCTATGCCTAGATCTTAGGTTCAGATATTTTTTAAAGAAATTATCTGGAAATGCTCCAGCCAGTCAGAATCTTACTTAGTTGCAGCAGACTGGGGAATCTTTTGGAAGAGAATGTAACAAGAAAAGAGGGTTGAACAAACAAGTCTGACTCTGTCACAAAGCCTGAGCCATGAGAGAAGAGGAATGATTCTGAATACAACGTCATCACCACCACACAAAATCTGTCCCAGCCCCCTTGCTCAGATCTATGTCTATTCTTCAGGAGAGAGAGAGAGAGAGATGGTCATCTAGCCAAAAGCAGAAACACCTGGTTTATTAAAAATGTAGTGGAACAGAGGAGCTCAGGCATGAGAGATTCCAAGACAGTAGGAGTCTTGGCACTGCTTTGAAAATTGTCTCATAAGATATAGTACAAAGTGGAACGTCCATCTCTTCCTTCTCTACACTGTTTGCAATTAGAGTGATGTCTCTATAAAGATCTTTTTTTTTTTTGAATCTTATAAGATCTCATTAAGCAGTTAATTTGAAAACTTACTTACTTTTTAAGTTAAAGAAATATAAAAGGGGGTCTACAATTCTTAGGCAAAGAATAAAGAAATTACAATCAGGGATGGATTTCACCAGAGAAGTTTGGACTAAATGGTGGAATGTGACAGATGGCTGTAGGCCTCAATGAGACAGCACAAGTACCTTATGTTTATGGGCAAAAGGGGTGTGGGAAGGAAGAGTGGGTGTAGAAAATTAGAGAATGGGTCATGCATGATTCAGACACTGTTAGGCAGTAGGAAATATTTGCTCATCCTAAAATGAAGTCTGTATGGCAGATGATCTCATCACCATTTTATGGAGGAAAAAAAGTTGAAACTATGGTTAAGACGAGATGAACAGCATTCAGGCACACAGTAGCAGAGTGGACTAGAATGTGAACTTTGGGATAATTGGATTTAAAGGCCGGTGCCAGACTCATTACCCTTGTGCGGTGCCAAGAAAGTCAATGTTTCTCCTTGATTCTCAGAATAATCTTGAGATATTGTCTCTATTTTATAACTGATGAAACAGATGCAGAGAAGTTACTTGACTTATCTCACAAAACCAGGAACTGCAAAAGCTCATATTTATACCCAATTCTGACCTGAAAAAACTTAGTTCTTTATTTTCTTCAAAATGTTGCTGTAGTTAAAACCTGGTGTGGATCAGGCTGCCCCTCCCACACTAAAAATGGCACTACATCCATGGCAATCACTTTGCTCTTAGAAAAAGTTTAGTGATTTTGCTGTTAAATTGTAGCCTCAGGCTGCTTTGCTTGCTGCATGCCTGCTTTTGTGACATGAAATAAAGAGTCTTAACACTTTATTTAAAACACATATAAAGTGTATAGCCAGAGGGACAAGACTACTTATTTTACCACAAACAATCCCCCCCATAAGAAGATTAAAACATATTTTAGATCATCTTTGAGACTTTGCTTATAAACAGCAGAGAGGTATTAATGGTTACCATCACTGGGTCCGGGACCTTTGCTTTTGCCTTGAGTTTAAGCCAAGAACACCAAGGTAAGGAGAGATCCAAGATGGCTCAGTAGATAAACTCTATACCTGTGTCCTTCCATGAACACATTAAAATTATAATTAAATTATAGAATAATTAACCTGTAGAACCACCTGAAGTCTAGCTGAACAGAAGTCCTATAACTGAAAACATAAAGAAGCCACATCGAGACTGGTAGGAGGGACAGAGACAAGGAATGGCCCCACACCTGCATGTGGCAATTGAGAATCAGAAAGGCTATCTTGGCCGCCTTGGTTTCCCCCCAGAGGAGCGAGGGACCCCAGCCCCCCACACCAGGCTCACCAGCCTAGAGTATTGGTGCCAAGAAGAGGATCCCCCACAACGTCCATCTGTGCAAAACAGTGGGGATTCTGACCATGTGGGTGGATAGAAGGCTTCAGAAAACCTAGACATCCTCTTAAAGCATCCGTACACAGACTCACTGGCTCGCAGGCACTCACCTTGGGCTCCAGCAGAGAGACAGTGACTTGCGGGGCCTCAGAGACTTTCAGGGGTCGGGGGGAGACTGAGGTGTGTGGCTGCAGGAGGAAGACTGGATGATAGTTGGCATTTTCCCAGTGAGGGTGCAGCCAGCAGGTAGGTACCATTTTTCCTATGTTGATCCCGCCCCCACGGGCCAAACCTAAATCTGATTGGCCTTGTGAGCTCTGCTGTTTCACTCTGCTGACTCAGCTGGGACCCAGTCCCACCCAATTTGTGCACCACCAGAGGCACTTTCTCTGCAAGCATCCAGTTCTTCCCACATTGCACTTATTCTCGGAAAACTATTAGAGTCCTCAGGCCCCAAGTGGGTGGCAACTGACTCAGTATGCTCTGAGAATTTTGCTGAATAGCTCCAGGCTCAGGACTAGCATCAAATCAGAGTCTATGTTAACCTAGTGACCACAACTCTTCCCACTCTAGTGACTTCCTGAGTCCCTGCCTCACCCAACTTGCATAACCCATGAGACTTTATTAGTGGTTGAACCTTAAGGGAACCGGCAGGTAGCAGGAGGTCTCTGTGTGTCCTGGCTTTTTGAGGAGTTACCTCAGGCCTGGTACTAGTGGCAGTTGCCCTCCGTCTTCAGTTCGTAGCATGGCTTCTCCCTCATTCTTCCACGTTTAGCACAGTTAGCAAACAACCATGGATTAATTTGTAGCTCCTATCAGGTAGCTCCAGGCCAGTCACAGGCAGTGACCTGGGCCTGTACTGGAGCATTCCCCACCCAAGAGGCCCCAGAACCAACACACTTGGAGTTTGACTTCAGACCACAGCAGCGTACTACCATAACTTTTGTTGATTCATGCTCACTCCTTGCAAACTGAGTACTTTCCTTGAACTATATGTGCTAAGCCATAGGGGGCTGGAGAGTGAACATGCAAAGTTTCAAGTTCCTACTAGTCTTTCCCCTTAATAAAACAGAGCAACTAGAGCCATCTGCTTCTTTCACTGAATAGAAATATATAAATGTTCACCACAATAAAACTTTATATTGTTTTGAAGGCATTAGAAAACAAGTCCACTTCTGCTGCTGACTTTGAGTGACTCATGAGTTATTTGGACATCAATTTGATACAGTTGGACTGGGATTTTATATTTATATAAATTTTACATTTATATAAATTATATATTTATAATCCCATTCCAGAGAGATTTTCTAGAATATACAGCAATCAGGCTTTTGCATTACCTATAGCTGGAACAATTGTGGAAAAATGTACCACCTGAAAAAAATCTTGAAATACATTTTAATTTTCACAAAGCAAAATTCCTATTCTGAACCTACATTCACATACATGTGTACTTAAATTCACCTGTGGGCACATGCATACACATAATCAAGAAATCCCAATGATATTTTCAAGACCAATGGTGCAACTGCTGACAAGAATAACTTACAGCAACTCCTACTTGCCCTCAAAAATTAATTGGACCAATATTCCATTCAGTAAATATCTTTGTATAAAATGACATTTACACTCTGCATGAGGCTTAGAAAAGGTAACCAATCACCTACTGAAAATTCCATTAGCAGAAAGCAAATAAGCTGTTCTAAAATTAATGAACCCATCAACTGAGGTGAAGCCTTTCAGAAACCTATCATGTCGGAGAGCAATTAATTAGATATTTTCAGAATTTAACTTATTGCTGATGAATGCTGGAAATAATGGACAGTACTGACAATTTAGACAATTGTCTAAATCAAAGAGAAGTTGGAATTCACAGCATTTGGATGATTTATTATAGGAACAGAAACACTATCAGTGCTTTTCTAGAAACAAGACATTGATAGCACTGTACTTAAGTAACTAAAGAGAATGTGATAACTCCAGTGAACACATCTTTTTTCTTAGTGTCCACTAGGTTAATGTAGCTTAGCAAATAACCATACATGGCAGTTGGTCACAGAATTCCCCTGGTGTTTTCAATCCTTTCTATGCATATATATCAGAAATCTGATTTTTGGTCTTAGGTCTTCTAAATGTCAGGTCCATTCCATTGGTAAATTAAATATCTTAGAAAAAAATATTTCCTCTCTCATGGAGCAGAAGTTAATGGCTTTGCAGCAAATACTCTATTTCTTTTTTTATAAGAAAAAAATCTCTTTCCTCCAGAAGTGAATAAAAATGATTAAGGCCATAGCTTTCGTATTTGGGTTTTAACTTTCATCCTGCTACTCTTGAGGAACTAGGACCAAGTTATTCAACCTCTCCAAAGTTTCATTTTCTTGTGTGAAAAATGAGGGTAAGCACAGCTATCTAATAATGATGATATGGATATGAAATGTGATAATTTATGTAGAACTCTTAGCACAGTTCCAGGCACAAAATTAGTGCTGCATAAATGGTAGCTATAATCAGATGGGCCCCTACACAAATTAGTTTGGCAATTCTCTGGTAACTGAATTTATGCATTCAAGTGCTTTCCTAAATTAGTAATATCTGAATACCTTTTAAAAATAAATATGTTTTCATTACATTTAAGGCTATATAAAGGATACAAAAGGTTGAACATTACTGCTAGCTTGATGTCCTCAAGGGAACATTGTTAAAGGTTAGATTAACTAATAGGTAAGCTATAGAAATGATTCAGAGGAGTCACTTCTCCACAACCTACATATGAAGGCCATATTTATGTATTTATGTCATTCCACAGGAAATTTTTGAGCATCTATTATGGCACTACCAGGCACTAAAGATACTATTATTAGTTATCATTTATTGTGTGATTATATGTACTCACACCATGCTTAAGAATATCCATTCTTTATTTATTTTTTTTTTTTAAATTCTCACACCATCCCAATGAGCTGGTCTGTCTGTTTGAGAGCCCTACCCTTAATCACTATTCCCCACTGATTTTCCTTTCCACAAATCCACTTTCTGGGCTGGCATGGGGACAAATATGCATGGGTATCAAGGAGTCCAGGGGAATATCGTGAGTAGGGAAGAGAGCATCATAACTTTAAAGCATTCATACTCTCTCAGATAATTTCCAGCCTAGGAATCCTACTGTGAATTCCAACCTCATGTTTCCCTTGTTCCACACACCCAGGTTCCCTACTGTGCTTGAGTCACCTAATTTCAAGTACCACCTGCGGACTAGAGCCAGCACTTCTCACAATTTCCTGAGAATACCTACCACTGGAATTTGTCTTAGGCATATTCTGCCCTATGACGAAACATGCTGCTTTCCCTTGATTCTCCCCATTTGTCTTGGATCTATCCTAGCTTTCAGATATGTCATTCCTTTTTCTGCCTAAAATTTAGTTTGGGGTGTTGAGTTATTTTAACCTTCTTATCTAGTATTCTATTTCTATCTAACCCTCAGGTTGCCATCTTCATTTTGATTCTGACCCACCTCTTGCCCTTCCTTCAACTGCAATAGAATCTGATTCACGTCTTCATTCTCCCCTAAGCAACAAAGGTTGATCTATGAAACATAAAGAGAAAAAAAAGCATGAAAAAAGGAAAGCCTTGGATATTATGCACTGTGCTTTAAGTAGTATTTTCTGTGAAGTTCCTTTCCTCTATCTTCTTCCCACTTCAGAAGATGAAATGTGAGGTTAAAGATCAAAATTTCCTTTTATTCTGAATTCTTAACTCCAGCTAAGCCACAAGATCAGACATATGAATGATTTCAAGTTATCTGATGTTTTCCTCCTACTCTTAATCCTGTTTTCTTATTTATTTTATTTTATTAAACTAGTCTAAAAATGTGGTGAGAGAAGGCGACAGCGTGCTGATCTACTTTCTAAAGAATCTGATTCTTAGGGCCATATATATTCAAAATGTTCAGTTAAGAACAGAATTTACCATCACTCTCCTTTTAAAATCTTTCAATGTTTCCTCATTATCTACTTTTGTAATTACCTATTGCTGCACAATAAACTATCCCAAAGTCGGTGGCTTAAAATAACAACATATTATTATTTCCTATGGTTCTGTAACTTAACTGGGTTTACTTATATGGTTTTCCTTGGGGTTTCTTTTGCAGATAGTGACTAGAGTTGGACACATATGAAGGGTCAAATGAACTGATTATATATTGTTCTCCTTTAATTTATTAATGTCACCCCCAGAATTGTTATACATTAATGGTGTCTCATAATAAACTATCCTGACATTCCTGAGATCAACTCTTTTTTCTCTTCATTTATTACATACATCGATGAATTTGATTTGCTTAGTATTTTTGTTCAGAAATTTCATACCTATGTTCTTGAGTCAGATTGAATTTAAGGTTTCTTTCTCAATTGTTGCTTCTTAATTTTTCTCTTTTTTCCAAAACTCCTTTCCCACTATTTTGTGACAAACCTTGAAACAAGCCCAAAGATTATAGACATGAACCACTATCTATCCATCAACAAGAAACAACAATCATCATCTCATGGTCTCTCATTTCATCTACATTACTGTCTTTACTTTGACCCCATTGGTATATTTTGAGGTAAATCTTAAATATAGTTCATCTGTAAGTACTTTATTATGTATTTCCAAATGATGAGAACCCTTTAAATAGTACTATTACAATAACATAATCACACCTAAAAATACTATAATCCCTTAACATGTTCAAATGTTCACTTATAGTCAGTTGTCTCAGACTTATTTTTTTTCCACTTGGTTTGTTCAAATCAGGATCTAAACATGTTTCATACGTTGTATTTGATTGATACATCTCTCAAACGTAAAGAGGGTAATATTTCTATTGCTTCGTCAGGTGGTGGTTGCACATAAAACATCGATCACACATGAAACACACAAAAGCCTTCTCCTAGGTGTAAGTTCTGCAGTGGGGAGAGAGTTCATCTGAATGATGAAACTTTTTATCACAGACAGCTGTGATAAAAAGCCCAGCTACACCTGAAAGGTTTCTCTCTTAAGAGGTGAGAAAACACACATGAAAGAAAAAGTAGGGAATTCTGGGCCAGATGGAGGTGTAGGAAAACACTGTGCTTGCCACTTCCCATGATCATATTAAAATTACGCCTAAATTATAGAACAGTCAGTCTCCAAAACCATCTGAAAATAAGCTAAACAGAATTCTTACAACTAAAGATACAAAGAAGAGGCCACAAAGAGACTGGTAGGAGGGACAGAGATGCAAAGTGGGCTGACACCACCCTCACGGATAGTGGTTGAGCACCAGGAGGGCTATCTCAGCATTGTCTGTACACCCTGAACAGCGAGGGGTCCCAGATCCACACCAGGCTCCCCAGCCTGGAGTACTGGTACCGTGAAGAGAAGTTCCCACCCAACATCTGCCTGTGAAAATCAGTGAAGATTTTGTCCTCTGTCCATCAGGATGAGACAAAAGGCTATCGGAAACCCAGACGGTCTCTTAAAGGGCCTGTGAACAGACTCACGTATTCATAGGCACTCTTCCTGGGCTCTGGCACCAGGACAGCCACTCAGGAGGCACCAGAGACATACAGGGAAAGACTGAATTGTGTGGTCTCAGAGCGAGGCTAAAGGGACAGCTATCATTATTCCTGTGTTGAGCCATCCTCTAGTGTAGCTTACAGGTGGGCTTTATTTTTCCTGTGTGGTGCCCTCCCCCATACGGCCGTATCTGAAATTGCATTGGTCTGGTGAAATCCACTCACTGAACCCTGGCACCCTTCTCCAACCAACTGATGCAGCACCACAAGAGGCACTTTTGGTACCTGAGAAACCAGCCCTGCCCCACATCCTACAGGAAGGTATTTCAGCAGCAAAGAGCCAGCCTTTTCTTGCATGCCCCTTGAGGAATTTTCAACCATTTCCAACCAGTGCTACAGTTCTCCTTGGACAGCTCTAAGTTGTCTGCAGGCACAAGGCAGGCAGTGGCTGGACTTGGTGTATTCTGGGCATTTTAAAGAGTCACCCCAGGCTAAATATTGATACCAAACCTGAATCTGCATTAACCTCATGCACACTCACCTCACTCTGAATACTATCTGGGATGCTACCTCACCCAACTCATTTACTGACTGAGTCTCTTTCAGCATTAGAGACTTACAGGCAGCTGGCATTTAGCATCCGGCCTCAGGGTGCACTGGGCCTTTTGCTAAGCTGCCCCGGGTGTGGTACTGGTGGCAACTAGCCTCAGTGTTCAGTGTGCCTCATCCACATGACTTCAGGTTCAACACAGGCAGTGACCAACCATGGATCACTTTGTAGCTACTACTTGGTAAGGCTGGGCTAATCACAGGCAGCAACTGACCTTGGCCTGCACAGGGGGCCCTCCCAAGAGGCCCCAGAACCAGCACACCCAGTGGTCAGCTTCAGACCACAACAGAGCTCTAGTTGATTAGCACCACAAGTGGCACACCAAAAGGGTGGTCACAACAGGCTCACAAGCCTGCTGGGGCAAATCCCCTCTGTGAGGTCAGTATGGGGATACAGCAGCTCATAAGCTGTGGGTCTGGGCAATTTTCACAGAGAGTCAGACTGAGAGTCAATCCTACTCACTGATGTGTCAACAGCAATCAAGGCTCAACTACAACAGGAGGGTACACACAACACATGCAAGAGACACTCCTGGAGCACATAACACAGGTAATCAGGGAGACTGCACCACTGGACCACACAGGACACCTACTACATAAGGCTACCTGGTGAAGACTGACAGAGATACACTTAATACATACAAATGAACGTAGAGATTCAGCCAAAATGAGGAAACAAGAAAAATGCTCCAAATGATAAAACGGGGGATAATTCAAGAAAACAACTCAATGAAATGCAGGCAAGCAACTTACCAGAGACAGAGTTTAAAACACTGGTTATAAGGATGCTCAAAGAAATTAGTGAAAACTTCAAGAGATAGTAAGCATAAAAAAGGACATAGAAGTCATTAAAAAGAACCAGTCAGAAATAAAGACTACAATAACTTAAATATAGAATACACTAGAAGGAATCAAGAGCCGATTAAATAAAGCAGAAGATCGAATCAGAAGACAAAGTAGTAAAAAACACCCAATCAGAACAACATAAAGAAAAAATAATTTAAAAAATAAAGATAGTTTAAGGGATCTCTTGGAAAACATTAAATATAGCATCATTCACATCATAGGAGCAACAGAAGGAGAAGAGGGAGAAAAAAGGATCGTTAATCTATTTGATGAAATGATGACTTAAATCTTCCCTAACCTGTCAAAGGAAAAAACAAACAAAAACAAGTCTAGAAAGCAAAGAGAGTTCCAAACAAGATGAACCCAAAAAGGCCCACACCAAGACAAGTCATAATTAAAATGCCAGAAGTTAGGGACAAAGAGAGAATCTTAAAAGCAGTTAAAAAATTAAAAAAAAAGCAACTGATTAATTACAAGGGAGCTCCCTTAAGACTCTCAGCTGATTTCTCAACAAAAATTTTGCAGGTCAGAAGGGATTGGCAGGAAATATTCAAAATCATGAAGAGCAAGGCCCTACAACCAAGATTACTGTATCCAACAAAGCTATCATTTAGAATCGAAGGATAAAGAGCTTGCCAGACAAGAAATTGCTAGAGAAATTCATCACCACGAAGACAGTATTATAAGAAATGTAAAAAAGGACTTATTTAAGTAAAAGAAGGGGGAAGATCAAAGAACAAATAACATAAATATAAATAATAAAATGGCAATAACTATGTACTTAGCAATGATCACTTTAAATATAAATGGATTAAATGCTCCAATAAAAAAACATAGAGTAGCTGAATGGATAAGAAAATAAGACCCATACATATGCTGTCTGAAAGAGACCCACTTCAGAACAAAAGACACACACAGACTTAAAATAAAGGTATGGAAAAAGATATTTCATGGAAATGGAAACAAAGCAAAAAAAGCTGGGAAAGCAATCTTTAGATCAGACAAAATAACTTTAAAACAAAGACTATAATAAGAGATAAAGAAGAACAGTACATAACAAGAAAGGGATCAATCCAACAAGAGAATATAACCCTAGTAAACATCTATTTACCCAACATTGGAGCACCTACATATATATACCAAATATTGATTGACATAAAAGGAGAGATTGACAGAAATTCAGTCATAGTAGGGGAAATTAACACCCTCATTGACACCAACGGACAGATCTTCCAGACAGAAAATCAACAAGGACATAGTGGCCTTAAATAACACACTAGATGGATGGCTTTAATTGATGTTTTCAGAGCATTTCACCCTAAAGTAGAAGAATATACATTTCTTTCAAGTACACATGTAACATTTTCTGAGATAGACCACATATTAGGCCACAAAACAGGTCTTGACAAATTTAAAAAGATTGAAATCATATCACGTGTCTTATCTTACCACAATGGTATGAAACTAGGGTATAATATTGCTTTTTTTCTTTAAATTAATTTGCTGGGGAATTGGAGTCATTTGTCCTGCAGTTTCCCACCTTCTTGACTTTGCTGATTGTATTCTTATGTTGTAACATGAAATCTCTCTTCATCCCCCATATTTTCTGGAAATTGGTAGCCTGATACTAATCAGAATTTCTCAAACTGTATGATCTCAAGACACTTTTACTCAAGACATTCTTATTTTTTTCAACTTTTTTTTTTAAATTTCAGGTGTACAAAACTAAAACAATGTAATAAATAGACATGTACACCCCTCACAAAGTGATAATCCCCCTCCCTCAATTTACTACCCCTCTAACATCATATATAGCTGTTACAGTTCCATTTATTATATTCCCTATGTTGTACTCCATACCCTGTGGGAAAAAAAATATATATATATATATATAGTTATAGTTATAGTTATAGTTATAGTTATAGCTGTTATAGTTGACATTCAGTGTTAGTCAGCTTCAGCTTCAGGTGTACACTGCAGTGGTCAGGCATCTACACTGTACATGAAGTGGTCTCCATAATAAGACTACTGTCCACCATATACCCTACCAAAACTTTACAACATTATTAATTATAATCCCAAAGCTATCTTTCGTATCCTTGTGGCAATCTTGTGGTTACAAATTTGTGCTTTCTAATTCCCTCAGCTTCTCACTCCTCCCCACCTCCCTCCCATCTCAACCCTCAGCTTTTCTTCTATATCTCTGAGATTGTTTCAGATTAGTTAGCTCATTTATTCTATTTTTTAGAATCCACATATACGCGAGATCATACGGTATTTGTCTTTCTCCATTTGACTTATTTCACTTAGCATAATGTTCTTTAGGTCCATCCATACCGTTGCAAATGGTAAACTTTTATTCATCTTTATGGCAGGGTAATATTCCATTGTATAAATGTACCATAGTTCCTTAATCCAGTTGTCTACCGATGGGTATTTCTGTGGTTTCTATGTCTTGGCTATAGTGAATAGTGCTGCAATAAAAATAGGGGTGCATATATTTTTTTTCAAATTAGCGTCTTTGACTTTTTTGGATAGATAAAAAAAATGGAATTGCTGGGTCATAAGGCAGTTGCTTTTCCAGTTTTTTATATACCTCCATCCTGATTTCCATAGTGGCACACCAATCTGCAATCCTACCAACAGTGCACGAGGGTTTCCTTTTCTCCACATCCTCACCAGCACTTGTTGTTTGTTGATTTATTGATGCATTTACATACAAAGAATTTCTATTCATATGATATATATATATATATATATATATATATATATATATATATATATATAGTCATTAAAACAGGTTTTTTAAAATATTCATTTACTAACTTGCTTTGAGCATTTCAAAAAACTGTCAACAAAATGCCCATAGCAAAATGACAAGCTTATCACTCAGTCAATTTTTCAAGCAAGAATTCTGTTTCATGAACTGTAGATTAAAACCATTACAAATGCTTTTTCTCAGGACAACCATTATACTTTATTATGAAACTTCCAATTTAGTCATACAGAATATTAAAAGTTTGAGATTTACTAAAAGTAATTATCTTTACTATTTCACCTAGCTCATCAAGGACATTTTTAAGTAAAATTATATATTTTGGCTTCTTCCAAGTGTATTAACATGAAGAACACAGGTTGATGCCACTGTGTTGATTAATGCTGACACACCAGCACTTTTACCAACCTTTGCTCTTGCCCCATCAGTGATAATGTCAACAAAGTACAAAAGGACAAATAAGACTTTTGTATAACTATAAAAATTACAACACACAGTTCCCTGAAAGTGTCTGAAGACCCCCATCAACTACAGATAACAATCTGAGGATGTCCCCTTCAGGTATAAAATTGCCAGTTCAGAATTGAACTGAACTATTTCTCAGTCTTCCTACATTGAGATGGCTGGGGAAGGTCAGGTTGTTAATCTGTTTTTCCTCACAATCATGACTTGACTATTGACTTATAAAGATGCTGCAACCATGAAAAATTGCTCCTTCCCTTGATTTCAGTTCCTACATTTTCCTCAACACATACCTGCTTCTTCACCAGCAATTCCAATTCTTCTACCACAAAATTGTAATTTACTAATTCGTATTTTTTTTTAATCTTAGGAGGTTAAAAAAAATAAACACAGGTACTGAAAATAAAACATTTATATATATGCCGACAGGAGTCAGTTCTTAGCACATAACTCAACAATACAGTTTTGACATTGTATCTATCCAATGCCACAATATTTTATCAACTATGTAACATCAGCATTTGTCCCACAGGGTTACCTTCATCCCTGGAAGTTTCCAGTACAAGGATTACAGGCAAAGGAGGAGAAAGTCGAAACTTCACTTGTTTCTCAGGAAAGTGCTGGCCTGCTAACGGGAAAGAACTAACACCTGAGGTAATTCCCAGCCATCGCCAGGAAGAGTCTACTCCCCAAGGTCAGAAGTTCCTTGAACTAATGCCAAGCCCTTCCTCATGATCCTAGTCCTGATGCCACGTTTCCGTTATTCATTACAGTGCCCTTCCCTCTGATCTTCCTATAAAAGCTTGGTCTTTTCTGACTTGATCAACGATCGCAGATACCTGCAGAACAGGTAAATAGACCCTGAGGGAAGATGAGATACAATATATTTGGGAGAATGTTATAGGAGGATTCTAGTCTTAAGAACATAGGAGCTCAGAGACTAAGCTAAGGAGGTTCTGGGAGTCTCTGGGTGAGTAGAGCGTACAGATTCTCCAGGTATTGGCAGAGCTAGAGAATGGAATGGATGTCACCAAGATCAATTCATTTCTAGGGGACAAAGGAAAAGCAAGAGGGGAACAGAGGATTTTCTACACGCACTCTCTCTGATCACACTTCTTTAATGTTCTCTGATTGCTTCTTCAAGTCAAGGACACGATGCTGTCATCCATGGCCCTCCCCAGCGTGTCCTGGATGCTGCTCTCCTGCCTGATGCTTCTATCTCAGGTGCAAGGTGAGATTTCACTGCCTCTAACACTGGGTTCCCTGTGAATGCTCACGGCCAAGAGGAGGAGGAAGCCTCCTGTGTGATGCATGTAGCAATGGTGAGGTATATCCTCCCACAAGGAAACTGCCTGCGATTCCTCCATCACCACTGCTTCCTCTGGGGTTACTAGTGGTGGGAGGCATCACATTGTCCATTAACAATGAAATGAGATAATTTCCATTTTGTGAGTGGATTCTAATTTACATTAGTAGGATGAAGACAGAAAGCGTGAAGGGTCAGTAATGAGATAACAGGAAGGAGAATGTGGAGAATCCAGTGTGGGAACAGTCTGTGCAGAGTGGGGGAAGTGTCGGACTTTTGAAAAAGGGCAAGGGTAGAAAGAAAAGAGATGGTCCTTCATTTCATGGGGCTGGTTCAAGATCAAGTAATCCTGAAAGTGCTGGCAACAGTAAGAGGTAGTGAACAGTTTGGTGTCCTTTTCACATCTACTGGCCTCATACATATTTCCCTAAGGTTACTTCCCAACACCAACCCCAGCTCTTTATTTCACTCCATCCTTCTCCTTTGTTTCCTTCCAACCCAGGTGAAGACTCTAAGAAGAACCTTGAGTCTCCAAGGAGCAATTGTCCCGCAGGCTCCTATGCTTATCGCTTCCACTGCTATGCCTTGTTTACGACGCCCAAATCCTGGACAGATGCCGATGTGAGTAGTTGTAGTTGCAGTTATGAGAGGGGAAAGTGAAATTGACACCAGAGGGAGAGAACATGGTCTCCATTCTGCAGACTTTTTGAGGGCAAGAATGGTCACACTCATCTTTTGCACAAACACCTCTTCTCACCTACCCAAACCTTGTCCTCCTCAATGACGACATCTGAAGCTCCTCCTCAGTCTCTCACTTCCCAACACAGATTGCCTGCCAGAAGCGACGCTCAGGAAGCCTTGTGTCTGTACTCAGTGCGGGTGAGGCATCCTTCCTGGCCTCTCTTGTCAAGAGCAATTTGAACATCCAATCTAACGTCTGGATTGGGCTCCATGACCCCACACAGGTACAATTGCATCTCTCTGATATCTCTGACACTGCTATGGTTACTCAGACCCACTTCCTGTCTCCTGTGACCTCCCAGAAAATACCTTAGAGTGTTTTGAAGCTCAGAGATTGGAGGGATGTGTGGAGGAAAAGGGAGGGCCTTGAGGTGAGCTGAAGAGATGAGTTTTGTGGAGGATCCTGATCTCCAGTTGAAGTAAATCTGCCTCTTGTCAAGCTTTTTTATACAATTCACTCATAGTGTCTTGTAATCTGTGCTCTGAGCTCCACTGAGTCTATAGATACTATGCTGAGGAATTCAAAATGAAGATAAGAAGCTAAACTGACATTGTCATTAAGGTTCAAAGAATAATCGATTACAAATACACCACCAATTTTCATTCAGCCAGTAGCATAACACAGAGTGGTTGTTGTTAGTTATTATTGGCTTTGGGATTTGCCAATAGGAACAAGGAGGTAGGGACCGTTTCCCAGAGGAGAGTTCTTTGGTAACAGTGGACAAACAGAACAAATTTCATGATGCTGAGAAAGGGATCAGATATCCAGCTGAGGGGGATTGTTCAAGGAGAATCTAATGGCCATTTTTCCTCACCTGGCTCTATTCTCTATAGGGCTATCAGCCGAATGCCGGTGGATGGGAGTGGAGTAATAATGATGTGCTGAATTATGATGCCTGGGAGAGAAATCCTTGCACCATCTCAAACCCTGGCTACTGTGGGAGCCTGTCAAGAAGCTCAGGTAAGAAAGAGGAAAGCAAACTATGGCCAACCTTTCCATCCCCTCATCCTCCATTTCGGGGCCTGACCTCAGGGAATCCTCCTGAGATAGCACATGCAATGAGGATTAGTCTCCTCCCATCCCCTCCCATCTCTTCTTTATGTGAGTCTCCTTCCCCTAGAGTGTGGGCCCTGGTGCAGAAGAGGGAGGGGAATCCAAACACAGAGTCAGGGGTGCCACATCTTTGGGTCACAAGCTCCATCAACCCCATTCACTTTAGCTCTGCTCTCTCTCTGCAGGATATCTGAAATGGAAAGATTATCAATGTCGCGAGAAGTTACCCTATATCTGCAAGTTCGAGGACTAGATGGGGTGAGAGAGAGTGACCAGAATTTGGGATGCAGCTCATCGTCAACATGGGAGCAAGTGAGAAGACCCACCCAACAAGGGACTATTCTCCCCGCAACCTCAAACTTGATCTCTTATTTCTGATTTTCCCACCTCGTCAGTCTCATTCCGGGCTTTTTGTGTTTCATTGTCTGAGGACTCAAAGAATAATAATAAATATTTTTCTCCATACATGCATGCTTTCGTGTTTCAGCCTCATAGCAAGACTGAGGAAGAAGTGGGTATGGGAGGAAATTCAAGTCTTGCTTTTGTTCACTTACATTCAGGCCCCTGGGGAAATGACTACATGTGCTTCCCCACTAGTGTGTATTGGGGAGTACCAGTATGTGTGCTCTGTTTGTGGGGGTTGTGTTGTATACAGAGAAAAACACTCTCTGTTGTGCCCTCCTCCTGATGTTGTTTCATGAGAGGCTTTGTGGGATTGCTGGTAGGCTCTGGTGTTATTACCACAGAACTTCTGAATGTATTTGCATGAAGAATCAATTCTTTTCTTTAATTTGTAATGTAGCTTGTACCACACTGTTTTTTACTAAAGTACAGTAGGATATTTGTTACTTGGACTCTGGTTACAATGCTGAAATGTGGAGTATTGGGGGTTGTCACTCTTCCTAAAGAATAATAATAATAAAAAAAAAAAAACTATTTCAAAACCCACAACTTTTCCTGGACTAATATAATCCTGAAACCTGCAGAGGTCCCAGAATTCATAGAGTTCTTCTCCATTCTGCTAACATGGAGCAGGAGTTGCTAGAGTCATAATCTCTTAGGTACATTATTGATAATTGTCGCAAGCTGCTGAACGCTGAGTTGTGTATTGGCTTTAAAGGGTGTGAAACTCCTGGAGGCTGCAATTTTAGGGAGGTCACCAGGCATCCATGGCTTTTACTTCTGGAAATCCCACCAGATTCTTGTGGTGAACAGAAAAATCACCACTTTGAAATCTGTCCAGATAAAGACACCAAAAGGAAAAAAAAAAACTGCATGTTGTGTCCCTGACAAATATAGACGCAGAACCCTTCAACAAATGTCAGCAAACCAATTTCAACAGAATATTAAAAGCTTCATACAAGGTGACCAAGTGGGATTTATTTCTGGAATGCAAGGGTGATACAGCATATGCAAATCAATCAATGTGTTACACCAAATTGAAAGAATAAAGGACAAAAATCCCATGATCATATCAAGAGACACCAGAAATGCTTCCAGAATCCAAGTCACAACAAAGTGCCTATACTTAACAGAAGGTATTATGCACTCAAAATTTGTCAGGAGGATATGCCTCATGTTAAGTGTTGTTCCCACAAAAGAATAACCCATAAACAAAAAAACAGGACTCAAGGAAACTTTCAGAGGTGATGGATATATTTATTACCTTGGTTGTGGTGATGGTACCATGAGTCTATACATATGTCCAAAACACTAAATTGTGCACATTAATTTTGTGCACTTTTTGTGTACTAATTATACCTCATTAAATCTTGGGGATGGAGAACATTACATTCAGAAACTCTGGGACACTGTGTGCCAGATCTTAGTTTTAATGCCATTGTCCAATAAAAGGAACACGAGCTTCTTGAAGAAATGATTGACCTTCAGACAGAAGAGGTAATATATAAAATGATCCTGGAGCATCTTGTTATGCTATAAATAAAGGAAGTGTTTATTTATAAAACTAAAAACCTATCGATGGGGTTGTTTCAATGGGACACACAAGCTTGCTGACAGAGCTCCCAAAGACCAAAGTTGGAAGTATTTGAGCAATAAAACAAATCAGGCAGTATTGGAGTATAAGTCAAAGTACAATGCAAATACCCATAAGTTAACATTGATAAAATTAATTATGAATATATTAAAGATTAACATTCACATGTTTATTAACCAGAAATGACCAATACTTCCTGCAGGAAGAATTACAAATACTTTATGGAGTTGTTCCACGTTCACAGAGGGGGAGCATAACTTCCCACATTTAAGTGCGGGCTGTACATAGTGAGTTCCTTCCAAAGAGTAAAGCACAGAAAGGGACTGAAAAAAGAATAACTTTTCTGTGGAGAAACCTGACCAACACTACATCAGTCAGGTGACCAAAATCAACAGCAACAGTACTAAGTCCCTTGATGGTATGTACCTTTGCTATAATATGATAAGAGTGACAATGCATCTTTCTGATCTTCCTCTGCGAAATACACAACACCAGCCTAATCATGGCCAGAAGCTCATGAGGATGTCCAAGAGAGGACACAACCTGGAACAGTGTTGCCCAGGTTCTTGTCTTCGCAAGAGAAAGAATTCAAGAGCAAGACAGATGCAAGAAATCAGAGAAAGTTTATTGAGATGAAAGCACACACTTGAGAGGGAAGTGCGGATGAACTCAGAGAGCAAGTCTCACTGAGGAAGGAGTATTTATGCCTCCCAGGGGCAGACTTTCATCACAACCCACTGACATGGCTCATCAGTTTCCTCCCAGTAGCTGGGATCCCCAGTTTTCCTCTCTTTCTTCCTTATTTGGATCCTGCAAAACTGTCATGGTGTCAGATTCATGCTGGGAGTTATAGTAACTCAATGCAAATGGAATCATTGTGAGGTTATAATTTAATGCCTTGGAGGCAGTCCAGAGCTCTCCTTCTCTTGACACAGCTGATACCATATTTCCCTCTTTCCTAATATTTGTCATTTCTTATTTTTCTCTAATTGAAACTACTCCCCCTCCATTTGGGGAATAACGCAGATATACCTTTGTGTTAGATCAATATCTGAATTCTCAATAACTTCCTCCTTCGGAGTCCATACTCCTGTTGGGTTGCTCACAGCTCAAAGGCATCTTGCCTGAGATAGGACACAGGTTTCATTTAGGTTGGCTTAGCTAGATTCTGATATGCATTCTAACTCAATGAAGCAAAATGGGATGTTTCTGGAAGGACGTGGATTTACCTCAATGCACCCAAGATTAGGGCATCGAGCTGACTCTCATGAAGTCCCAGGAAAAGAAAGAACAAGTCAGAAAGTGAGATGACTCTCTCCTCCCTTTCCTCTCTTTATTTCACTGGGTTTTGTTCATACTCTTTCAACTTATCAGTGTCCTTGCCCTTAGGGTACAGACGAGGTGTTCAAACATGGCTAACTCATTAGAGTAGTAGAGTTCTACCAAACTTTTCAGTCCAGTGACTCAAAAGATTATATTCTCACTGAACTAATTCATTTTCACGAGAATATATGATTATTCTCGCAAGGACTGGGTGTTCACCATAGTTCCATCAACTCGGGCAAGATGTTTGATTCACATAGTATTTTTATGGGAGCTATGCTAACCTCTTAAGTAGGACCTGCGGATGAAACCCAGTACTTAGAAAAAGGGGTAGGAATGGACCCCCACAGAATTCTACTGCAGTGAACAAGAGTTAACTCTCTCAGGTTCTCATTCTGATCTTGGCTAGTTTTCTGACGTAGATTCCTTTACTTGGCTACTGACCTGTTAGCCCAGGGACCATATCTGCTTCTGACTTAGTACTGTCCTCCAGACTTCCAGCAGTTTTCCAGTTGGCTATTTGCTCACGACCCTCATTGTATTTGTCCAGTTTTCATTGGGTTTCAGAACAACGACGTCTGAGAATAAAGTTCGCGAATTAATCCTAGAAAAGAGCTCCATAACGTATTGCTGAATATCACTATGGTCACCTTCCAAGTACTCCACTAGGGAAACTATGCACTGAGCTGTGCCTAGTCCACCCTTCAAAGCAATTTTGGAACTCTTTTTCTGGAATGTTCTGAGAGCTGTCTTCGTATTACCTTTGATGTCCTGAATGTCATCAAAATGTCTTCCTTTCAATATTTTCTTTATCTTCGGGTAAAGAAAGAAGTTTGGGGCCAGATGAGGTGAGTAGGGAGGGTTTTCCAATACAGTTATTTGTTTACTGGCTGAAAACTACCACACAGACAGTGTCTGTGAGCTGGTGCACTGTCGTGATGTCAGAGCCATGAATTGTTGGCAAAAAGTTCTGGTCGTCTTTTTCACTCAGCCTTTTTAGCACTTCCAAATAGTAAACTTGGTTAACTGTGTGTCCAGTTGGTACAAATTCATGATGAATAATCCCTCCGATATCTAAAAGGTTAGCAACATTTTTGTACCATGTTTGTGAACTTAATTGTCAATCCTTGTGCACCTGTGTGTGCGTATGTGTTTGTGTGTGTATTTCTAGATATTAAAACTGGATTTTTAAAATATTATTTACTAACTCGCTTTGATCATTTTCCAAAAAATGTCAACAAAATTCCAATATGTGAATAACAAGCTTACATCTCAGTCAATTTTTCAAGTAAAAATTGCGTTCCATGAAAACTGCAGATGAAAACCATTATAAATGCTTTTTCTCAGGATAACCATTATATTTTATTATGCAGACTTCCAATTTAGTTATACAGAATATTAAAAGATTTAAGACTTACTAAAATTAATTATCTTTACTGTTTCATCAAGCTCATCAAGGGCATTCTGAAGTGAGATTACACTTTTTTGTTTCTCGAAAGTGTGTTAATATTAAGAACGCAGGGTGATGTGATTGAGTTGATTAATATTGATTACCCCAAACTTTTGGCGACCTTTGCTCTTGCCCCATCAGTGCAAATGTCAACACAGCATAAAAAGACAAATAACACTTTGCTATAATTATGAAAATTACAACAATATGGTTCCCTGAAAGTGTCTTAAAGACCCCCATTGAATAAAGATCACAATCTGAGAATGCCACTATGAAGTATCAAATTGCCAATTCAAAATTGACCTGAATGAGAAACTATTTCTCAGTCTTCCCATAGGGAAGGCGAATTTCTTCATCTGTTGTTCCTTACAATCCTGGCTTGACTATTGATTTTAAGAATGCTGCAACAGCAACCCTGAACCATTGCTCCTTTCCTTGGTTTCAGTTATTATATTTTCCTCAACAAATACTTGCTTCTCACCAATAATTCCCATTCTTATACCCACCCCACTTTTACTTTGTTTTTATTTAATTTTAAGAGGTTTAAAGAAACAAAGACATGTATTGAAAAATTAAAACATTTATACATATGCCGGCAGGAGTGAGTTCTTAGACGATAGCTCAAAAATACAGTTTTGACATTGTATCTATCCAATGCCACAATATTTTATCAACTATGTAACATCAGAATTTGTCCCACAGGACTACCTTCATCCCTGAAAGTTTCCAATACAAGGATTCCCGGCATGGGAGGAGAAAGTCCAAACTTCACTTGTTTCTCAGGAAAGTGCTGGCCTGCTAACGGGAAAGAACTAACACCTGAGGTAATTCCCAGCCATCGCCAGGAAGAGTCTACTCCCCAAGGTCAGAAGTTCCTTGAACTAATGCCAAGCCCTTCCTCATGATCCCAGTACTGATGCCACGTTTCTGTTATTCATTACAGTGCCCTTCCCTCTGATCTTCCTATAAAAGCTTGGTCTTTTCTGACTTGATCAACGATCGCAGATACCTGCAGAACAGGTAAATAGACCCTGAGGGAAGATGAGATACAATATATTCGGGAGAATGTTATAGGAGGATTCTAGTCTTAAGAACATAGGAGCTCAGAGACTAAGCTAAGGAGATACTGGGAGTCTCTGGGTGAGTAGAGCGTACAGATTCTCCAGGTATTGGCAGAGCTAGAGAATGGGATGGATGTCACCAAGATCAATTCATTCCTAGGGGACAAAGGAAAAGCAAGAGGGGAACAGAGGATTCTCTGCATGCACTCTCTCTGATCACACTTCTTTAATGATCTCTGATTGCTTCTTCAAGTCAAGGACATGATGCTGCCATCCATGGCCCTCCCCAGCGTATCCTGGATGCTGCTCTCCTGCCTGATGCTTCTATCTCAGGTGCAAGGTGAGATTTCACTGCCTCTAACACTGGGTTCCCTGTGAATGCTCACTGCCAAGAGGAGGAGGAAGCCTCCTGTGTGATGCATGTGGCAATGGTGAGGTATATCCTCCCACAAGGAAACTGCCTGCGATTCCTCCATCACCACTGCTTCCTCTGGGGTTACTAGTGGTGGGAGGCATCACATTGTCCATTAACAATGAAATGAGATAATTTCCATTTTGTGAGTGGATTCTAATTTACATTAGTAGGATGAAGACAGAAAGCATGAAGGGTCAGTAATGAGATAACAGGAAGGAGAATGTGGAGAATCCAGTGTGGGAACAGTCTGTGCAGAGTGGGGGAAGTGTCGGACTTTTGAAAAAGGGCAAGGGTAGAAAGAAAAGAGATGGTCCTTCATTTCATGGGGCTGGTTCAAGATCAAGTAATCCTGAAAGTGCTGGCAACAGTAAGAGGTAGTGAACAGTTTGGTGTCCTTTTCACATCTACTGGCCTCATACATATTTCCCTAAGGTTACTTCCCAACACCAACCCCAGCTCTTTATTTCACTCCATCCTTCTCCTTTGTTTCCTTCCAACCCAGGTGAAGACTCTAAGAAGTACCTTGAGTCTCCAAGGAGCAATTGTCCCGCAGGCTCCTATGCTTATCGCTTCCACTGCTATGCCTTGTTTACGACGCCCAAATCCTGGACAGATGCTGATGTGAGTAGTTGCACTTGCAGTTAGGAGAGGGGAGAGTACAACTGAGACCAGAGGGAGAGAATGTGGTCTCCATTCTGTAGACTTTTTGAGGGCAAGAATGGTCACACTCATCTTTTGCACAAACACCTCTTCTCACCTACCCAAACCTTGTCCTCCCCAATGACATCTGAAGCTCCTCCTCAGTCTCTCGCTTCCCTACACAGATTGCCTGCCAGAAGCGACGCTCAGGAAGCCTTGTGTCTGTACTCAGTGCGGGTGAGGCATCCTTCCTGGCCTCCCTTGTCAAGAGCAATTTGAACATCCAATCTAACGTCTGGATTGGGCTCCATGACCCCACACAGGTACAATTGCATCTCTCTGATATCTCTGACGCTGCTATGGCTACTCAGACCCACTTCCTGTCTCCTGTGACCTCCCAGGAAATACCTTAGAGTGTTTTGGAGCTCAGAGAATGGAGGGGATGTGTGGGGGAAAAGGGAGGGCCTTGGGTTGAGCTGAAGAGATGAGTTTTGTGGAGGATCCTTATCTCCAGTTGAAGTTAATCTGCCTCTTGTCAAGCGTTTTTACACAATTCACTCATAGTGCCTTGTAATCTGTGCTCTAAGCTTCATTGGGTCTATACTGTACTATTCTGTGCTGAGGAATTCAAAATGAAGATAAGAAGCTAAACTGACATTGTCATTAAGGTTCAAAGAATAATCGATTACAAATGCACCACCAATTTTCATTCAGCCAGTAGCATAACACAGAGTGGTTGTTCTTAGTGATTATTGGTTTTGGGATTTGCCAATAGGAACAAGGAGGTAGGGACAGTTTCCCAGAGAAGAGTTCTGTGGCAACAACTAGAAGAGCAGAACAAATTTCATGATGCTGAGAAAGGGATCAGATATGCAGCTGAGGGGATTGTTCAAGGAGAATCTAATGGCCATTTTTCCTCACCTGGCTCCATTCTCTATAGGGCTATCAGCCGAATGCCGGTGGATGGGAGTGGAGTAATGATGATGTGCTGAATTACGATGCCTGGGAGAGAAATCCTTCCACCATCTCAAACCCTGGCTACTGTGGGAGCCTGTCAAGAAGCTCAGGTAAGAAAGAGGAAAGCAAACTATGGCCAACCTTTCCATCCCCTCATCCTCCATTTCGGGGCCTGACCTCAGGGAATCCTCCTGAGGTAGGAAATGCAATGTAGGTTAGTCTCCTCCCATCCCCTCCCATCTCTTCTTTATGTGAGTCTCCTTCCCCTAGAGTGTGGGCTCTGGCGCAGAAGAGGGAGGGGCTTTGAATCCAAACCCAGAGTCAGGGATTCCACTCCTTTGGGACACAAGCTCCATCAACCCCATTCACTTTAGCTCTTCTCTCTCTCCGCAGGATATCTGAAATGGAAAGATTATCAATGTCGCGAGAAGTTACCCTATATCTGCAAGTTCGAGGACTAGATGGGATGAGAGAGAGTGACCAGAATTTGGGATGTAGCTCATCGTCAACATGGGAGCAAGTGAGAAGACCCACTCAGCAAGAAACTATTCTCCCCGGAACCTTGAACCTGATCTCTTATTTCTGATTTTCCCACCTCGTCAGTCTCATTTCGGGCTTTTTGTGTTTCATTGTCTGAGGATTCAAAGAATATTAATAAATATTTTACTTTTTACTCCATACATGTGTGCTTTCGTGTTTCAGCCTTATAGCAAGACTGAGGAAGAAGTGGGTATGGGAGGAAATTCAAGTCTTGCTTTTGTTCACTTACATTCAGGCCCCTGGGGAAATGACTACATGTGCTTCCCCACTAGTGTGTATTGGGGAGTACCAGTATGTATGCTCTGTTTGTGGGGGTTGTGTTGTATACAGAGAAAAACACTCTCTGTTGTGCCCTTTTCCTGATGTTGTTTCATGAGAGTCTTTGTGGGATTGCTGGTAGGCTCTGGTGTTATTACCACAGAACTTCTGAATGTATTTGCATGAAGAATCAATTCTTTTCTTTAATTTGTAATGTAGCTTGTACCACACTGTTTTTTACTAAAGTACAGTAGGATATTAATTATTTGGACTCCGGTTACGATGCTGAAATGTGGAGTATTGGGGGTTGTCACTCTTCCTAAAGAATAATAATAATAATAATAATAATAATAATAATAATAATAATAAACTATTTCAAAACCCACAACTTTTCCTGGACTAATATAATCCTGAAACCTGCAGACTCCAGAAGGCTGCAGAATTCATAGAGTTCTTCTCCATTCTGCTAACATGGAGCAGGAGTAGCTAGAGTCATAATCTCTTAGGTACATTATTGATAATTGTCACAAGCTGCTGAACGCTGAGTTGTGTATTGGCTTTAAAGGGTGTGAAACTCCTGGAGGCTGCAATTTTAGGGAGGTCACCAGGCATCCATGGCTTTTACTTCTGGAAATCCCACCAGATTCTTGTGGTGAACAGAAAAATCACCACTTTGAAATCTGTCTAGATAAAAACACCAAAAGGAAAAGAAAACTGCATGTCGTGTCCCTGACAAATATAGACGCAGAACCCTTCAACAAATGTCAGCAAACCAATTTCAACAGAACATTAAAAGCTTCATAAAGGTGACCAAGTGGGATTTATTTCTGGAATGCAAGGGTGATTCAACATATGCAAATCAATCAATGTGTTACACCAAATTGAAAGAATAAAGGACAAAAATCCCATGATCATATCAAGAGACACCGGAAATGCTTCCAGAATCCAAGGCACAACATAATGCCTATACTTAACAGAAGGTATTATACACTCAAAATTTGTCAGGAGGATATGTCTCATGTAAAGTGTTGTTACCACAAAAGAATAACCCATAAACGAAAAAACAGGACTCAAGGAAACTTTCAGAGGTGATGAATATATTTATTACCTTGGTTGTGGTGATGGTACCATGAGTCTATACATATGTCCAAAACACTAAATTGTGTACATTAATTTTGTGCACTTTTTGTGTACTAATTATACCTCATTAAATCTTGGGGATGGAGGACATTACATTCAGAAACTCTGGGACACTGTGTGCCAGATCTTAGTTTTAATGCCATTGTCCAATAAAAGGAACACGAGCTTCTTGAAGAAATGATTGACCCTCAGACAGAAGAGGTAATATATAAAATGATCCTGGAGCATCTTGTTATACTATAAATAAAGGAAGTGTTTATTTATAAAACTAAAAACCTATCGATGGGGTTGTTTCAGTGGGACACACAAGCTCGCTGACAGAGCTCCCAAAGACCAAAGTTGGAAGTATTTGAGCAATAAAACAAATCAGGCAGTATTGGAGTATAAGTCAAAGTACAATGCAAATACCCATAAGTTAACATTGATAAAATTAATTATGAATATATTAAAGATTAACATTCACATGTTAATTAACAAGAAATGACCAATACTTCCTGCAGAAAGAATTACAAATACTTTATGGAGTTGTTCCACGTTCACGGAGGGGGAGCATAACTTCCCACATTTAAGTGCGGGCTGTACATAGTGAGTTCCTTCCAAGGAGTAAAGCACAGAAAGGGACTGAAAAAAGAATAACTTTTCTGAGGAGAAAACTGACCAACACTATATCAGTCAGGTGACCAAAATCAACAGCAACAGTGCTAAGTCCCTTGATGGTATGTACCTTTGCTATAATATGATAAGGGTGACAATGTGTCTTTCTGATCTTCCTCTGCAAAATACACACCAGCCTAATCGTGGCCAGAAGCTCATGAGGATGTCCAAGAGAGGACACAACCTGGAACAGTGTTGCCCAGGTTCTTGTCTTCGCAAGAGAAAGAATTCAAGAGCAAGACAGATGCAAGAAATCAGAGAAAGTTTATTGAGATGAAAGCACACACTTGAGAGGGAAGTGCGGATGAACTCAGAGAGCAAGTCTCACTGAGGAAGGAGTATTTATGCCTCCCAGGGGCAGACTTTCATCACATCCCACTGACATGGCTCATCAGTTTCCTCCCAGTAGCTGGGATCCCCAGTTTTCCTCTCTTTCTTCCTTATTTGGATCCTGCAAAACTGTCATGGTGTCAGATTCATGCTGGGAGTTATAGTAACTCAATGCAAATGGAATCATTGTGAGGTTATAATTTAATGCCTTGGAGGCAGTCCAGAGCTCTCCTTCTCTTGACACAGCTGATACCATATTTCCCTCTCTCCTAATATTTGTCATTTCTTATTTTTCTCTAATTGAAACTACTCCCCCTCCATTTGGGGAATAACGTAGATATACCTTTGTGTTAGATCAATATCTGAATTCTCAATAACTTCCTCCTTCGGAGTCCATACTCCTGTTGGGTTGCTCACAGCTCAAAGGCATCTTGCCTGAGATAGGACACAGGTTTCATTTAGGTTGGCTTAGCTAGATTCTGATATGCATTCTAACTCAATGAAGCAAAATGAGATGTTTCTGGAAGGATGTAGATTTACCTCAATGCACCCAAGATTAGGGCATCGTGCTGACTCTCATGAAGTCCCAGGAAAAGAAAGAACAAGTCAGAAAGTGAGATGACTCTCTCCTCCCTTCCCTCTCTTTATTTCACTGGATTTTGTTCATACTCTTTCAACTTATCAGTGTCCTTGCCCTTAGGGTACAGGCGAGGTGTTCATACATGGCTAACTCATTAGAATAGTAGAGTTCTACCAAACTTTTCAGTCCAGTGACTCAAAAGATTATATTCTCACTGAACTAATTCATTTTCACGAGAATATATGATTATTCTCGCAAGGACTGGGTGTTCACCATAGTTCCATCAACTCGGGCAAGAAGTTTGATTTACATATTATTATTATGAGAGCTATGCTAACCTCTTAAATAGGACCTGCGGATGAAACCCAGTACTTAGAAAAAGGGGTAGGAATGGACCCCCACAGAATTCTACTGCAGTGAACAAGAGTTAACTGTCTCAGGCTCTCATTCTGATCTTGGCTAGTTTTCTGACGTAGATTCCTTTACTTGGCTACTGACCTGTTAGCCCAGGGACCATATCTGCTTCTGACCTTGTACTGTCCTCCAGGCTTCCAGCAGTTGACCAGCTGGCTATTTGCTCATGACCCTCATTGTGTTTATCCAATCTTCATTGGGTCAGAACTACGTATTTTACTTATTGTGATTAGATTTCTGTCAGTCACTGTGGGCAATGAACGGGCGCACAGTGGATCAGCATATCTCCACATGTTTCTGGGCCTCTGCTCCTGCCTCTATCATTGACTCTACTCTCCATCTAGACTTCTAACCACTGACAGCAGCGGCAGGTACAAAGAACCTCTGGTTAGGAGTTAGGTAAGCTGAGGGAAACTATTTCCTAATATCCCCAACTGTAACTTGAAGATTCAACCCTTTCAGCTTTAACAGAATTCTCCCTCCTCCACCTTCACACCTCTTACCACCCAACCACATTTGTCCATTCTTTCTATGCAGTTTTTAGTGTACCTCAGAGAGGCCATTGCACACCAGTTGCGTACATTTCAGCTACAACTTGTGTATATATTTGACTCTTGGATTTATTTATGGATTTCTTCTTCATGTTTAAAGAAATTCCCAAAATCTCATTTCTTGCAATACTCATTTCATAAATATTCTACTCATAGATTTGTTTAATGCATATATATATATATATATATATATATATATATATATACACATTATAATATATATATACACTTTGGGAATACTCATTCCATAGTTAAGTTTGGCAAACCCTAAGTTATGCAAAGTTGAGCAGGTTTCTTTACTTCAAAGTTTTTCCAAGGCTTTGTATCAAATGCATCAATATAAAAGAAGGTAATAGGGTGTGCCATATATCAGGCATTTGGTCACAGAGTCTGCATGTTTGTGTATGTCTATTTGGGAGAAATACCTTTTAATATACGAGGTTTTTGTAATAGTCCAAAGCTCTGTTTTTCAAAGTATGGGAAAATAGTGTTTTTCCGAACTTTTATTTTAGTTACATATGCCTGTGTGAATAGAGTTGAGATATAAAATATATGTTTTTTTTAATGTAAATAGCAATCCAACTTTTGAATGCCACTAGTCTAAAGAGTAGGCTTTTAGGTAATTGTGGGAGGATTAAAAAAACTACCACTAGAGGGAGTGTTGGCCCAGGACAGAGTATAGCACTGGGGAAATTGCAAGCATGAGCTGGCTGCTTCTAAGAACACAGATGGTTAGAAAAAGACATTAGCAGAACTGACTCTGGGTGGCGAACATACAATGTGTTATATAGATGATGTATTACAGAATTGTACACCTGAAACCTATGTAACTTTACTAACTATTGTCACCCCAATTAACTTTAATATATATTTTAAAAATGGAGAAAAAAGTTTAATCTATTCCTACATCCTCTAAGATTAAATATCTGCTACAGTAGCACATCCCAGGGAACAGAGAACCAAATCTTGCAAATGAAAATGCACAGTACGTAAATAACAGAGGGATGGGAATTGGGTAGTTCAGCTGTGTCCCTAACTAACTACAGAGCCAGGAGTGTGTGAAGCAGAATGGTCTACACGGGTATATGTCAGGGAGCCCGAGGACTGAAGGGCCCCTTATGCCTTCAGAAACTATGTCATGCTTACAGAGTCATTTGTCTTTTTTACCTCTTGGCTGCTCAGAGTGAGAACGCTTCCTATGTGTTGAGGGACACCCCTCAGCACAGTTCGTGATGAGAGGCAGGGTCACAGCTCCCAGTATAGAACCAAAGGTGGCAGCTATCCATCCTCCACATCCCAGTTTTATAGAGGCTAGAGCCTTGAATATGATCCAGGCGTGACAATTAATGCCGCAACCAGGTAGTGGTACAAAGAGAAAAGAGATCATTCACAGTGGTTGTGGAGCTGGAGATCTTGCAGTGGGTTCAATGGTTGTGGCTCATACACAGTTGATGCAGGGAAGAGAGTCCTTGACTTCATGCAGGAAAGAAAGAATTCAGGCAAGAGCCAGAAAATAAACCGAAAGTCTACTCCACAGCCAGTGCAGAGGCTGCCCTTAGGCAAGAGACGGCCTGGACCCTGTTGACAGCAGTGGATTTATTAGTCAAGCTTTTTAATATGGGAATAACGGGGAAGAATATTATTATTAGTTCTTAGAAGGGATGGGTTCTTCTGGGAATTTAGAATACACCTCTTTTTTGTCCTTATATGTTTTTTTCCAGAAGTGTCCTGGTGCTAGGGATTGTGTCATTTAGTAAGGGGATGTATTACAATGACCACATAATGTGGCTGGAGCTTATTTGAAGGTGAATCTCAATTGCCATATTGGTCTTGGCCAGTTCTGGCTGGTTTCCTTGTCCCATCTTAATTTACTGGTCCTTTGTTTCCAGTGGTTAGTGATTTTTCTTGGAGTCCCTGCCCTGCCCTATTTCAGAGTTTTATCAAACTGCTCTAACTTCACAATCTTCTCTCTACTTTTAGTTGCCAAACTGTCCTTGTTCTTTCTTGTTGTCCAGACTATGTGCTCCAGCCTCCCAATGAATCTTTGATTTACTGAAGAGCCTTCGTAATTTGTTTTGATTTTGCAGCTTTATCGAGGTGCAGCCATATTTGAGCTGCCATATTTGAGGTGCAAAAAAACTGTACATATTTAAAGTATGGAAATTTTGACATACGTATATATCTATGAAATCATCAAAATAATTGACATAATAAACATATCCATCACCACTAAGGGTTTCTTCCCCTATCCCCTCTGCTCACCCTTAACTTTTCCAATCCCCCTAACACAGGGCAACTACTAATCTGCTTTCTGACATTATAAACAAGTTTAATTAGCTTTTTCTAGAATTTCGCGTAAATTGAATAATACAGTATACATACTTCATTTTTTTCTCTCTGGTTTCTTATACTTAGCATAATTATTTTAAGATTCATTTATATTATTGCATGTATCCATACTTCATTTATTTTCACTGTTATGTAACACTATGGTGTGGATATAACTTTTTGTCTATTTTGTTGATGGACATTAGGGTGGTTTTCAGTTTTTGTCTATTATAAACAAAGCTGCTGTGAATGTTAGTGTAGAGACACATGCTTTTATTTATTTAGGGTAATTATCTAGAAGTGGGATACCTGCACTGCACACTAAGTTTTTATATGTAACATTTTAAAAACTGCCACAAATTTTCTAAAGTGACTATATCACTTATGTGGACACCAGCAGAGTTCCAATCGTTTTTCATTCTCAGTATGGTCAATCTTTCTTATTTTAGCCTATCAAATAGGTGTGTAGTGACATCTCATTGTGATTTTAATCTGCCTCCCTCTAATAATGATATTGAAAAAGTTTTCATGTGATAATTTGGTCAAGGTTAATTTATTTTGCATATGGACATCAAATTTTTCAGCACCATTTCTTAAAAGACTTATCCATTGAATAGCCTTTTTTAAAAAAAAAAAAAAAAAGTCTATTTTTTACCTAACTTTATTGCAGTATAATTGGCAAAAATTGTATATACTTAAGGTGTACGGCATGATGCTTTGATAAAATTGGAAGGAACCCAAGGTAGCATGTACATGAAACCCAATGAATCTAACTTGTTTACAATGAGTCATGCAACCATACTGAAAAGAATGGAGAAAATCAGCTGATTTAAGTAACTTTCATGGTTCAGAATATGGTTAACATTGGTACGTGTCTCTCTGTACTCGAAAAAAAATGTGTATTCATCTTTTGATGGGTCGAGTACTCTATAAAGGTCTCTTCGGACAAGTTTCTTTCTGAATGTTGATTATTAGCTTTTGCTCTTATCTTGATTGTTTCCTTACTTTTCTTTATTTTGTTCAGTTTCCTAGGTAATGAATTAGATCAATTATTTGAGACCTCCCTCCTTTTCTAAGATAGTATATTTATTTAATGCTATAAGTACCCCTCGGAGCACTGCTAAGCATAGATCCCAGAGAAATGAGAACATATTTTCATATAGAAACGTACAAAGAAAATTTCATAGCAGCTTTATTTTAATAGCAAAAAAAAAAAAAAAAAACTGGAAACTACTCCATTGCCTTTCAATCAGTGAATGGTTAAACAAACTGTTGTACATCCAGACCATAGAATACTAGTCAGGAGTAACAAGAACAAACTATTGAGAAACACAAAACTTGGAAAAAAATCTAGAAAATTATTCGAGTGAAAAATCCAAAAGAATACACATTGCTTGTTTCCCTTTATAAAATGTTCATGAACTAACCTAATTATAAAGTTATAGGACAGATTAGTGATAGCAAAGGTTTAGGGAGAAAAGAGAAGGGGTCGGTGAGGCTATAAAGGAATAACAAAAGAGTCTTGTGATATTGTTAAGTATCTTCATTGTAGTGACGGTTACCAAAAAAACACATATGTGATAAATTTTATACAGCTATACACTTACACACATATATTTAAGTGCATGCATAAATGATAAAATCTGAATAAATTCTGTGGTTATATTAATATCAGTTTCTTTGTTTTGATACAACAATTATATAAGATTGAACATTGGGAGAGGCCAGTGAAGGGTGTTTGGGACCACCTACACATTTCTTTGCACATTCTTATGGATCTGCAATTATTTTAAACTATTTTTTTAATTAACCCTTCCTAAAACTTTATCTACCCCGAGCTCATTCACCTTTAATTATTACCTTCTCATCCAATTTTTTAAAAATGTTGCCTATATTAACCACACTCTATTTTATATTTCTATTTTACTCTTGCAACTCTACTGATACTCCCAGAACTCTCCCAAAATCACTATCATTAAGGTAATCAATTTGTCTAATGATTTTTCTACCTCTCATTTAACCAGACTTAACTCTGTCGTACTGTTAATGCGTTTCCTTCCTGAGGATCTCTTTCTTTGACTTCCATCATGCCACACTTTTCTGGATCATTTCACATCATTGAGTTTCTGACTTCTGCATAAACACTTATCTTTTACCTAATAGAATTGTTCTTATCTACCTGACAGAAGCAGGGACACAGCTGTTCAGTCCCAGGCAACGAAGGTTGTGGGGAGCAAGGAGGGTGGTGCAGGGTTAAGAAAAGACAATAGCCATGAATAGAGTGAAGCAGGGCCAAGGGGCTCCAGCCTCAAGGACTGGACCCCAAATCGGGCCTATGCATAGGTTTTATTAGTTAGGTGGGGAAAGTAAAGGAGATAAAGCTTGCCAACCTCAAGATCTGTGAATCCCATACGTCATAATAGGAAACTGATTCAAGCCAATCACCCTTGCCTGCAGGCAGCTGAACCTAAGTCTCAGGATGTATGTACTTCCCCAGGGGACCAAACTTTATGCATATGAATAGATGAAGAGCACACCATTGAATCTCTTCCCTTGCAGGTTGTGGGAAGGAAAGCAGCCACAGAGGCAGGGGTTCTCCTTAGCCACGGGAATCTGTGCCCACCTCTATGAACCCCGTGGATTCTCCTGTTGGTCCTCACGTGTCTGTACCTGGCTTGAGTTGTCCCTCCCCGTGGGGAATCTTACTCGTCATTGACTAACCAGCCATCTTTCTGAAGCTAAACAGGGAGACATAAGGTGCAAGCACAAATGTGAAGCAAAGTCCCTGAAAGGATCCATCTCACAGACTCTCCTTGCTTTAGGGGCAGGTACAAGGAGACAGACGGGTAGGCTGCTGCATGGCAACATACTGCCCTCTCTGTATTCCAGCCAGTGGAAGGGAAAAGAGTGTCACCCAAGCCAACCAACTTATCTTCAAGTTAAAAATAACCCAACAGTTGTACACATCACCTCTCCTCGTATCCTAGGTGTTGAACTTCGTCATAAGGCCATGTAACTACAAGGGATGCTGGGAAATGTGGTCTCTGGCATGATAAGCATTTGCATAGCTCAAACCTTATTACCATGGGAAAAATGGAAGAATGGATTTGGAATGACCCATAGCAATCTTTTTTTGGCAGTATTCCTTAGGATTTCAGCCATAGCTGATTCTTTTATTTTGTACAATTTGAAAAGGTGATTTACTCTCTTTTCTTGATTTTTCACTAGCTCTTTTTTTTTTTTTAGTCCCAATGTGTATCTCCATCTTATCATATTGCTTAGCTTTGAAATCAGACATTTAATTGTCTGCTTGACCTTTGCAGGCACCTTAACAATTTTTATATCCCTAGCATCTAGAATGGTGGTTTTTCAAAAGGTGCCGACTTGTTCCTCTGGGGACATTTGACAATGCTTGAAGAGATTTTTTTCATTGCCACAACTGGGGGTTGGGGGATGGTGCAGTTCTTGGCATTTAGTGGGTCAAAATCCAGGATGTTGATAAACAGACTACAATCACAAGATAGACCTGTACAACAAAGTTATTTATCCCAAAATGTCAATAGCACTGCCATTGAGAAACCCTAACCTAGAATAATGACACTTACCTAGTAAAAAAAAAAAAAATGAATAAACGAACTCTTTAGCAGAACATGTGGAAAATGTAAAAGTAACAGTGTTCAGAAAGCATGTGGAGGTATTAAAACATTGCACAGATGAGTAAAACAAGGCTGAGAGAGTTTAACTTACCTAATATCAAAAAGCCAGAATAACTCACTCAGGATTTCCCTAGCTCTAAAAGCACCCCACAGTCCCCAAGGATTCATCTTTCTTCCACTACACACTCAGTCTTTTAACCTTGAATGCTTGGGGATGGATTGGATATCTTCTTTTTCCTCTGCTGGTGGCCACCTAGGTAAGAACAAGTTTCTGCCTCATCATTTATGTCCCTCCACTTGAGAAAGCTACAGTATCATATTTTAGCTTAAATTCTAAAGAAGAGGGAAAAATAATACATTTTTACTTATAGTTCTGGCTCTAGTAAAGCTTTGAGATGGATAGAAAATTCCTGAAGACCCAGATGACCTCCCCCCAGCTCAGTCTCATTAGGAAACCCAAAAAGCCTGCTCTTCTTGCCTCTGGGAATCTCCTTTCCTTTAGGCCAATCAAAGAAAGCATCTGTATAATTTTTTTTTCAATCTAAAATCTTCTCATCTATCTGTTCCTTACTCAAGTCCATACTCTGCTCCTCAAGATCTGTTAGAAAAGTTCTTCCCTTTGAAGAAAGATAAGAAGGATTTTCTATGAAAGATGGTTAAGGACCAATGTTACATAAATAGACAAAGAATAATAATTCATCCTGTGATACACACCACTCAGAGAAGGGAAAGGAACAGAGATGCTCTTCTCCTAAGTTCTCTTCTTCTGCCTTTGAAATACCATCAATTATTCACTCAGGAGGCTGAATGGAGGAAGAGGAAGGATTCTGTAAAAGGACATGCTGAGGTCTTTTTTTTCTGCCTAAAGAGAAGTCGTAGGCAATATAGATAAATACAGATTTGTTTTTCACTTGCAATTTTAACTATGTCAAGTGACAGTTATTAGAAAAGGGCAGTGGGGGGGGTGGTATAGGGAGAAATCCCATTACATTAAAAGTTGACACGTATAAAATCATTTTACATTCTTTTAAGCCAATCCTATTTTGACTTTCATCGTGTCACCTTGTCCGTAAATTTTTCAGCTAACTAAAATCAAGTCAACAAATAGCTACAGAGACCTTATAATGTCTAATATACTAGAAAAACAAAACACCCTGGAATTTCAGTGTTGGAAGGGACGTGTGATATTGACTATTCTAAACCTTTCACCTTATTTATCCCTCAGAGTTCTGCCCTGAAGGATAGTAGCATCCAACAAAGCAGTTACAGGTAAAGATAGGCAATGTTGGGTGCTTTTTGGGTAATGGTGAGATGAAGAAATCAATTGGAATCACTGATTTCTAATTCTTATTTGTGTAACTGATCATTAGAACCAGAAAACAAATTTTCAAAGCTTTGGTCAATATAATTAGCATCCACTGTGATGGACTCCCATGATTTCTGCTACTTGGCTTTGACACCCTTTGTGCACTCCCTCCTCATGCACGTGGGCTAGACCTAGTGATTTGCTTCTTACCAACAGAATATGACAAAAATAACGGGATAAAAGTTCCATAGCTCGGTCACAGATGACCATGACTTCTGTTTTACTCGCACTGTTTCTCTCTTGCTGGTACTCTCTTCTGCCCTGTTAGTTACCCACTCTGATGAAGAAAGCTGCCATGTTGTGAGCTGCCTATGTGGAGAGAAACTTAGAGAGGCCTACTTGGAAGGAACTGAGGGAAGCAATCATCAAGAAACTGAGGCCCTCTGTCCAACAGCCCATGAGAAGACAAATCTTTTCAATAACCATATGAGTTTGAAACAAAAACTTTTCTCCTGCAAGCCTTCAGATGAGACTGCAACCCTGAACGATACCTTGACTGTTGCCTTATGAGAAACTCAAACACTTATTATTTCATAGTTTTGGTAGGTCAGGGAACTCAGTCTGACCTACAGATTTTGTGAAATAATATGTTTGCTTTTAAGCCACTATGTTCGAGGTAATTTGTAATATGAAAAAGTATAATTAATACAGACTGTTTTCTAGTAAAAAGGCCGACATGAATATGCCTTTTAAAGCAAATGGTTATTTTTCTAGGCAAAGTACCAAATTGGATGTATTAATTATGGACATTAAAGTAGTTAGCCATTGTTTAACTTGAATTCAAATATTTTAAACTGGAACTGAGTTTTTCCTTTAGTCATGTAAACTGTATGTTGTAGCAGATATTTATTTCTGGACATTTTTTATGGAGAGATGTAACTGTTACAGGTGGTTGGTTTCGCTGTCCTATGCCTGCATATTATTCTTGTCCATATGTAAAGGTGTGTGTGTGTGTCAGAGAGAGAGAGAGAGAGAGAGAGAGAGAGAGAGAGAGAGAGAGAGAGAGAGAGAGATTTTATTCAAGAAGTTTGTCCAAGAACGTCAAGAGATGATCTTTAAGCTAAAAGTGAACAAAAGCTGGCTTGGATTAGGCCAAGCACAGTCTGAATCAGGGAATGGATAACTCAACTATGGAGTAAGTTAAGAATGAATAATGCTGCGATATGTCATAATTTTGTATGCTATTCTATTGTAAGTCTCCTCAAGGTGGGGGGTAGGCAGACATTGTCAACTGTCTTAGGTTAAGACTGGACCTAATAAAGGAAATACGAGATCAGGAACAGATCTTAGGCTTAAGTGACAAGAACTTCCTTCTTCTTCCTAGTTCTCTTACTATTGACCTTAAATTCTGAGCAAGAAAGGCATGATACAGGCTTTGATATTCTAAATATGGTCTTTAGTATCATCTGGGAACTTGGTATAAACACAGAATCTTAGGTCCCACCCCCAACTGATTAAATCAAAATGTGCATTTAAATAAGATTCCCAGGTGATTTAAATGCACATTAAATCTGAGAAGCACTGTTCCAGAATACTAACATTTTGGTGAGGTAAACTGGCCTCTCACTCCTGGTATCAAGATGTAGACCAGGCAGGAAAACATCTTTGGGAATGGGCTATGGTCTGGGCCTGTAGGATACAAGACCCAGATCTCACTGTAATCTTCCATTGTCTTCTCATTTATTAATAAAGTATTTTAAATATAGTCTGGCCCCAGCTGTTACTGGGGGCATTTAAGAAAAGGTCTCTGTCAATGATTGCCATGAAGCCACACAATAGATAGCACTAACATCTTAAAGGAAGCTGGTCTAAAAATGTGCTGGAGGTGGTCCATGGCAGAGCAAACGGAAAATGTGATACATATGCAAATGGTTGGCTGAGGAGGCAAGCAAGGCCAGGAGAGCTCTGTGGAACATGCAGACAACTCTGAGAAGTCTCAGGATGACACAAGGGGGAACACTATAAAAACTTGGGTTCCAAAGGGTCAAGTGAAATGAAAGCTTCCATTTCAGTGAACTAGGCAATGTCACCAAATTTGGTAGTCACATAAAAGCACAGTCAAAGAGTACTGACCTCAGAAACTTTTCAATTCAGCATCAGGCTCTGTTCTTGCTATGGCATCCTTGGTCTATTATCTTTCTCTATCCAGACTTGGCCCCAGAGTTCTCTGGCTTTTTTACCCACTCCATTGTGAGCCTCTGGCTTCCACTATCTTTCTTATCAGAATTTAACAGGACATGTCCCTGATTCTAGATATGTGATGGATTCTTTTGGTCCCAGAGCCATTTCTGGTTCATTTCCATACTCCGTTCCCATAACAGAGCTCACAGCAGAATCAGCATGTACCATTCCTCTGTGTCTGCCCATAATGCCTATTTGCAGGACAGCAAGAGGCAGGGTGGTAGAGGGAGGGGGTGATGGGGCATTGGCAGGAAAGGCTGAGCATGATATATGCTCTGAGTTGCGGATTATAAGCAAAACTCACTCAGAGAAGACATCAGATTTCACTAAAGAACATAATAGCTTACTATTAAAACAACAAGAAGTAATAAAGCATATGCTTGTGACTTACAGAAACTGCTAATTAAACAAAATATGCACATGCTGGCAGCTTACTAAATGTGGTATGTCACCGCTTAGATTTCTGGCACCCTCAACACCCCTCCACCTCCATCTGCCAACAGAATCTAAGCTTTGCAGAACATATATTCCATATGTTTTTTCATCTTAGCAGTGCCAGCTCTCCCTTGAGAAAAACTCAAGAATGCTCACCAAGAAAGAGAAGTGGGAGATCTTTTCAGGAGATTCTGGTGGCTGGATCTTGGTATAACATGAGAACAGCTGGTAGCCGACTCTTGCCAGCTTCAAGATGACAGCTCCTGATGCCATCAGGCTCCAAATAAGTTGTCCTGTGGGAGAGAAGAAGCAATAATTGAAAGTGTTTCAAATTCAACACTGGCTGTTTACTCTCTCCCATATCTAAATGCGCCCACATCTACTGCCAAGTTTCTGAGATGTATGAAAACCTACAGATTCTCTCAGGTAGAAAACTGGTTCCTGTACTGAATAAAAGCCATTGATTGGGTGCTTTGCTCCTTCATATTTCTACAGTTTCCAGTGCTGTCATGACATTTTCTCTCTTTTCCTCACTTTGCTTCGCCCACTAACAAAATCTTCAGTTTAAACTTCCTTTCTTGGAATAAAAATAAAAACATCTTATTTCTGGCAAAAGGAGTCCAAGCATGAGACAGCAGGCCTGGAAGGAATTGGAAAATGAGTCAGGGTTAAGAAAAGCTTCCTAAAGAAAATTTCAGTAAATGCAGAGACTCAAGGCACTGAGATCCAAAGGTAGTACTGTAACCCATCTTTTAGGAAAATAGCAACACCCAAAGATAAACTTTTACTCTGATCACCGAGTGATGTTCGGCAGTAGATCCTTCCCTTACATTTTCTTTCAGAAACGATTTTCAATTCATTATCAGGAGAGAAGAATCTGGGACCTTGAAACTCTCTCTTCCAGAAGGTCCCATAATTCTACATACACATGGGCCCAGGTCCTTCCCTGGATTGTGCCTTTCAGGACCAGAGTGTGTTAAATCATGTTTCAATCAAGAAAGAAAAAGCCTTGTAATATTGTATTCTTAATATTTTGTCCCTTCTGTTCCAGTATCCTCCCTCCCCACAATGTATGACTACATTTCTTGAACTGACACTACTAAAGGAAGCAACTCAAGGATTTTTTTGTTGTTGTTATTATTATTCACAAAAAAAGTATCCTGCTATCATCAATAAATCAACAAACAACAAATGCTGGCGCGGATGTGGAGAAAAGGGAACGCTAGTGCACTGTTGGTGGGATTGCAGATTAGTGCAGCCACTATGGAAAACAGTATGGAGGTATCTCAGGAATCTGAAAATGGAACTACCCTATGATCCAGTAATTCCACTCCTAGGCATCTACCTAGAGAAATCCAAAACTCCAATTCAAAAATCTGTATGCACTCCTATGTTTATTGCAGCACTTTACACAATAGCCAAGATATGGAAACAACCAAAATGCCCATCAGTAGATGACTGGATTAAGAAGCTGTGGTACATTTATACAATGGAGTATTATGCAGACATAAAGAAGAAAGAAATCTTATCATTTGCAGCAACATGGATGGACCTAGAGAACATTATGTTAAGTGAAATAAGTCAGAAAGAGAAAGACAAGTACCATATGATCTCACTTATATATGGAATCTAAAGAAAAGACTATGTGAATGAACTAAGCAGAAACAGTTTTGGGGACACAAAGAAAAAACCGAGAGTTGTTAGATGGGTGTGTGTGGGGGGGTTGGGGATAAGGGGAAAGGTGAAGGGATTTGGAAGCAGCTGGTAACCACAAGATGGCCTCAGGGTTTTTTTGAAAATTAATTTGGGGAAGGTATTCAATAATGTTGTAAAGATTTTGTTGGGTATCCGATGGACATGCGTCCTATTTGGGAGACCACCTCAGGGATACTGTGGATACCTGATCACGGCATTGTACACCAGAAGCTAAACATTAATGAATGCCAACTATAATTTTATATATATAATGTGATGGTTCAGTGTGAGGTCGGAGGGATAGTGGATGGGGGGAGGGGGGTTCACAGTATGAGGGATATAAATGATGAACGTCTAAGTATTACCTTGTTTTGTATACCTGAAACTAATAAATAAATAAATAAATTTAAAAAAAAAAAGTATCCTGAAGTCTTCTATAGACCCAGAACAACTGACGTAATTTTACAATTCTGTCTCAATAGTAATCCTATTACGTGCTTATCCTTGGAACCGGTTGTTTTAGGCTTTGGACACACAAGATCCATAATTGATGAGAAAGGATTCATTTGGCTATTCCTTCAGAATGGACACTGTTCTTATTCAAATAATAAGAACTAACATTTATTAAATGTTGCCCAAGTGACAGGCATCTTATATAGCTTTTTAATGTATTAGCTTATTCAATTGTCAAGCCAACCCTATGAAGGAACTATTATTACTATCTTAATATTATATGTAATATGCAGGAAGAGGAACCACTAGAGCATCTGAAGGAAGCACAGCTCTGCCAAAACCTTGATTTTGTCCCATTGATACTAATATCAGACTTCTGGCTTTTGGAACTGTAAGACATTAAATTACTGTTGTTTTAAACCACCAAGTTCATGAAAATTTGTTATAGCTGCCACAGGACACTAAAGCAATATATAACAAGCTGAATAGAATCATAGAAGACCCTCAGTATGTGTGTCAGTCCTTTTCAGAGTGTTGGACAGGGTATAGGATATTAAGAAAATCTAAGGACTCCAGATATGAAATTTACCACCTGCTGAGTTCTCCATTTCAGGTTTCTCTCCGCTGGAACTGCAGATATTGAAGAGCTGCATTGAGACCCTTAAAGTATGGACATATGGAATTCCTACACCAATGATCTTATTCATTCCTCTACAAAGACCATTTCACAGATGAGAAGAGAGTAAAATGGAAGAATCACAGATATCTTTCTGAAAGATGGTAATGCATCTTTGAAAACTTTCTCTGAGAAAATGGCTCTCAAACTGGTGGCTGAATTTGCAGGGAGATCTTTAGAAAATCTTTGCCACCAATAGGATTCCCCGGTTTTAACCACATGCATGTGGGGTTGTTTATGCAAAAAGAAAGTGACTGAATCTTGGTAAGGTGACTAGACAATGGAAGATTACACTGAGATCTGGATACCCTTGTATCCATAGCGCATTCCCAAAGGGCGCTTCCCTGCCTGGCCTTCAGCCTGATGTCAAGAGTCAAGAGCCAGTTTATCTCACCAAAATGTTAGTAAGGTGAGTCTATTGGGGTGTCTTCCTTCTTAATCTATTTCCTTCTTGCAATAGTAAATTAGTAGAGTTCCTTCTGCTTTTGGTAAATGTGGAGTCCTTTCTTTCATGGTAGGCATGAGTGTGGCACGCAAAGAGTTAGGTGAGTTCAATTATTAAAAGAAATTGAAGACACAAAGAAATGTAAAGATATCCCATGTCCAGGGATTGGAAGAATCAACAGAGTTAAAATGGCCATATTACCCAAAACAATGTACAGATTAAATGAAATCCCAATGGCATTTTTTAAAGAAATTGAACAACAACAAAAATCATTGGATTTGTATGGAATTAGGAAAGACCCCAAATAGCCAAAGCAATCCAAAGCAATCCTAAGGTTGGAGGTATCAAACTCCCTAACTTCAATTTATACTACAAAGTGAGAATAATCAAAACAGCACAGCATTGGCAGATAAACAGACACACAGACCAAAGAAATAGAATTGAGAACCCAGAAATAAACCCACATATATGGGTAGATAATTTTCAACACAGGAACCAAAAACATACAATGGAGAAAAGACAGCCTCTTCAATAAATGTTGCCTGGAAAATTGGAAAGCCACATGCAAAAGAATGAAACTAGACTGTTATCTCTCACCATATATCAAAATCAATCCAAAATGGATCAAAGACCTAAACATGAGACCTGAAACAATAAATTGTATAGAAGAAAGCATAGATACTACATTTATGGACCTTGGCTTTAGGGAGGATTTTATGAATTTGACTTCAAAGGAAAGAGGAGTAAAAGCAAAAATAAATGAATGGGACTATACCAAACTAAAAGTCTTCTGCACAGCAAAAGAAACCATCAACAAAACAAAGAGGCAACCAACCAAACGGGAGAACATATTCACAAACCATGTCCCTGATAAGGGGCTAATATCCAAACTATATTTTAAAAAGTGTACAATTCAACAAGAAAACAAACAATCCAATTAAAAAATGGTTAGACGACCTGAACAGAAACTTTTCCCAAGAAGAGATACAAACGACCAACAGATGTATGAAAAGATGCTCAACTTCACTAGCTATTAGGGAAATGCAAATCAAAACCACAATGACATAATACCTTACACCTGTTAGAAGGGCTATTATCAACAAGACAATAACAAATTTTGGAAAGGCTGTGGAGAAAAAGGAACCTTTATTCCCTGCTGGTGGAGATGTAAATTTGTACAACCACTATGGAAAACAGTATGGAGCGTCCTCAAAAAATTAAGAATAATCATATGACCTAACAATCCCTCTTCTGGGTAGTTACCCTAAAAACCTGAAAACATTTATCTGTAAAGATATATGTACCCCTATGTTCATTGCAGCCTTATTCACAGTGGCCAGAATATGTAAACAACCAAAGTGTCCTTCGATAGATGATTGGATAAAGAAGTCGTGCTACATGTATACAATGGAATATCACTTGGTCACAAGAAAAGATGAAATACTGATATTTGTGGCAACATGGATGGATCTTGAGATTATCACACTAAGTGACATAAGTCAGACAGAAAAAGTTGAGAACTATATGATTTCCCTCACATGTGGGATATAAAACTGAAAGCAACAAAGGAAAACAAGACAAAGAAACAAAAATTCCTAGACACAGACAGCAGTGTAGTGGTTACCAGAGGGTAAGAGAGAATAGGGGTTGTAGAAGAAGGATAAAGGGGTGATAAAAGAATTGTCTCTGGGTGATGGACACACAGTGTAATACACAGATGAAGTATTATAGAAGTGTACACGTGAAACCTATATAAGTTTACTAACCAATTTCACCAAAATAAATTTAATAAAGATTATTAAAAATGAAAGACATAGGAAGTTTCAAGGCTTTGACTGATATATAGTGCTACTGACCATTTTCCAGTACCAATTCACTACTTTCCACCTTTGTATTAGATATTTTAGTTTTTTACAGAGATTATTTCCCTCTCGTTTTAATCCTTGGCAGACATGTGGAAAACAGCCTGTCTGCCGAAATTAGACTGGGGAGAATAGGGGCTAAAGAAGTACGAGATGGGCTGAGGTCTTTCCAGGGTCTGCCTCTGCTCTGCAGGTATAAGTAAACCTATTATAACTTAGCCTTTTCTACTTCAAAGGAAAACTCTATTTAACAAGTAATTTTATCATGTTCTATGTGAGAGATGCTACCCTAAATGCTTTACAAATAGTAACTTGTTTAATCCCCATAACAGCAATTTGATACCATAGGTGCTGTTATTTAAAAGATGTAGGAATTGAACATTACAGAGGGTAACGAACTTAAGATCAAATAGCTACTAAGTATTGGAGTTGAATTCATTTCAATTCAAGAAGTTTTGCTTCTGGATCATTATTTTTTATATTAACAAAACTTGCACTTCTCCCTTTTTTTAGTATCTTTATATTAAGCACATGCAGCTCACTGAGGCTTGAGTGATTCCAATAAATCACCATCCATCATTGATCCCTGCCATGGCAAAAAAAGAGCTTAAAATTTGAATATATGTAAGATATCAAGTACCCAGTCCCTTGACTCACAATTTCATGTCTTTTACACACAGCAGCATCACAAACATGTGTGTGTGTGTTTGGGAGGGGGGTGTTATTCCATCCCATCTCAACAGAGGTACAAGCAATCCTCAACCAGGGTAACAAACCATGGGGTCAGATAAACTGAAATCTGTGTAGAGACGTAGAAGGACACAGAGTCAGTCAGTGCCCCCACCTCTCCCTTTCTCATGTCTCCGCATGTGTCCATGGAAATAAAGAGCACAAAAGCACCAGGGAAAAAAGCTAGCTATTACAGAGAAACGTCCATAATCTCTCCCTCCTCCAAATCTTAGAATCTTGAACAGTCAGAAATACATATTCTTTCAGGCCATCAGCTATTTAATATATTTATTTTGAGTATGGAGTCCCCAGAAAAGTTGTAAATTCCTCAAATCCAGAAACAAGTCTTTTCCTCTTGTACCCTCCTCTTTAAACACTTGAACTTGAATTACATAGGAGGGCAAGGGCAAAAGCTCAGAGGCCCTCCAGAGGGCACTGACGCAAGGAAATTGTGGCACCAGGGGTAGCCTCTTCCTGGTTACACCCTGGGAATTGTCACAGATGTGGTCCCTTTCATTCAAACAGGTTGGCAAACTGCCCAAGTCAAAGGCAGCTTTTGTCCAAATCAAAGGCAGGTTTTGGCCTTCCCTATCAACAACCAGCTGCCTAGTTCCCATGGCCCTGAGCAACTCAGGGAAGGACAGAGACCTTCCAGGAAAAGTGATGGCTGGAGTGGGGGAGGACAGGAGGATGTGGGCAGAGAGTATATGAGCCTGAAATAACACAATCTATGGAACACAGGGCCAAGTTAAGGCAGAGAGACAAGGGGTGGAGCAGCTCTGCTTGGGTCAGTGGGGAAAGAAGTTTGAAATTCACATAACTGAAATGTCCACAGAATACTATAGGAGAAAAGGGGGCTAAAATTAAACTCTTTTCTCTTATAATATTTTTTCCTCTCTCTATTTTTCTTCTTTTTAATCAAGCTGTTCTTTCTTTCGTTTCTGAATACCCCTACTTGCAGATTCCTGCCGGGTCCTTGTTTTATTGGACTTCCCCCACTACCACTTTCCTGACCTGTCCTCTGCTCGCATCACCTTGACATATGTGAAATGTCATTGTATTTACTAAACCACTTCTTTATTTGCTCTTTGACTATCTCACAAGTAGCCTGAAAGCCCAAGCTGCTCTTCCTCTCCTGAGACATAGGCTTAGGATATACCAGTGAAAGGTTAAGGTCTGTTCATTACCATCTACTAGGCCCAGGGTCCTTGATTTGCATATAAGGACATTATGAGTCACAAGAGGGATTTCATCCTTAGCCCCACATATTTCATTCAGTGGAAACTCATTGTACTGGTTTACTATTGCTCTGTGAAATACTCCCACTCTCATTCACATTATTGGCAAAGTTCAGTTCCCTGCAGTTGTGGAACTGAAGTCCCCTTTTCCTTGATGACTGTCAGTTGAGGTGCCACTGTCATCTGCAGACCTTGACACAAGGCTGCCTCCATCTTCTGCGCCAGGAATGGCACAGTGAATCATTTTGGTGCTTTGAATTTCTTGACTTCCCCTTATGCTGCCAATCAGAGAAAACAGCTTTTAAGTGGCTTATGTGATTAGATTGGTCCCACTTGAGTAATTTCCCAGAAATCTCCCTTTTTATTGACTCACAGTCAACTCATTAGTGAGTGACCTTAAATGTATCTTCAAGAATCCCTTCTGCCATATAACATAACATAATTTAGGGGTAGGCATCTCATCATATTTATAGGCTTTATTCACATTGAAGGGGGGATATTATATAAGGTTAAGGGCTATTGGGGTTCATTAGAGTTCCACAAAGCCTGGGCTTTTCTGCCATTCATGTTTCCCTGAGATGGACCTCACTCAAACTTGTATAAGGATATTATTTTCCTATTATTCTTATGAAAGTGCTTAAAGGACTTGAGACCTGAGGAATGTCCGCTGTTACTTTTATGCCTGCCCCTATATGGCCATTCTCTCCCACTCTCCTAAACAGCCTCCACTTGTATAGGACTTCAGCGCATTTCTGTCTACTCATATGTGCCATGGGGGACATATGTGGGCTGACACAGGTGCCTTCACATACAGTGGGTTATGTTATAGAGGAGGAAGATGCCCTACAATTATGCTAGGAGCTTAGGAAACCTGAAACTTTATAATGGGCAGTAAGCACACCTATCCTTTATTCCAGAGGGAGACATGTTTACTGTATTGGACAGTAAGCGTACCTACTTTCTTCACTCTGGGTGGAAATACTATATTTTCTAAAACTACAAATAATCCTTTGCTTTGGAGGGAGATGCCATTCCATTTTTAAAGGCTCAGTACTTCTGCTTGTAAGAAGTGTAGATATGCCAGAATCACATGGCATATATGAATCACATCCAGAATCACATCAGAATTGTTTAACTTCTCTGAACATTCTTTTCTTACTCAAAATAAACAAACAGAAAACAAGAGGGTTCTTTTCACTTGTGAAAATCAATGATTTTAAGAAAAAGATGATTTCTAAGAGTTTCAGAGTCTGGTAAAGATCTGTGGGAAATTGGCAGGAGAGAGATACTGAGCATTTGACAATCTTTAAAAGAATGGAATTGAAAAATAAACGTGCACAAAGCATTGTACAACTAGAAAACCTGTATCATCCCCATGATAAATTCTGAGTAGCACCTAAGATGTATGAGATAGGAATATTCTACAGACAGCTTCTTTGGCTAATACTTTCTTGATAGAATACCTCTTGGTTTTTAATTAACCAAACTCCACACAACGTGTATATCCCTCAGTACATTTTTCAGCCAAAGTTTGTATAAGAAAAATTTACACACGCCTTCCCAAATCTCAACATAAATCTATCAGTAGAATTACAAGTGGGCTATGTTGTACAGGGAGTCATGCAGGGTCTCTGGGTCTGCTCCCCACATAAGAACACAGGATGTGGTGAAGCCAAAAAGGAACACCCACGGAGCCATAGGTAGGGGAGTCATACCAGTATTGTCTCACTGGAGGCTGGATTCACACGACATGCAACCTGCTGTCCGCTTTTCTGCCAACTGACTGACTCCCCATTTGCTAGCTGCAATCCGCCTGTCTGCAATCCGCAATCCACACTCCGCCACTGGCTAGCTCAGCCACCATCTTCTTGCTAGCCTCCATTTTTCTGCTAGTGTAGCCACAGCAGTTATATTAGTGGCCAATGGCTCACTGGTTACAGCTGACGGCCGCCTAGTCACAGCTGATGGCCATCCAATCACAATTGATGGCCATTTACTACCTGAGCCAGCACCTTTGCACGTGAGGCCCAGAGCCTGGAGACTGCACTCCTGGCTCTGTCCCCTCAGGCTAAGTCTCAAGTTACATCCCAAAAACAACTGACAAAAGATGAGAATTACTTGTTCTTTGAAAAGAACACTAAGCATCAACAAAGGGGAAGATGGTGGTGGGAGAGGCACCACTAAATCATAGTACTTCATACAAAGACAATAAAAAGTTTTTAACAAAAACACACTAATTGTCTGCCAATCAGGAAGTTGAGTTTCAAAGAATTTTCCATTTGAACGTGATAGTTTGATATTTATATGTGGGTGTTTATGTGTTTTAGACAATTGGTTGTGAGGTTGGGGTGGAACATACTGCATCATAATTTTTTTTAATTTAAAATAATGAGATATAAACTTATCGGTAGAATTTTTTACCCTGAAGTTAGATTTTCAGGGAATACTTAGAGTTGGATTCAATTGAAAGAGTTATCATCTTTTTCTTTCTTTTTTGTCATCCTCACCTGCTACCATTAGATTCTACATAAGTACTGGTCATTTTCATGAGTTTGGGAGAAAGGGAAAAATCAGGAGATGAAACGGACTGTCAGTAGGAAGAATGTTCTGTTGATTCTTTTCTGCTTCTCTCGTCCGTGGATCTCTCCTTAAATATCTTTATTATTCCCAGTCCTGATTTTCTGAATCCCCTTTCTGGGCCACGTAGTTGCTCTTATTTTGCAGTCTCTACCAGAAGATCTTTTCTCACTCTCTTTGCTTCTCAGGGACATAAGAACTGGGCACCCGAGAGCACTCAGAGAATAAAACTCCACCTTTGCCTGAAGGAAAGTTGGTATTGACTGTAAGGAGGTACCTTATATTGGGCAGTGCCAGCCTGAGCCCGGAAGAGCCTCTCCCCACACAGGAGTTTCTCTGAGTTCACAGCACCTGTGTTCTTTCTCAGCGCTGTGGGTTTGCTCTGCTGACTGGCTAGGCTTTGATTTTGGCTCTTCCCTTCTCTCAGGTCCTGTTATGACAAATCTTCCCCATCTAGTCTGACCAAAGCACTCAAGGTAGACAGTAAGTGAGGGGATGTAAAAGGAAGTCCTTCCCTGCCTCCACTTCCAATGTGTACATTTTATAATTTAACAAACATGAAACATTTCAGTGTAATTTATAATGGTTAATATTCAACTCAATAGTTGTTAACTCAATTTATTAAATTTACCTGGTTTGTCGACTGTCTATATTATTTTTAATTTTCATTTTAGGAAAGATAGGAATAAATATTCTTTTAAAGCAATTATTTGAAATGCTCATGATTGTTTGCAATTTTGATACTGATGAGGAATCAGTAGCCCCAGCTGCTGTGGCCAATGATCTTGAGCTGTAAAGAGAAGCCGGTAAAAGGATAAAGCATATAGATAAAAGAGAGCACAGACAAGAGAACCCCGGACAAATGGCACTTGAGCCCTGACTGGAGTCAGCTCAAAGCCTACCTTACTGCTAGCTTTTCTTAGTTATCTGATCCAGTAAATACCTTTACTTCTGAAAGCCAAATCATGTTGGAATCTTTCTTACAATTACAAATGCCCTATCTCATACAGTGGGCTTCTACAACTAGAAGAACAGGATTTGGCCCCCCAGCTCACCTGCCATTAAAGGGAGAATTCAAACTAAAAGAGTAACTGATACAAGCACAATCACTGTGAACTGTTCTAACCCATTTTATGACATTAACCAGGGCAGAAAATCAAGACCCATGGCATTTCAAAACCATAGATTCATTTAAAGTGAGGGAAAGTGTTTTCACCAAAGATGCTAAGTAAATGCTTAGCCAAGGCAGTCTATCTTAGAAAGATCAAAAGAAATTTAACAATCATCAATAAATAAAAAAAAAATGACTGTCCATTCATCTCAGCTATTTATTTGAGAAGCAATGCCCTTACAATGGCAATGTAGTGTTCTTGGCCAGTATCGATAATTTTGTCAAAGGTCTCATATGACAATTTCTTTTCCAGATTAGGGAACTAGCCAGGTACACTTTTTTTCCACAATAGAAATATGTGTCCAGGGAGAGGAAGTGTAATAAGGTGGAAAGCAGAATACTGGTCTTGAAATATACGGATAAACAAAAAGTCTGGGTCTTGCTTTCTTTCAGGTAAGAGAATTTTTGTTTTCAAAAAAACCTTTATTTTTTTTATTCAAAAAATATCAATAGGAATCCTGCCAGCCATTGAAGTCACCTCAACTCCAACATGACTGAGGCCAGAATGTTTTAAAGCCCAAGGACAAAGGACCTGCTGTGGTCGATTCTCACAAGTGACCTCAACAGACAGGGCAACACATAATTCAAAGGACCAGTGCTCCTATTCAAACTGTTTGCCAGACAACCATGGCATTGCAAGTATAGATATTAAAATATATTGAAAATCTTTATGGCAATTTGACAGATACATTTTTGTTATTGGTTTTCACAGATATGAAAGTTAAGTATGTGTTTTAATTCTCTCTTTTATACATTTTTGCATTTATTCATTTCTATTCTATTTTACAGATATCATTTCATGATAGATTGGAAATCTTTTAACTTCAAAATAAGAATAATAAAAAAATAACCCAGTTTCTTTATCTAAGAAGTTTAAGAAGTTCTGTTCTAAACATTGTAAGAGGCTAGGCCTAAGGCTGGTTGTGTCATACCGCCAGGCCTTTGGGAATGTGTGGGCAGTAGAATGTTGGGAGAGCAATGTCTTCATATGTAACCTAAATCCTACGTGAGCAAAGTCGACAAATCTCATCACAAATATACCAGTAGGATCTATATTTATTCATTTTCACATGGGCTGAGACAAGACCCACAGAATCTCTTCCCCCATCCATTTCCTCCTTCTCAGTGTTTGTCTAGGAAACTAAAGCACACAACACAGGTAATTGCAGATTAAAATTTTTATTATTGCTCTTTGAAAGCTCAGGTTATGTAATGCAGAAAGGAGCCTGAAATGAGGGTGGTGGGGAGGAAAGGTCAGAATGATGTGGTCAGGTTTGGTATGTAGAGAAAATATTCCCTTCCTGGGTGGGTCTTCTCACTTGGTCCCATGTCTGTGACGAACTGTACACGAAACTCAGGCTGTTGACCCCTACCTGACTTAGTTCTTGAACTTGCAGATATAGGGCAAATTCTTATAACAGTGATAGTCTTTCCATGACAAATATCCTGGAGAGACAGAAGAGGTAAAGTGAATGGGGCTGGTGGAGACTGTATCCGGGATTTTGGCTTAGGATTCAAAGCCCCTCCCTCCTCTCCACCAGGGTCCTACTCCAGGGGAAGGAGACTCAAATAGAGGAGAGTTGACAGGGAATGGGAGAAGACAAACCAATATTGCATTTCTTACCTGAGGAGGATTTCCTGAAGGTCAGGCCCTGAAAGCAGGGACAAAGGGCTAGCCAGAAGGTAGCTCCCCTCTTACTTACCTGAGCTTCGTGACAGGCTCCCACAGTAGCCAGGGTTTGAGACTGTGGAAGGATCGGTCTCCCAGGCATAGTAATTCATAATATCATTGCTACTCCATGTCCAACCATCTGCACTGGACTCAGTGCCCTATAGAGTAGAGGATGGAGCTGGGTGAGGTTGAATGGCCATGAAAGTGGTCCTATAATCCTCTCAGCTAGATATCTGATCCCTCCCACAGCATCATGAAATCTGTTCTGTTCATCCACATGCTGCCACGGAACTCTCTTCTGGGAAACTTTCCCTAACTCCTTGTTCCTATTGGCAAATGCTAAAGCCAATAATCACTAAGACCAATGGTACTACTCAAAGTAATGTTACTAGCTGAACAAAAATTGGTGGTGCCTTTGTAACTACCCTCAATCTTAAACATAATGTCAGTTTTGTAGGGGAAAAGGGCATCTTATCTTCATTTTGAATTCCTCAGTACAGTATGTGTAGTCTCAGTGAAGTTCAGAGAACTGAGTTACAAGACATCATATGTGAATTCTCTAAAAACTTGACAAGAGGCAGATTAACTTCAACTGGAGATAAGGATCCTCCACAAAACTTATCTCTTCAGCTCACCTCAAGGCCCTCCCATTTCCCCAAAATTCCCCCCAAAGCTTTGAGTTCTGGGACATTCTAGGGTATTTCCTGAGCAGGCACAGGAAACAGGAAGTAGACCTGGGTAACAATAGCAGTCAGAAAAGTAACAAGAGAGGAGATGTTATCACACCTGTGTGGGGTCATGGAGCCCAATCCAGACGTTTGATTGGATGTTCAAATTATTCTTGACAAGAGAGGCCACGAAGTATGCCTCAGCCCCACTGAGTACAGACACAAGGTTTCCTGAGCGTCGCTTCTGGCAGGCAATCTGTGTGGGGAAGGGAGAGATTGAGGAGGAGCTTGAGACGTCATTGAAGGAGGACAGGGCTTACGTAGATGAGAAAAGATGTGTGTGCAAATGATGAGGGGCTCATTCTCATGCTCAAAAATGTCTGGAGAATGGAGACCACCTTCTCTCCCTCTGGTCTCAAATGTACTTTCCCCTCTCACTCCCAGCTGCAAATGCAACTACTCACATTTGCTTCTGTCCAGGATTTTGGTGTCGTAAACACTGCATAGCAGTGGGAAAGAAAGGCATAGGAGCCTGAGGGACACCTCAGCCTTGGAGAGGTTTGTTCCTTCTCAAAGTCTTCACCTGCGTTGTAAGGAAACAAAGGAGAGAATGGAGTGAAATACAGAGTGGGTACTGGGGGTGGGAGTTGACCCTAGGGAAATACCTATGAGGTAAGGGCTTGTGGAAGTGACACTAATCTCCTCACTACCTCTTACCATTGCCAGCACTTTCAGGATTACTTGATCTTGAACCAGCCCCATGAAATGAAGGACCATCTCTTTTCTTTTTTCCCTTCCCCTTCCCTTTTATTCAAAAGTCCAATGCTTCCCCCACTCTGAGCAGACTGTTCCCACACTGGGTTCTCCATGTTCTGCTTCCTATTATCTCATTGTTGACCCTTCATGCTTTTTCTCTTCACTCTGCCAACATAGATTAGAATCCACTGACAAAATATAAACTACCTCATTCCATTGTTAATGGACCACTGTGGTGCCTCCCACCACTAGTAACCAAAAGGAAGCAGTGATGATGGAGGAATTGCAGGCAGTTTCCTTGTGGGAGGATATACCTCACCATTGCCACATGCATCACACAGGAGGCTTCCTCCTCCTCTTGGCCGTGAGCATTCACAGGGAACTCAGTGTTACAGGCAGTGAAATCTGACCTTGCACCTGAGATAGAAGCATCAGGCAGGAGAGCAGCATCCAGGACATGCTGGGGAGGGCCATGGATGACAGCATCGTGTCTATAACTTAAAGAAACAATCAGAGATCATTTAAAAAGTGTGGTCAGAGAGAGTGCATGCAGAGACCCCTCTCTTCTCTCTCTTGTCTTTTACTTTTTTCCCCTAGGAATGAATTGATCTTGGTGATATCCATCCCATTCTCTAGTTCTGCAAAGAACCCCTCCTGAGACCTCTCAGGACCACCTTTGCTGAGTCTCAGAGATACTGTGTTCTCAGAGAACAGAAATATTCATATACCTTCTCCAAAAATGCATGAGGTAAATCCCTTGCCTCAGTTCTCAGCTTTCAGAGCTCCAACTTACCTGTGTTCCAGGGATCTGCAATGGTTTGTGAGGTCAGAACAAACTTGCCTCTTATAAGAGGATTTGAAGGCGGGGCTCTGATATAAATAACAAACATGTGGCGCTAGGACAAATGCCATGGCAAGGGATTGCGAAGAGTTCAAGGAGATTCCTGCCATGGGGAGGAGTCTCTTCCCAGCAAAGGCTGGGAATTACCACAGCTGTTGTTTCTTTCCTCTTAAGAGATGAGCATTTGCCCCAGGAATGGGTGAAGTTTGCTCCTTTCCCTGTCTCTTCCTTGTTAGAGGCCTGTGGCACAAAGTAGTATTACATTATTAAGAGGGACTCTACTGGAGTAGTTCTTCTGGCTGATATCTCAAGAACTCACTTATTTAAGCATACATGTGTATTTCTTGCTATGGTGTAGTAAAATTATTTTAAAAACTAATGGATTACAAATGGGGGTGGGTATGGGAATCACAAGCATCACAATAGGTGAGGGCATAGAAGGAACTAAAGCTAAGAGTAGCAGTGATGGTTCAGAGTTGCCTCTTAAACATGGTAGCTAATTTTAAAGAAAAATTATCATTTGTTCAGAATCATCTGACAAGTCAATAAATAAGCCAAAATCTAAGGAAAATCAGATCATTAAACTTGCCTTGCCAGTTGTTTGAGAGATGGAGCTTCCTTGATGGATAATGATAATGTACAAGAATGAAAGACAGTGAAGGAGTGTGGGGACAAAGCCCCCAAAAAACAGTTTACAGGCTCTCGGCCTCACATAGAAAGGTGCTGGCTCAGGTAGTAAATAGCCATCAATTGTGATCAGATGGCCAGCAGCTGTGGCTAGTTGGCCGTCAGCTGTAACCCGTAAGCCATTGGCCACTAATATAACGGCTGTGGCTACGCTAGCAAAAAAGAATGGGGGCTAGCAAGAAGATGGTGGCTGGCAAGTGCGGACTGCTGTTAGGCAGATTATGTAGATCCTGCTTCCTGTGTCTCCAGCCCAGCCGCCAGCGAGAATATGTTGGTTTGACTCCCCTATCTATGGCTCCGTGGGTGTTCCTTTTTGGCCTTACCGTGTCCTGCGTTCTTGGGCGGGGAGTGGGAGCTGAGACCCTGCACGAGAAGGAGTTTAAAAGAATTAGTAAGAGCTAAAGAGGGGTCAGAGCAGGAACTGGATGAAATTGGAGACATGATCCTGTATTACATGTAAATTAGGTATCTACAGTATCAAGGTGCTCACTATACCAGACTGCTAACAACTTCCTTGCAAGAATGTCATTTGGCTGTGGTGAAAATCACTTTTATTACATTCTTACTGGGAGGGTCAGCCTCATGTGAGAATACTGAGAAAATTCTGTAGTCAGATTTACTTCTGAGTTAGCAATTTGGGCAACTATGAGATACATACTATGTGGTTCACGTTTTGTTTGGTCAGTCTGGGAAAAATTTAAGCTGGGGTTTTCTACAGACTCTGACTCGCATACTACTGTTGTAGACCAGCTTGTGTGCAGGAGTCTACTGTAGTGATTTGTAATGGGCTCGTGCAATTAAGTAATTGATTCATGTTCTCAGAATCGGAAAGTCAGTAGAACCAACAAATAATCCAATAAGCAATATAGCCAACAGATTATTTTGTTGAAAAGGAAGAAAAATGAATTACTTCATGAAATATATACAAAAATATATAATGGCACCTCGGGTTCTAGGAAACTTCTAAGACAGTTGGGTGGGGTGGAGTCCCAGCTGAGTCAGCTGGGTGGAGCAACAGAGCTCATCAGGCCCATCAGATTCAGATTTGACCTATGGGGGGCAGGCTCAATGCAGGCAAAATGGTGCCCACTTGCGAGCTGCACAGAAGGACGATCCCTCACCAAAAAAATGTCTACAGTCCTCCAGTCCTCCCCTTCTGACTCAGTATGCACCTCTGTGTGTTTCTGAGGCCTCCTGACACTATCCCTCTGCCAGAGCCCAAGGTAAGTGCCAGCAAGTGAGTGTGTCTGTGCGCGGGCCGTTTAAGAAGACATCTGGGTTCCCTGCAGCTTTCCTTCTCAATGGTTGGAATCCCCACTGTTTTTCGCAGCCAGATCTTGTGAGGGCTCCTCTGCCCGGCACCAGTACTCTGAGCTGGGGAGCTTGGTGTAGGGGACTGGGGTCCCTCACTCCTCGGGGGGAACCTCCAAGGCCAAGATAGCCCTCCTGATTCTCAACTGTCACACAGAGGTTTGGGGTCCATTCCGCATCTCCGTCCCTCCTACCAGTCTGGAGGTAGCTTCTTCTGTGTATTTTCAGTTATAGGACTTCTGCTTGACTAGACTTCAGATGGTTCTTCAGGTTGGTTGTTATTTTATTTAGTTGTAATTTTAATGTGTACATGGGCGACACAGGCACAGTGTTTACTCCACCATCTTGCTAGGAACCTAGAGTATGTTCTTGAATTCTTGAAAAACTCAGTGTCATGGAAGAAGGAAATAATATTAGATTCCAATAATCTAAAGGGATATAGCAACCTAATCTAAGGGCTAAATTTTAATTGGGTCTTTATTAATAAAGTAAGTCATTTGAGGGACAATTGGGAAATATGAATATGGACTGATATTTTATAACGCCACACGCTTAAATTTTTTTCTCTTCATAATAGTATTATAGTTAAATAAAGAATTTCCTTACTTTTAATATTTATGGTGAAGTACTTAGAGGTAAAGTGTCATTATATCTGCAACTTGCTTTCAAATTATTCAAGAAAAAAGTGTGTGCGTGTGTGTGTGTGTGTGTTTGTAGAGAAAGAGATGGACCAAGGATGGAGAAACAAAGCAAATATTGTAAAATGATAACAATTACTGACTCTAAGTGGAAAGTATGAGTGTTACTCCTACTATTCTTTCAACTCTTTTGTATGTTTAACATTTTCCAAACAGAAAGTTACAGTTTAACTTACATATTCCCTATCAGTAATAACACATTTTCACATCATTACTATAATCTAGAAATAGCATAATAGAGCAATATTTATATACAATCATATATACATGTACATATTAAAATAATTTTTAAGAATTCAAATAAATTATTAAAGAATTGTAAATAAATATTAAAATATGTGAAATGTTTCAGGGTTAGGCTACCTGAGTTTTGGCTATATAAACAAATAAAAACAAGAAAAAATAATTGGGTGATTAATATTCTGTGTCCAACCAGAAACAAAAATAATGTCTTCAGATTTAAAACTTTAATCATCAGGCTCCAACTTTCAAAGCAGAGCTTAAACAGCTTGGAGCATGGAAAACCTCTGAGTCCTTTGTTTATCTGTAAGAAGCGGAATGAAATGTGATTTTTCCATAATCTCATCCTTTTCAAGCTATACGTGGTTTACTATCCTCCCAAATCCTCCCCATTACCAGGTAGAAGACCGTAATCTCAGATCCTCCTATGAGAAATTATTAAAACTCGATTTTTTTTTATTGAAATAATGTGTTATTTATAATAAACTTTAAGGTTATAATATCCCTAACCACAATGTAAGAGATTTGTTTCACATGACAACTCACTAAACTCACTAAAATTTAGTTTAGTTTTACTTGTTCTTTCTAACAATCCTTATTAATCAGACACAGAGAAGTTCGTTCAAATACTACGTTTAGAAAGCCGGTTTTAGATTATTTACACTCCACTTCTTGGTGGTGAAAAAGGAATCCTTAGTCTTGGAGTAACCAATGCTAAACTTTAAGAAGTTTTCTTTGCCAAAAGATAAGATGTCCAGCCCGTACTTTGTAATCCATGTTATCTTTCAAGTCCAACAACATTAATATTTGCAGATCAGCCTCAGTATGGTTTTCCTTGGAATTAATACAAGAAAGATGGCTCAGCAGAGCCCAGGTCAAAAACAGCTTGGAAATATATTTTATTGAAGATTTATCACTACAGTACACCCCTTTGGGATATATTAACCGAACATCCAGGATGCTACTTTAGTCCTTTTGTATTATCCTAAAGTCTATCAGAAGAAATGGGAAAGGGATAATAAAATGAGGCCCCATGTACTTGTGAAACAAGGCAGACTGGCCAAACCTCAAACTTCCTGAGGCCAATAAAGGAAATTATCATGTCCAGGTCCAGAACTAAGGTTAGATGTTTAAGTCAATGTCAAGGAACAAAGCCCAAGTCCACAACCATGTTACATGATTAAGATCAATATCAACATTCTGGACAAATCCAGGTCCAAGTTTTAGGTCTTTGTCCAGTTCCATTGTCCAAGTCCAGATGATAAATTTAGATTAAGGTTCAAGATCAAGGTCTGAGATTCTGGTCTTGGTCTGAAATTCAAGTTTGAAGTTATGGTTCCAAGTACAGGTAATAGGTCCAAGGTCCAATTCCAAGATCCATATTCAGTATAGGTTCATGCTCCAGGTGCACAATTGAGATCCAATGTACATGTTCTAGGTCAGTTCCATGTTCGTGATTGGTTTCCTGGTCCAAAGTTCAGGTTTAGGTTCATGTTAAATATGAATCTCAATTTCCAGGTCATTCCAAGTGCTGATATTTTTCTCCCTCTTTGGCCCCATGACATCTCTCCTTTATAACATCTGTCAGTTGCCCTCAATTTTATCCCCCCTTTTCTTCTTTCCACCCAAATATAGCATATGCTGATTCCCCAGGATTTTTTCCCCTTTGCTTCAAATTAATTTTCTTATTCCCCTCTTCTGACACTTACTAATTCTTCCCTATTTCTGCACATTCTTCCCCTTCTCTTGTCTTATGACACACGCTGATTTCTCCAATATTTTCATAAGCTTTATAAGAGCAAGAAGGCTCAGAAGTAAACATTCCTCTCAATTTCATTTTCCCAGTATGGATACTTTTTGTCTCTCTATGCCAACTGCTTAGGACATGAGTGAGAAGAGTTTAGGAGTGTTATAAATACTGAGTCTTTACTTCCTGTTATTTTAACCCAAAGGTGATATCTTGGCTGGTTATAAAATTCTGTGGGAATAGACTTTCCCCTTTAGCCTTTTATACAAATTGTCTATTTTCTTCTGAAATCTAATATTTTAGGAGAAGAGGAAAACTTATTTTTCCCCTCTTTTTTAGAACATGATGATCTTTCTACCTGGGCTCAGATAGTATTTTATTTATTTTATTTTTCCTAAATTATTTACTTTTGTTGTTCTTCTCCACTGAATTTTGACCATTCCTCAAGCCTGTACCAAAGTTATAATTTCGCTTCTTTTTCATGTCAGGTCTATTCCTTAGTGCTTCCTTAGTTTCAGATCTATTATAAATTTTGTTTTTTGTTTTCCTTATATATCATGGTAAAAAGATGATAAATGTGGAATACAGACTACAAAGAGCAGAAGATTTATAATTTGTACAATTGAAGGAGAAAAACAGAAAAAGAACAGAAAAAAATTAGTCAAGGAAATGATAAAAATAAAACTTTAAAGGGCTGTCTAAATCTAAAAACTTCTGGGTCCCTACAGAGAAAGAGGGAAAGAGAGAGAGAGAGAGAGAGAGAGAGAGAGAGAGAGAGAGAGAGAGAGAGAGATCACTTACTATCAAGATGACTTAAAACTAGATAAATGAACTTCAAGAATAAGAAAAAGATATCACCATCATAACATTTTCACTATGGTATTCATCTGTCTTGAATCTCCAGTACTCTCTTCATTGATAGCTTCTTGTTCTGAGAATACAAAGAAACTTGCAAGTTTTCTTTTCTCTTGAATTCTAACATGTACTTTTGAGCAGTGTCTTTTATCCATACCCTTTGTTGTTTGTTTGACAACATATTTACAGAGATCCAAGGTAGATCATCTTTTTATTCATCTTTGAATAAAATGTTTATTTATATTGTGTTTTTCCCTAGAAAAAAATGTGTTGGAGGATTACACTCAACTCCTGTCTTTATTTCCTTAGATACTTTTAATTTTTCACTCAGTGTCTGAGTTGGAAGACTAAGTGTTAGTGGTTTGTAATCTATGTTAGATCAGATATTGCTTGAGCATGGGAGGTGGGTGGCAGTGGTATCTGGAATGAGCTGGCAAAATGAGCAGTTGGCAGCTAGTAATTTTAATTCTAAAATTAGAATTAGCTCTATTTTCAATTTGTCAAATTTGAAATACCATTTATACGTGGTCCCTTGGTTAAAATGTGAAGCTACCTCAGATGTCATCTTTACCCTTGTTTTGTGGTGAGCAAGTTATGAAATCCCCTTGGCTCCCAAACTTTCTGTTGCATGGTTACTAACTTATCTCAGTTGGCTTTCATCTGAATCTCAGCTCGTTGTTAACCAATATTCCCTCTGCCCTGTTTCATCTGGTATCTCTTTATGAGTGAAGAAACTGAATGGCTTAAGAAATTTGGTTTTGTTTTGTTTATATAAAGAGAACTATAGGAGTTTATGTAGGAATTGACCTGGTATATCTCTAGATTATTTTATTCATAGTTGAATATTGTTAAAGCTGGGTGATGGGCACATGTGGATTATTACATTATTTCCTCTGCTTTTATCATACTTGACATTTTCAATGTAAATTTTCAATGTAAAACGTAAAATGAGACAACACAAATGGAAAACTACCTAAATATCTCTCCCTATCCTTATGATTTCAAAAAAGGATTGTTTTCAGGGCCTTTTCCTACCCTTCATCTTAATTATGAGGTCTGACAATTAAGTTTGAAAACATGCCACTGTGTGCTTACATTAGCAGCACTGTACAAAGAGCTTAGTAAGGTTTCATAACCTTGGTATATCAGGGTCTCACAGCTGTGTTCATGTTGATGTATGGTGGTGTCTTGCTGAGTGGTGTTCATTATTGTTGTTGCATACTTTTACGTGCTATCTCAAAAAATATCTGAGTTGAATTAGAGCAATGAACAAACATTAAATTTCTTGTTAAACTTGGCAAGAGTGGAAGTGAAATCAAGGACATGTTAGTTCAAGTTCATGGGGGATAATGCCATGACTAAAATGGCAGTGTACAAATGGATTGAACGTTTTTCTGAGGGGAGAGAATGTGTCACTGATAAAGAAAGGTCATGGCAGCAGTAATGAGCAGTACTGATGAAAACATTGCAAAAATTTGTTGAATTGTTGATCAAAATCATTGGCTGACTGTGAAAATCATAGCAGACCAAGTAAACATTATTAGAGAAAGAGTTAGGAAAACCTTAACTGAAAATCTTGGCATGACAGAGGTGTGTACCAATATGGTCTCAAAGGAGCTCACCGATGAACAAAACCAAAGGAGAGTTGAGGTTTGCCAAGATCTTTTGGAGAAGCAAGACGATGTTTAGGACCATGTTATTACTGGTGATGAAACATGGGTGTACCAATACGGCCCTGAAACAGAGCAACAAAGTACACAATGGAAGTCAGCCAATTCTCCACAACTAAAAAAGTTCTGTCAGTCAAAATCAAGAGTCAAAATGATGTTGCTAACCTTTTTAGAAAACAGAAGGATTATTCATTACGAATTTGTACCAACTAGACCAACAGTTAACCAAGTTGACTATTTGGAAGTGCTGAAAAGTCTGTGTCAAAAAGTTAGATGTCCTGAACTTTTCGCCAACAATTCATGGCTCTTGCATCACGACAATGCACCGGCTCACACGGCACTGTCTGTGAGGGAGTTTTTAGCTAGTAAACAAATAACTGTATTGGAACACCCTCCCTACTCACGTGATCTGGCCCCCAATGACTTCTTTACCCAAAGATAAAGGAAATATTAAAAGGAAGACATTTTGATGATGTTCAGGACATCAAGAGTAATCCGATGACAGCTCTGATGACCATTCCAGAAAAAGAGTTCCAAAATTTATTTTAATGGTGGACTAGGCACTGGCATCGGACTGTAGCTTCCCAAGGGGAGTACTTTGAAGGTGACCGTAGTGATATTCAGTGCTAAGGTACTGTTCGTGAACTTAATTTTCAGACCTTGTATATTCAGAGCTGTGCACTGTTCTCTATGTGTAAAGTGTTCTTTGTACATGTCTTTATTTGACCCAAATTTCCTGAACCTGGTATGTGTATCATGTGGACTTGTGACAGGTTGATTAAAGATGGATTTTACTATACTATTTTAGACTTTTGTTCATTAAGATGGGTTGCTTTGGGAAAGGGGAGTTAAACGAACAATATTTTTTTTAAATTTTTTATTACCAAGAGACGGTTGGGAAGGGCATATATTAATTTAACATTGCTCTAAAAAACACAAAACCCAAAACTGTACTGATATAAATAATCATAAAAATATCACTGCCAAATATAACACTTTGTTGCAGGAAGGGACACTCGATAACTTTTGAAAATTGATTCTCTTCACAAGGCCCTAACTCCTTCTCTGTTGAAATTACAATTCTTTTTTGAGGCCACAGCACCTAGTCCTAGGAACAAAGTGATCTCAGTTCAAGGGACTATTAGCCCTTCTTCCAATTATAAGTGAAGTTTCAAAATATGTTTTTCTCCATCCCATTGTGCCATTATTGTGAAAAGCAATTAATAATATAGTATATTATTTAATTAATAATGATTTTTCCATAGAAGAGTGCATAGTAATTAGAAGATCCTTTCTGATTTCAGAAATGTGAGTATGACAAAAATACATGTGCTAGAATTGCCGAAATATGCAAGTCTACTGCTTTCTTGGACCAAAGCAATCTGAAGTTTCTTCAAACCTCAGGTGCCAACAGTCAAACCCAGTTGCAGCTCATCCAAGCTTAGCCTCTGCAGCCCTGCTGCGGGTGCGGGGGGCGGGGGGGGCAGATTTTCTGAGTCTGGTCCTTTTGTCTGTGAGTTGAGGCTTTGCAGTGATTCCTTATTGCCCCATGTCTCTGGTTTACCAGGATACCAAGCTTTCTACAGACGCTGGCTGTCTTGGGCCATCTCTATCATCTCTTTCCTGTCCAGTCTTTTTCAGGAAGGTCGTGTGTTAAATCTCCTTCACCTTATCTTGGAGTGAAGTTACTAGCTCCAGCTCAATTCTGCATCCTTTGCCATCATTTTCTCTACTTTGAAATTATAAAACTGTCCACTCCTCTCACTCAGACTCAGAAAGAGTAGCCCCTGGAGAGTGAGTAATAACACTTGGAATTGTTTTGTGCTGCCTATCATCCCCTTGTTTGGCCATGTGAACCACTCCACAGAGAAACGGTCCCCACTATTGTAGATAACATGATATCCTGTGGCTCCCTTGTTCCTTGTTTAGCATAGCATGTTACTACAGTTTTATGAACTGCAGGGAGCCAGTGATGATAGTCGGGTTAAAACCAAGAATTGCCAACCTAAATACAGTGGTCCTATGTATAGCATTTAGTGCCATGGCTGCCTTACAGGTAAACACAGTGGGATCTGTTTTCTAGGGAAACATTTTTGAAAGAGTGAGCATCTGTTTTATCTGGAACCTCCTCCCCAAACTAACCCACACAGCCTACAGTTGTCACAGCCACATCTTCATTATGGGCAATTTTTTCAGGGAAAAAGAAATTCAACCTAACAGCTGTCATACCATCTCTTTTAACATCCTATCCTCTTATGATGAAGGAAATCACAACTAGTCAAGTTAGGAAGAAGTGACTACTGATGTTCTGATTTAAATCAGTGAAGGTCTCTCTCCACCTCTGCAAATCTTGACTATTATAATAATTACAGCAGCTCTGAAGTGCTTGCACTGTGTAGTTTAGTAGTTCTAGCCCATCTCAGATCTTTACTGGGCTGCACCAAGAAGAGAAAACCAAAGAATTTGATGAAATAAGATAAAGTTAAATTGACTCAATTAAACATTTTCCTTGTGAGTATGTTTTATGTATATATTTGGGAGTATTACAATATCCTCTATTTATAAACAAGGATAGATAGTAAATTTTGTTTTACTTCTTTTTGTTTTTAATGAAATACAGAATTAGCAACCTGTGTTAGCTTCCCATATCTAGTCTACGAAATGCAAAACCTTGATAAATACTTCTATAATTCATGGTTACTGCAAATACTGGATAATATCTGATGCAGAGGATTATTTAATAAATTTGTTGTTTTCATCATTATGTCCATCAAGAAAACTGGTCATTTGAGGATATTGGGTTGTGCTCTTCTAAGTTTCTTTTCTCCATTTGTGAACTCAGGAATGGCAGGTGAAATTAGCAATGACTTTAGTTACAGAAAAGGGAAGATGTGTGCTGTTTTTGCTCGTGCCAGGGTGTTTATAAATCAACATACCATTGTCACTTACGATTCCATACTTTGTGCCATGGTAACTTACCACTCTGGCAACAGCTGATTAAATGAGGGTGAGGTGCCTGAAGTTTTAATCATGGTGGGAGGCCTGGGATAAAGTCTCTGCCTAAAACTAGTGTGCTAAATTTGATAGTGTCCAACCAAGGTAAAGACATTCTCCTCTTTATAAAATTTAACACAAAACTTATTGAGAAGTATCAAGTGTAAAAGTATAGATATACATTCATCCATCCATTCATTTATTCTACAAACAACCATTATAGGAGCCATGTCAAAGGAAGAAAGAAGTGGCAGGAACAGGAAATAAGAGATGCTTTCTTCTTAAGAGAGGAGCACTCTACCATCCATTAGAATAGCAGACATTTGTTGCATCCTAAACTAAAATGACTTCACTTTTATGTGACAGTTTCTGGGTTCTCTTTTATCACATGTAACAAATCCAGCTCAAACTAGCTTGCACAAAAAAGATGGTTATAAAGATAAAAGCTTGTCTCATATAACTAATAATAGAAAAAATGTTGGGAAGTATTGGAAGAATCTGGGCGCAGGATCTCTGCCATCAGACTGTTCCCTGTCTCCCATCGTTGCACCTCCACTTCAGTCCTCTTTCAGAATTTTTCGTTTTCTTTTTAGAAAATTAGCAGAATGGTTTCTTCTACTTCTCCCATACCCTAGGCCTAAAATATAGTCTCCATGTTACAGGCCAGCTACCAGAGAGATCCTGATCTCTGCCAGTGTCCATTCCCAATTCTAAGTTACCAAGAAAGGGTTTTCGTTGTCTCAGCTTGGATCAGCTTCACGTAAAAACAGCTGTTACCACTTTTATTATATAGCTAGAGGAAAGAAGGTACTTCATAGGAAAAGTGTTCAGAGTTGAAAATCCAACTAAATGTCTGCCAGTTTTTGTGCGTTTCTACCTACCTCTATGAAACATAACTTCCTATGTCTTGGAACCCAGAAGCTAAGTATAAGTGTAAGTTCTTTTCTCTGGAAAAAAAAAAATTCATAAGTTTGAAAAAATTGTGGGATAAGGACATTCATATATGGTATTATGGCCAGAGACCCCTGAAATATCTGAATCCATGTCTAAATTGTACCTGTCCATAAGTTTTCTGGTAGAAGGGTCAAAACAAAGGAAACTTTAATACCGTGTTTTCTTTTTTTGTTTTATTTTACTTTTTAAAAATTTATTTTATCGTCGTAAGAACACTTAATTTAAGATCTACCCATACTTTCATATGCTCTTTTTTCTAAGATACTTATTGAGTTTCTGAATTTGACGTGTAGTAAATTTTTTTGTAGTAAAAAGATTATGTTTACATAAAAGTCTACTTATTAACAAGTAAAGGCAATATGAACTGCTAAATATCTTGGATCACATCAGAGAATTTTTAAGAATTTAAAAATCCTAGGAAATAACCTAGGAAAGGTCATTGTGACTATTTAATGTTTCATAAGTCTGTCATTCAGGTAGACTCTTTAGCGATCAAAAATTTTTGGCTTAATAGTAGGAGATATATGACTTATTAGGAACAAACAAAACAAGTTTAACCGAATATTAAATGCTGATGAAAACCTAGTGTTTTTCAATAAGCCTCAGCTTTACAGGAACTTAGTAGGTCATGATCATTAACAATTCACAAAATGCAGTATATTGTTTTGATACACTCATAATTGTTGAGTCCAAAAGAGAGTCAAAAGATATTTAAATACAAAGCTGGAAAAAAGAAAATGACATGTGATTTTATGGATATATGTGTGTTATAATCCATAAGATTCTCAGTGTGGACATGAAGTAGTGGTTATTTTTTTCCAAAGTATATAAGTGGTGTGTCTTGTAATTCATGACATTCTAGAATAGTTAAAATAGAGTATTAGACATAGCTTTTACCCCTCTTTCCAGTGACGGGTCTCTGGTGTGCTGGGCTGAACCACATGGCAAATTATTTTCTCCTAAATTAGTTTGGCTACTATTCTTGCTCTGCTTAGACTTCCAATCACCAAAATTTGCTTTTATTCTTATCGCCCTCTGACTTCATGATAAGAAAAGGCAGAAGCAACCCCTGGAGCCTGTTACCTTTATAGCTGCTGCCCCATTAACAGAGTAGCTCCATCAGTTGCTACAATCTGCGAAATCAGAAACCTTTGGAAAAGAGTAATGAGGGTGTAAGATGGGAAAGACAAGACAAATTGAGAGGCAAATGTGAAGTCCTGATAATAGATGATAGAAAATACACATACAGTCTTCTTAGACATGAGTCAGTTTTATGGATTTGGAACAATACTTGAGTTGAATCTTAGAGGACAGGTTAGATTGACATAGGTGGAAAAGCAGGGAGATGGTATTTTAAAGGCAGGGAGCAGGTAGTAGAAAAACAAGCATCAATATGGAAAAGAAAGAAGCTCCTTCAGGTGATCAGACTGGAAGGTTTGTGATGGAAGACATGATTATGTACTCTCAGACAGAGAACACTATTAATTTAAATTCTCAGTCAGAATTATCCTGTACTCCACTTAGGGAAAATCACATTGTTATTTATTTGGTAAAAGGAAAACAGTTAAATATCACTAGTTCAGAGTAGTGTAAGCTCTGTGGGAGCAGGCACTGTCTGTATTGTAAAATGTGGCACAACCACATCCAATTAACATGTGTCTACACATTGTAGAAGTTGACCAATACCTGTTGAACCCAGAGCTCCTACATCAAGACACTGATTAGGCCCCCACTGTGAATGAACAGGGCCATAATCTGTAAGACAATAAAGCTGAATTTCATCTTCATTCAAGGCACTGGGAATGACACTTAAGAGTGAATGCAAATGGGTAAAATTGAAAGAATGACCTTTAGTATCCAAGAACAAAGAGGCGCAATAAAATGTCTCCTTTTTCATATCTGATAGTGATAATTTGTGTTTTTCCTTTTTCTTTTTGAATCAGTCTTACTAGAAGTTTACCTAAGTTATTACTATTTTCAAAAAGCTTTTGCCTTCATGATTTTTTTCTCCTATACTTTTATTTTCCATGTCAGTGATGCCTGATCTTAACGTATTATTTCTATCCTTCTACTCTCTTAGGATATAACTTACAGCTTATTTTCTATTTTCTTCTAAAATGGAAACAAAGAAAAGAAATCACACCGAAAAAGATAAGCAACCAGAAATTGCCAACATTAGGGGAAAGAGAGTACAGACTAGGTCTGGATACTCAGCTCCACTGAAATGAAGGGGGGAGAGATTTTAAGAGCTGAGGTGGGGGGACCATAGACAATCTGTGTTTACTAATTACCTTTAAACAGAAGAAAAGTTACTCCTCTCTTTCTTACAGAAGGTATTTTACAACTTAGAGCAAGGCACCTACCCTTTCATGGAGACTGGAAGATAAGGCTCTATCTTTCCTATTTTTACTTAACAATAATTGGTATGCAATATTATATTAGTTTCAGGTATACAATATAATGATTTGACATTTATATACAATGATTATCACATTAAGTCTAACAATCATCTGTCACCATGCCAGCTTATCACAATAAAGAGGGTACCAAAAAATATATACACATTTCAAGAAAAAAAGAAAAACTATTAAAATTGTAATATGCAATATACGAGGTCAGACAATTAAGTTCGCAAACTTGTTGCAATCATGTTGTATCAGAGGGATTATTCATTATGAATTTGCACTGACTGGACAAACATTCAACCAAGTTTACTATCTGGAAGTGCTGAAAAGGCTACCTGAGAAAGTTAGACGACTTGAACTTTTCACCAACAATCCGTGGCTCTTGCATCACGACAATGCTCCAGCTCACACAGCACTGTCTGTCAGGGAGGTTTTAGCCAGGAAACAAATAATTGTATTGAAACACCATCCCTACTCACATGATCTGGCCCCCAATGACTTCTTCCTTTACCCGAAGATAAAAAAAAATATTGAAAGAAGGACATTTCTATGACATTCAGGACATCAATGGTAATATGATGACAGCTCTGATGGTCATTCCAGAAAAAGAGTTCCAAAATTTCTTTGAAGGATGAACTAGGCCCTGGCATCAGTGCATAGCTTCTGAAAGGAAGTACTTGGAAAGTGACCATAGTAATATTCATCAATGAGGTATGTAACATTTTTTCTAGGGTGAGTTCGCAAACTCAATTGTCCAAACTTGTATAGTCATGTTTGTCTTCTGCAATTACAAGAGGTGCTCAAAGTGTTTACCATCAGCCTCCAGACACTTCTGATTATGGTGAACTACTGCTACATAGACAACCTCTCTTAAAATGTGTATTCTTTCTTGGCACCCTCTGTATTATTGACTATATTCCCTTTTTTCTTTGATGATTACATTTCAAATGGGTGGCTCAGAGGTCCTTGAGGAAGAAGGAAACTGATAGGAAGCTTTTTGAAAGATTTGCATCTCAATGAGTCAGAGAATAATTTTGCAGTTATAAATTTTATAAAGTAAATAGTCTAAGAAGAAGGAAATCAGAGGTCTAGAATTAGGAAGAAAAAGCCTGTCTAAAGTTCAGTCAAGCCCAGGGGAACATTAAGGACTCTTGGTCAAAACTTAGATTATCTTCTTTTCTACTATATGGTTTTAAAAAGTCAGACAGACAAAGTAGAGAACCCTTTGATTTCACTGACATGTGGGGTATAAAACTGTAAACAACAAAAGAACAAGAAAAACAAATGAAGAAACAAAAACTCATAGACACAGACAATAGTTTAGTGGTTACCAGGGAGTAAGGGTGGAGAGGGGTGGTAGATGAGGGTAAAGGGAATGAAATATATGGTGATGGAAGGAGAACTGACTCTGGGTGGTGAACACACAATGTGATATATAGATGATGTATTATAGAATTGTACTCCTGAAATCTATGTAACTTTACTAACAATTGTCACCCCAATAGACTAGAATTAAGAAATAAATAAATAAAATAGTTTTTCCTCTAACACTGCTTTAGATGCAAAGCACAAGTTTTACGTAATATGTCATTTGTTGTGGTTCAAAATTTTTCTAATTTTCATGTGATTCCATCTTTGATCCAAAGGTTTTTTAAAGTACATTGCTTGATTTCCAAACATTTCAGGATTTTCTAGTTACCTTTGTTTTTTCTATAAATTAAATTTACTGTGATCAGAAAGCATATCCTGTTTGATTTCAGGCCTTTAAAATGGCATGTTGTCAATTGGAAATGTTTCCTGTGCACTTAAAATGAACTTGTGTTCTCCATCTGCTGGTTGTGGTTAGGTCAAGTTGATAAAACATTGTTCAAATCTTCCACGTTCTAGTATTTTCTGCTTGTTCTGTCAATATCAATCATCCTTCCAATTTAGGAGTTGGCAAATGACTTGAGGAGAGATTGCAGGCACATGTTGAGACTACTTCCTTGTAATTTCTGACTCACTGAGGTTTTGTTCCTCAAATTCCCATCTGCTTGGGCACCTTGAACTTCAACTTCTGTCTCATCCTTAGTCCCATGTGATGACCAATTCCTACTTGGACTTTGTTTCTCTGTCCTCTTAGCTATACCCATGGTCACCATACTCGGACATAATGATTGGCCAATAAATGTTATTTTTCCTTTTTAATAACAATCACTAGCTTAGACCTTCTAGGGCTGGAAAGTAGACTCATGTAGTTTAGAGAGACTTTCAAATAGCAGCTAAATGTCTGAGTCCACTTTTTAGCCTGGTGGCTCTGACTGAAGGGGAAAAAAACATTCATTGACCACCAATTGTGTGCCACAGTAAGAAAATGACTACCTGATGGGACACCATGGGCTTGCTGGTGAGAGAACACAGTGAACCACAGATCTATACCTACATTTGAAAATGGTAAGTCCCTGAATTTGCTACTATGGAACCCAGTTGCCTTAATAAGGAATTTTTGTTGCAAATAAGAGAAAGACATTTAAATAAGTTGGGGGTGGGGATGGGGGTCGGGGTTAATGATAGATTATTGTTCCAGAAACTGGGAAGTTATCATGACCCCATGTGGTCTTGTCTCTTTCTGTTGCCTTCTTACTTTCCTCATAGTCACACCTATATATCTCTCCCTCTTTGCCAGTTCAGGTTTATCTCTGTATATTGTTTTTTTCTTCTTTTCCATATGCAAAGCCAATCACAGTTACATTCAAGTGTCTGCCAAGATGATTGCTTGGACATTCTGTTCCAATTTCAAGTACAAACATAGTTGCAAATGAGCAGCACATATTATTGCATGCTCAGAGTTGGGATGAGCACTTTAAGTGTTCAGATCAGAGTTAGTCTCCAACTTCCCTCAGGGAAATGTCTCAATGATGTCAGCTATGTTTCATTTTGAGCAAGTAATTTATATACCATTTGTCTCTATATGTCCAGTGCAATGGTGTGTAATCTGTCTTACTTTGACACTTCTTCAAAGGGTAATAAAAACATGACAGTCAACTATTGTTTGGACTTCGTAGGACCCTGATCCACAGTTTCAACCTAGTTGCTAATCTTATTTCATACAGATCTCAAATCTGTTAAGAGTCTCAGACTACACTCTGCTAACAAACTGATTCTCTGATGCCAACCACAAAGCAGATGCCCTAAACCTGCCACAAACTGAGTGAGAATTGGAGATGCTTGTTCTGGGCTGACATCACACTCTTACGGATTAAATTTAGCATCAATGTTCAACACACGGTAGCCCGGCAACATTGTCTTTTCAACTTTGGAATATGACCTTCTCAAACTTGTATGTCTCTCACTTAAATTAATGAGACTTTCATTTGAAAGCAAATAAACTACATCAAGCCCTGATTACCTGGATACAAATCAGTTACTATGAAAAATACAACTAAATTTTCACTTACAGTTCAAACTCTGAAGTGCATAACCAAGTACTGCCTATATTTCCAATGGCATTGTTCTTAAAGTTGATTGTTTTTGAAGTCAGACCTGTAAACTGGCTTATTAAAAATGTAAAACAGATATGCATAACCAAATGTCTATTAGACCGATTTTTTTCTCTACGTGGAGCAAGAGATATTTAAAATTAGCTAGTGGGCCTCAGAGGCTCATTTCCCATCTTCATTGCCCCTTGAATAAAATTAGGTGATAAGAATCCTTATACATTTTCCTTAAAATTGTTTTCAGTTTTCCAAGTAAGAAATTATATATATCAATAAAATGAAGAATGATCCTTTGAACATACTTTCCGCCCATGAAAGAGATGGACTCTAAAAATACAGTTGAATCCTGTGTTTACCTCAACCCAATCACATTCATTCCCTGCTCCTTCAAGTAGCTATACTCCTGAATTTACCATTAATTATAACCATGCATTTCTTTATACTTTTACTACATGTATCCATATGCGCCATTTGGCATTTCCTTATATAATTTTACACTATATATAAACATTATATATTCTTCTGCAACTTGATTGATATTTTTCTTTCAAAATTATCTTTGTGATATTTATCCATGTGTATGACTTCCAATTCTTAGTTACACTGCAATTTATTCATTCTTCTTTGAAAGGAAATTTCAGTGTACTTTTTCACTCTATTGTTAGCCCTTTTTACAATTGCTGTTTACCTTCCATTTCAGGGCCCTCATTTCCTATAGGGCATCTTGTAGCTGTTGAGGGAAATAACTGTTTGAATATAGTCTCAGAAAACAAAGATTTCACTCTAAAAGTAATGTGACCATACATTAAACACGAGATATGGCCTATTAGTAGGAATTTTCTACTCCTCTGTTAAAAGACATTTCACCTATCGATGGAAATTATCTTCTCTGCCTCAGTTTTCTCATCTGACACAAGGAATAATAATGGTATCTACTTTACATGGTAGTTGTGAGGATTAAATGAGTTAATACACATAAATATTAAGAACAATTCCTAGCACACAGTGCATGCTATCTGAATGTTAGTGACTTTCCTTATTATAGTAACTGTAGGGAATATTTTGTTACTTTCATATGCATTATATTGACATTATGGAGATTGTTTTACTGCATCAGATACAACATTCCTCATGATGGGCTTGGATGTTATATATTCAAAGACATAAATAAAAATCGTTGAGGAAAATTTCCATGCTCCAGAAGCCTAACTTCAAAGGATGACTTAATACATTTGATGTTTGTCTAGCTTGTATTTGTAAGTACAGATGAGTGAAAGTGTCATTGAACTCCTGTGTAGAAAACTATTGTCAGTAAGAGAGCTGGAAAGTTCATATACAACAGAGCCAAGGGACTGCGAGAAGTTGTCTCTAGTAAAACTTCTTAATCTACTAAGGAGACAGATCACTGGAAGAGACTTGGGAATGCCATTTTATATCATCTCACTTCAGGCTACCTTGGTAAATATAGCTTTTGCTGATCCCTCAGGACCCAGCACCAATAGATTTATCCCAGGCTACCGGTCTTCTCTCTGGCTGACATATTCAATCTAAACGGGGTAGGTGACAGTGGATTGGTTTCAGTACACTTTATTTTAACTCTCTAGTTCCTAGAGCAAACCTGTAGGCACAGTGATATGTATTAGTGGCTTCTCTTCTGACCTCCAATCTTATAGGTCAGTAAGTTTCAAGACTCATACAGGTAGAGATCCTTGCCCCATATATATAAACAAACTTCATTTTATTCAGCTGTCACTGAGTCTCTAGGCTGCCTCCACTTCCCACCTTCAGAGAAACTCACAGTGTCTGACGAAAATGCCCAATTTACTTATAAAACCACAACCATTTTAGAGATATTTGAGGATCGTGTTTTGCTATGGAATCTGAAATGTTATTTTTTGTTTGATAATTTCTCAAAGAATATTGTTCCCCTTCTGAAATGCAAAAATTTCCAACAGCATTTTCTGAAATCTCTCTGTGTTCTTTCAGATTCTTTCAATAGCACTGCCTAGGGAATAAAGCTAACATAGCCATTTGAAATTGTCATCTTGAGGAAGGAACTATGAGTCAGTATGCATTAGAATTCAGGTTTCTCTTTTCTAAGCACTCACAGTGTGCTTCCAAGAAGTCTTGAATGCCCAAATGACCCCCTCCTGGACTGACAGCTGTTTTCATACCAATGATAGCTCTAGACCCATTTGCTATTTCTATGACTGGGGATAGCCAATTGCTAAAACTCCTTCGCATCATAATAGCACCAAATCCCTAGTTAGTTGCTGCTTCTAATTCTACCTCAGAAATAGTACCCAATGCAGAAATAGGACCCTTCTCAGACTCTTTCAGCAGGAACCCAAACGTTACAAAACATGCTTCCCATCCCCCTCTTGGAGAGGAGCATATATTTCCTCGGGGTGCTTTCCCTCACTGTGTTGAGGGAATCATTAAATCTGATTCTGTCCAAGGAAAACCTTTGGCTAACTGGGCTTTAACAGTAACAAAGCTTTTATAACCGGTATCCCTCACCCTCCCACCACAGGTAATCGAGACTCCTCTCAATTTTGTCCTGCTAATCCAAAGAGATTTCTTCCCCACCCTCCCCCCGCCCAATCCTTTATGTGCTGCTTCCTTCAGAACTAGGGAACAAACATTTTTAGACCCACAGTTAGAAGAATAAAAATAGGACATTATAATACCAACAGGTCTCTCATTTTCCCAGCCCAGGGATCTCAAGATGTTTTTACCTTCCATCAGTTTGTTTTCTTGTGTTTTTTGCTACATTTGCCTGTGTGAGATGTAGGTAGGTAATATCATCTGAATAAGGACCAAGATTTGTCCATCTCTGAATGTTCAGCAGAAAGAGCAAGTCCTGGCAATGGAAGTGATTCAGTAAATATCAATGAAGGAAGAAAGTCTTGGGATCTGAAACATAAAAGCAAATAATAAACTTGGGGTGAGGATGCAGTGGTGGTATGGAAGAAAGAGTGGACCCTGTTCTGTGTACCTAGAGTTTGGAATATCGTATTTATAGACTTTTTAAGTGACAAGTTAGAATTCGTAGTACTTAGGTATTCCCAAATGTTTTCATATAGTCATTCTAAATTGAGCAGCTCTGAAATAGACTGAAGCCAAGCTCCTGTTATTTAGTGCCTGTTCAGGGGTTATTGAATTTTGGCTTCTATTAACCCTATGAATTTCATTCTCATACATTTATGTACTGTAGAAAATTTTCTTTCAATGTAAGTATGCATCATCTAAAACATGGATTATCAGATTCTATGCCTGTTTATTATCATTGCCTTTGAGCAATTTTGCAACCCTTGATAAGTTGTAGGTAATGTACATTCTTCTGTCTATTTGACTTCCTCCCCAGTCTACCCCTACCCTGCCTGTTGAAAAAAAGTTTCTTTTGCAATTCATCTCAACACTTCTTTTACCCATATAAATAAATCTGTGCTGTTTTGACTTTTCCTTTGAGCTGATTATAATTTCTGTCTGGTTCCCCCATATCATGAGTTAAATGCAAATTTTAACTGTGTTAAAATCAGTATGACAGTGTGATTTTTACCTTTTTTTTGAAAATTATCTTTGAACAGTATCTATTTCACGGGATAGTCTATGAATGTCTCATATTTAACAATCAATTTGCTTTGGTCCATGAGTAAAGAATTGAATAACACTCGGAGGTTTTTTGAGATTTCTCTGGCATTTAAAAAAAAATGTTTACTTTATGTGCCAATTTATTTCACTTCTCTGAAAAGCAAATGCGTTACACTGGAGGGAGTGATATGGAAATTCTACCATCTCAGCAAGGCTGCAGTGCGTTTATTTGTAGAGATGGCTTGGGGTCAAGGATTTGTGTGATCAGCTATTTTTGTCATTGCTTGCAGAATTCTTGTTAGGGGTGCATATTTTTTTTTATCTCTTCTTAGTATCTCTTATGGTTCTGATTTATATTTTTAAAAGAAGAGAGCGAAATGGTCCAATTTACGTTAGTACCATCAGCATCCCTCTTTTCCAGATTCTTTCCCACACCACTGCAAGGTTTGCTTTATTTCTCTGAATCTGCTTCTTCATCTACTTGTGAATACCCCCCTCCCCATACCCAGGAAAAACTTTTGTGTTCATCCCTTCATCCCTTGAAACATGTACTGTGCTAGGAACCACATTATCTCCCCTTTCTGTGCCCCTTCACCCAGAGATAGACAGTGTATGGAAATAAGCAAAGACCACCAAATTAGAACCAACACAGACTATTTATTCAGAGCTTACTATAGCAAGGGAGTCAGCCACCAAAACTTACTAGGAAAATTTTATAGTGGGGAAAAAAAAAGGCAGGGAAAGCTCAGGTATGTCCTGATTGGAAGGTGGACTCACAAGAAGTGGTACATCTTATGTGACTGGTTTGGAGAATATATGTGGCTTTCTCTGGTTGGTCCTAAATTGGAAGCCAAGGCAACAAATAGGGAAGTGGACAGTCATTGATCAAGTCCTACCTAGAACCGTTATTTAGAAAAAGGCATGGAAGAATACACACCAAACTTTTAAAGGTAAACTGAATGTGTGGGACCTGGGAAAGTGTATTATTAAATTTTCCTTTATATGTTTTGAATATTGGGTTAAAATAAGCATGAATTGCTTTTATAATAGAAAGTTGATCATCTAAATAACAATGAAAAACAACCGTTATTCTAAGTATGCATCATATTAATTTCCTTCTAGAAATCTAATTTATAAGCTATTTCATAAACTTAAATTAAAAAAAAATAGTTTATCTCAGATAATAAACCCATATTAGTTATTTGAAGTGTGTTTATTTTCTGAGGAGATTTATAGTGTAGGATGTTATTTGCATATTAACATATCAAGAGGAGCAAAGGAATTGTACAATCTTAAGAGATATTCTCATCAAAGATAGTAATTTAATGAATAGCTATTCTATAATGAAACTGTTGCTTTTAGATAACTGGTATTATTTACTCATCCATTCATCCATCCATCCATCTATCCATCCATCCATCCAATATTAATTGAACTGCTAATATGTTTTAGACATGGTGTTGCTACCTGAGATTAAAAGCAAACAAGCAAACAAATAAACAAAGCATGATATTTGAGAGATTTAGATATTTCTGGCTGTTAAAATATGATTTTCAAGAAAAAAAGTAAAGTCATAAGTCATACAGATACGAAAAGATTACAAGGTTAACGATTTTATTTAACTTATTAATGGGGAAACTGCTAAGATGTTATAATCAGTTCAAAGGTGAATCTAAAGAACAGACAAATGTATGTTTCAAGAATATTGACATGAGTATACAAATGGAAAACAGAACTGTTTTTTTCCTTGAAAGAAAATTTCTGAATGTACAGAATTCATTTACATGTCTATAGAAAGAATTATTTTGCACTGTTATCATTTATCTACAATCTACAGAGTTGTAAAATAACTCCCATAGACTCAGAATCACATAACAAAGAACAGAATGCTCTAGATAGTGCATAGTTTTCCAAGGAAGCACAATTCTGTCCCTACTGAGCAAAGACACACATACAGTATATATGGCAGACATTGCCATCTGCCCCTTCAGTGTTCGTCTCCTCGACCACTCCTCCCTGCTAACAGAACTCTGACTTGTTTAGGGTTCTCTTAATGCAGAGTTCCCTACTCCTGTCCCCATGAATGATGTAATGATGCCTCATCATTCTTCTTGGCCAGCAATTAGTTCACAGTTGGTCTGAGTTTTGCTAATTATGATGTAAGGGAAAGTTTCCCATGTGAGATTTCTAGGAAAGCTTTCGATTAAGAAAAAATTAAGTGGTAGTGGTATAGCTCTTTCTCTTTTCCCTTTACCCTTTGTGCATCTGAAATGTAAATGTTACTGTTGGAGTTCAGCAGCCATCGTTTGTCTATAGAGTGACCAACATAAAAAACAAATATAGTAATAGTTGTATGATACTACTCGGAACACTATAACAAAATACCGTAGACTGGGTGGCTTAAGCAACAGTTGTGGAGGCTGGAAAGTCCAAGATCAAGGTTCCAGCCAATTTGGTTCCTGGGAAGAGCTGTTTTTCTGGCTTTTAATGGCTACCTTCTCACTGTGTTCTCATTTGAAGGAGAGAAAAGGAGCAAGCTCTCCTCTCATAAGAACACTGACCACATCATGAAGACCCTACCCTCTTGCTTTATCTAAACCTAATTACCTTCCAAAGGTCCCATCTCCAAATACCATCACATTGGAGCTTAGGTCTTCAATATATGAATTTTGGGGGAAGATAATTCAGCCCATAGCAATAGCTAATGTTCATGCAGCACTTACTATGTGCCTGGTACAGTTCTAAGTGATTTTCATATATTAGACCTTTTCATCACTGCAATCACCCTGATAATAGGTATTATTTTCATTGTTTTAAAAATGAAAAGACTGATGACAAGAATTGTCTAAGGACACATAGCTAAGAAATAGTAGAGCGAGACTTGGAAGAAAGACTGTCTGGTGGCAGAATCTGTGTTCCTAACTATTAGGTGATTCTTATAAAAATCACAAAGACACCAGCCCTAACTTCTCTGAGCCACCTACTTCCAGACTCCTGATTATGTTAAGACAAATAAACTTCTGTCAATTTTAGCTGAAAATAATTAAATTTATAACTGGTGCAAACTTTCAACATTTAGTATAATTTTGCTGTAGTTTTTTTTTTTTTTTTTTAATTTTGTTTAGTTTTTGTAAATACCATTTATCAGATTAAGGAAGTCTTCTTCTTTTGCTAGCTTGCTAAAACAAACAACAACAAAAACGGTATCATAAAAAATAGTTATAGAAAAAACTTGAAATTTAGGATGATTATCTTACTCCACAGAGGATTTCATTAGTTTCTGCCAGATACCTGGGGCTATCAACATCATAATCACCCTAATCTAACTTCAAATATTGAACTATTCTAGGCCTCCCGGAGACTGGAAGCAGGGCTGCAGTTGAGGGCTGTCTAACATCCAGTTTATGTGTCCTTGGGTGTAACTTTGGGGTCCAAAGTGTGAGGGTTTTACTCCAATTTTTGATACCCCAGCTCTGGGAGACTTTCATACCTTTTCTTGAATTATCTGGTGCCCCCAGGGCTAAAGAGGTCTCAACACCACACTCACCTCTCTGTATCTTTTGGCTTAGTTATTCTGCACAACTCTTTTAGCTCTTCAATATCCTCAAGTACTTTTTTTTTTTTTTCGAGTTCCACACTTTCTAATTGTTCTTAGAGAAAAAGTTGTCTGATGTACCTTTATGAGAAATACAATTCCTTATTTTCCTTATTTCCTGTCATCTAAACGTCATCTGCCTTGATGTCAACACAGCTTCCATACTTCTGAGGTCACCGTTTTCTTTAATATTACAGTAACATAGTTCAAAGTCACATTTTGAGTGAGAAAAAGTCCCCCAATATTTCTGTAAATTTTTGAGGTGGGGCGGCTTTTGGTTTTCTGGGTGTTTCTTTGCTACAACCTGCATCCCTGCTGTCACACAGCTAGCAACTGTTCTCACATTGCTCCTGACATGGAATACTTCATCTCTATACTTCATCTCCGAAAATGCTATGAATGCAAAGCTTTGGGTGCATGTATTGCCAAATCATCATGGTAATAAAAAGGGTTCACTGAAGTATCACAAATACAGAGCAACATAGTTTAACAGTAGACCAGAGTGTCTTTAAAGATCTTTGATTCCCTCTTCCATGTAGAATTTCTCACTTGTTTGCACCTCAGCTGTCTTTCCCACCCCACTCTATTCCCTCAATATCCTTCCTCACTCTCCAGCCCCCACAGGTTAAGCTTTTCCACTTCTTCCCACAGCTTTGTGGATGCTTGGTTGTTTTCTCTCTTTCTAAATCTGCCAGCCCCTAAATCTCCAAAAGCCTGTTCATTTCTAATGGAGAACACTCTCCAATCACTCTTAAAAAAATCAAGGTCCAACCTTATGCTAAAAGATAATTTTTAAAAAATGATCTCTCTCCAATCACTATTTTAAAAAAATCAAGGTCCAACCTTATGTTAAAAGATAATTTTCAAAAAATGGCAAAATCATGACTAAAAAAAAATCGTGACCCCTCTAAAATATAAAAGTGAACACATTTTAAAGATTTAAGTTAACTCATATGATACAAGGGAACTGGTTCAGAGGAAATGTCAAAAAGCAAAAACATATAAAGGAATCAAATTGCAAATGGAGGCAAAATGACTTTCCCACAGTGGGGAGAGAAGTCAATGGAAACTCTATTGGATAAGACAAAGTTTGCATATCTATCAATTACCTGAAATTTTTAAATAGCTCTAAGACAATGAACAGGCTTGGAACGAGACTCCCCAGAAGGATGTGCATAATTTTTTAATGAAGTACATTTTTTCCTACACTTAGTATATCTTAGGATTTATTAAGGGGCCCCACACTGTTGAACAATCAGTCATCAAGGCCTGGGGTCCTTGCTTTGAGCGTCAAAACACTCCCCACTGCTCTTAAATTGCAGTAACAAATGCTGTTAAATTACACTTTTCCTTTACTCTGAACAAAGTGGGAGGCAGTATCTGAGCATCAAAGAAAGTAATAATGACATTTTAGACTGCTTTTTTTCCCCAGTGGAGGTCTACAGAGGTCATTTTTTTTTCTTTTCTGTCTCATCTGAATTTTATAAAATATTCCAGCTATCTCTCCCCACTGTCACTTGAATGAGGTGTCTGCTGATATCTCTGCCTATAGTGTCTTTCACCATCAGCGATTCATGTCAACCCATTACATGTTGGCACAGATGATATTAATTGCCAAGGGTCAAGACCTTTCGTTTCTTGCCCATTAAAGAACTGTTTCAGCATTTAAAGCAATAATAATGGGATTGCAGAATGTCAGAGCAGGAAGTGGCCTTAGAAATCATGTAATTCAATTTTGTGTTTTACAAATGAGGACAAAGGGATCCCAGAGGGGAAGTGATGTGCCCATGAAAGCCACACACTGAAGGCTAGTGGCCCAGTGGGAACTGGAAGGCAAGAATGCCATGCGGACATTCAGTTCATTTTTTCCTTTTGGCAGTTGGGTCTTATCCATCCTACTGTAAGTCCTCCATCTCCCCACCGCAGGGATGTTTTTCCTACTCCAGATGTCCCTGGTGCTTAATTCTCATGGATTCGTATGCTGATGTTTAGCTAAATTAGAAACTGATCACGGATGAAGCTCTTTCCACTTCCAGTGCTCATTTTTCTTTGGATGTGAGACTTTCAAAAAGCCCATCAGAGTTAAAAGGATACATTTCTCATGGTGAAATGACAAACTTCATGGAGAATTTAAAACCTCAATGGTTTGATATTCCAGCCATCTAGAGTTGGAGTTTATCTCCCTCTTTGAATTATGGCTTCGGTGACTCAATTATTCTAAAGATTAGAAGGCACTAGAAGTGACACTGCTGACTTCCATTGCTGGGTCCTAGAAGACCATAAGTCTTCTGTTTGGCTCTCTCGGGACACATGTTTTTGCAGGACAGAACTTCCATGGAAGAAGTCAGCTACCCTGAACGACTGTGTGGAGAAACCACAGTAAGATTTTTGAGATACTGCAGCTCTTCCTGCCTCCAGATATTTGAATCTTTCCAGAATATGAGTGAAAAGGGCTTCAAAGTGACTCAGATTTTAAGCAAGAACTGTCTAACTAAGCCTGGTCACCACTGAGAACTGTGAAAGATAACAATAATCAACAGCCATTGTAGTTTACGTTTGTGATGGTTTGTGACACAGCATTAGATAACCAAATCAACCTCTTTGAGCGGCATTGGGATATTTGGGCCCTGAAAATCTGTCTATCCATAAACAAGATTGTTGAAGTACAAAAGAGTCTCTAGTTCACCAGCATGCTGTTCCCATTTCTTCAGCTTGACTGGAATACATAGGAGCTCATTACTGTAATTCACTTTTCAACAGAAAAGACTGAACTCATGATAAAATGCAAATGCTCATAAAGCATAGGTCTCTGTTTTCTATGGGATCTTCATTGAAAGTAAAGCTTTTTTCCCCATTGCTTGGCTGGGATTCATATAGGAAGGGTCCTTGAAATAGACCATCCTTGCCCATGAAACCTCTGGGTAACACAATTTCACACACCTTGAAAAGCTGAAGATGATCTATTTTTTGATACAAAAACACATCATTTTGCAGATGGAAACTGGTTCATGGAGATGAAATGATTTTTCTGAGGTCTCCCAATGTTTACACTCCACATGGTTTTGAACATCAGGTTCTTTCTTGTTTTTCTCCCATTAGATTTCAGAGTTAAGGTTCCTGCCTTTTAAGGATAGCATATTAAAAACCAGCTGGAAGTTTCAAATCTCCTTTGGAAACAGATTTTAAACACAAAAACAGCAATCAGAGTAGAGTATCCTCTATTAATGTTCCTTTGCTTTTTCATTCATTTACCAAATATTTATTTGTTTACTTGATAGACATTTCCAGAATCAAGTACTTCAGTACTGGGTCTCCTTCCCAGAAAGTGCCTACACTTGTGCTAGGACCTAAAGAGCACCCAGTGCTGAGTGGGAATTCAGCAAATAAAAAGAAAAAAAATTCCTTAATAATGATGTTTTAAGAAGAAAAAAGTAACAAGTACCTTTAAATATAATAAGAATAAGAGCTTTCTCATTTGGAGCTACAAGGTCACTATAGTTCTTGGCAATTAATTCTCCATCCATATCCAGAATAAGATAAAGAGCACCTATCCTCAGCAAAATCATGAGTTCTGTCTCTGTCAGTCCTGGTGTCCTCTTTGAACACCTTATTGATCTTTCAGCTCTCTTCTCCCATAATTCAAGGCGTCAAAGCTTTCCTACTCTTCTGTTCTACCTTCTCTGTCATTCTGATTGTCTCTTTAATATCCGTTTTGATTGTCTCTTTTAATTTCTCTTTTTTTGTATAGCATTTTTCTTATATGAGTGGCAATGATACATCCCCCAGCTTCAGGAGAACCCTACATGCTACAGCTAAACCTAACCAGCTTCAGCAGGACCCTAACTAGCTATAGTCATTGAATCTTTCAGACACAGTGGTAAGTTCAGTATTTGTTGGAAGAAGCCCTCCTTTCCCTAAAACTGCGAGTGAAGAAAATGTAGTAACAGTTTCTTTTAGTACTCTCATTTTGTAAAGCCAACTGGACAGTGAGAACAACATACTAAAAAGAGCAGAGTCTAGACAATCATAGAGAACCCAAGATAGAGCCCTGATCTAAGTACACCTCTAGATGACTCTAATCCTTATGCTTTTCAGTTATGTGATCAATCATTGTCTAAGTTAGTATGAGTTGCTTTCTCTTCCTAGCAACCAAAAGTGTCCTGAAAATCAGTGACAGTATCACATTTCTTCTTTTGCAAGATCCAGTGGACATTCCATTTCTAGTAACATGGCAGAGTACATTGTTTGGACCAACCCTCTGAGGGAAAACATCTAAAAATGACAAATCATGTATTTAAAATATCTTCCTAAAAGAATCAAACAGATGAAAAACAGTAAGAAATTATTAGGACAAAATCTAAAAGAAATCTGGAACCTGAGAATTTAAGGCACCTTCGTCCTCTGGACATTTGCAAAACAGGCAAAACTGATCATGCATTTTGAACACTATTTTGGGCACGACTAGAGAATTGATGAAGCTGAACAAGCACATAAACGTCCAAGCTCCACTTAAGGTAGATGTCTAATAGAGGACCCCCACCTCTTTAAAGATGGAACCCCATAAACCTACCCCTTATGGTGAGGGAAAACCAGAAGCAAACCTTCATCTAATCTCCACCTTGAGGGAACTGCAAGAAAATTTGCCTCGGTATTGAACAAAATGGGAATACAAGAGTCATGGAGAAGGCAGGATCATAGCTTGCCTTGATTTGAATCTGTAGCCCAAAGTACCATCATTTGAATTATCCCCATCACCACCACCCCCCAAAAAAACCCAAAACAGATCTTACAAATTTCTAGAGTAGAATAGAACAATAAGGCAGAGAGCAAAGCATGAACATTTGTGAAGCAGTTTCTGACCGAGACATGGAGAACAAGTCGTTCTTACAGAGAAGTGGCTCCAGGCAGGCTGACCTACTATGGCCAATTAGGAGATGCAACCAGTCTGTGACAGTACATTTCTTGTTTGTCAAACTTGCTGGCCATTGCCTACTTCTGATGATTCACTGAAGATGAATGACATTATCAGAGGAGGTTGGGGAAGGCATATTAGGACCATGATGTCTCCAGCGGAACCCCAAAGATCTGTCTGGGGAGGTTTTCTTTTGGAATTGGGGTAGAGAAAAAGATTTGAGTGGTGATGATATTAAGCTTGACCTGAGCCTTGTGCACCCAGAAAGAGTAATAGTTTAGAAATTCCCCAACCACCCTTTCGTGTTCTGGGAAATGATTAACCAAAAAGAACCAGTCATCCCTCATGGATTCCAAGATAAGACCAGTCTCCATTATTCTTCCTGACTCTCATAACTTGTGGATGACATGGGTGACTCCCTCGTCTACCTGCCTCTGTAAATCTTTGGGCCCCCTTCCCTTTTAAAACATGTTCATAATTAATGAATATTTCTCCTATTGCAAGAGCCTGAATAAAATCATCTCTTTAATTATCTGGTGAATTTAGTCTTTCACAAGTGATAAGTGGACTGGCTCCACAATTGATGCAAATGAATGATATTTGGATTTTTAAAACGTATTCCAATATTCCCAAATAATAGGTTTATAGCTGGGAATGAAATACATCTCACCTCGACTGGAAAGGATATGTTTTCTGGAGGTAGACTAATCTAATCAAAAGAGAAAAATCTTTCGCCTAAACCTCTATTCTTGTTAGTACGGAAAATATCAGGTTTGAAGTGAAAGAGAGGAAAAAGAATGCAAAAGATAAATTGGAAAGTGCATGTGATTGGAATTAGGCCACCATTTAAATACTAGTCTCCGAGACTAACTAGCTGTGTGATTTAGGGTGAGCTTGGTATAATTGCTGTTCCCGGTGGATACTTCTTTTACTGTTGTAGCTGAATCTTGGCTGTCAGTCACGTCACACATCTTTTAGGCTTTTTCTGTTAGTTGGTGTATCTGGTTCCAGTCCAGGGACCACTCGTTTCTCCTCAGTATGCCTATAAGCTGTCATGATTTGCCGCTGAAACCTGTACTATGACAATAAGTTATTTAAAGTTGAATTTGTGAATTCAGAGAACTGGAAATATGGGCTTATCAGGAATGAGTGACACTACATTATCCATGTTTTCTTCTTTGATAGAGAGACTAGATGGGTATATCAGAGATGTGGAATAGAAACCGTAGATCAATCCTCATCAAGGCCTTTGACAATGATACTCATGTAGATGTGATGGAGATGCAAGGGATGGAAGATAATAAACCTAGATGTGAACTAACAATAAAACAACGGGGAAGGGGGAGGAGGGAGGTAGAAGACGATAAACGGGATCAAACATATATGGTGATGGAAGGACAACTGACTCTGGGTGGTGAACACACAGTGCAGTATATAGATGATGTATTATAGAAATGTGAACTTGAGACCTATATAATTTTATTAACCAATATCACCCCAATAAATTTAATAAAATTTTTTTTAAAAAGCAATAAATACTGTAGGAAAAAATTGGTATTTCAATGGAAAACGTGCATTGTCTACATATGGCACATCTGTGTTATCAACATAGGGCAAAACACTTCTGGATTATCAGATTCTAGTCTTTTACTGTGTTTAAGCTATTTTGTGTTTTTCCAAAATTGTTAGATATGCAAATTATGACTTGTCCCATAGAGTTTTGATAGATTTCCCTCCCGCTAATGGAAAAACCTGTTTTGTCGCCATTTACAATTCAATTCTTTTATTCCATGTATGTTTGTTACTTTTTTGTTTTCCTCTGAACTGATAAACCGGTACATCTGCCTAGTTTTCTCATTAAAACGAGTAAAATATAATGTTTTAACACTTGCTTATTTTTATATCAGGATAAAAGTCGTGATTTTACCTTTTTCTGAAAATTATCTTTTAACTCTAATGAAAACAGAAACCGGTGATACTGTGTTAAACAATAGTGGGATCAGAAATACTTTCCTGTGTCTGTAGTCAACTAGTTGCACCAGAAGATTCCTGCTCCTTAAAGATGAGATTGTGAGACAATTAAAATAGCTTATATATCAAGACTACCAAATTGTTCTTCAAGACCCCCGGAAGACCCTGAACCCCCAAGCCCACAAATCCAAAGCTACTAATACCACAGTTCTCTGCCATGCTAAGCTTGATTTAAAATAATCCAGCTGAGGTCCTAGAAATCCTATAACTCTTTCTACATTGCTCCTTTTGAGACACCATTGGTCTAAGTTGAAAATCCCTCTTTTACCTGATCAACAGGTGTGTGTGTGTGTGTGTGTGTGTGTGTGTTAGGGTCATGGAGATTGATTGACAACAGGAATTCGACCATCAGCTGCTTCTGCCAAATGACATGGGCTAGGTGCTCAATTTTGGATTATACAGTCAAGTTGTCTGTTTCCTTCCTCACGCTCACGCTCGCTCTTTCTCTCTTCTCTTTCTTTCCTTTCCCCCTCTCCCCCACTTCTTTCGGTTTTTTTAGCAGAAGTCATGTCAAGTTTGCATTCCATGCTAGGGAACCAGGTCAGAATTTGTCAACATCTAGCACAATGTTGTACATATACCAGGCACCCAAAAAGGATTTAAGAGGATTTACAAATGATAAGATCGTTTTTTACTAAAAAAACAGTAATTTGAGGGGAAAAAATAAAGCTTACAAAAAGGAAAATAAAAAAATAAAAAAACAGAAGTGCAGTAGTTACAGGTTTATCTGAATAAAAGATAAGTATAGGTTAGAGTTGCCAAATACTCATAATATTAAATATGCAAAGTAAATAGAGTTCCTTTATTTCTAACAGAACTGATTTGATCTTGTGTGCTCCCATCACAGAATAAAGGGGAGGGGTGCAGAAAAAAATATTCAGTCGAAGTGTATACAAAGTATTTGAGAAAATTAATTTCCAGGTCCCCCATTTCTTTTAGATACTCTTCAGATTTGATCTGCCTGAGAAAGCATCCATGATTTTTCCATCTGACCTGACCTTTCAGTCTCCAGTCTCATTTTAGTAGTAATGCAAACAATCCCCTCCCCCACCCCCCTGCCCGCCAGTAATCTCACCATTGCCTCTGGGTGTGAAACTCTCCTGCACTCTGAACTATAAGTGGATTCCAACTAATTAAGCTGCAAGACACTGACTCTATGTAAGAAGGAGATTTTAGGGTAATCTGAAGACAACAGGAAAAATAAAGGAAAAACTTCAGAGAAAATCAGAGCCTCTGACACCTCTAGCTACACAAATATTAAACAGCCTGATACCTAGCCAGATAACATACAATCTCACACATGCTCAAAATATTTGATGAAAGGAGAAAAAAATCATCATTTGTTGATTAAATGAGCATCTGTAACAAAAAAAATGAACTTTTCCCCACGATTCAGGCACTTTACATAGATTGTTGTAATCTCACAACAGCACCCCATGTGTCTCTCATTTTAGATAACAGAAAACTGAAGTCAGAAAACTTAAGACATGAGACCAAAAGCTGGCTGGGCTTCTTACCCAGCCAAGCCACCATCTCCACCAGAGCAAGCTGCCACCCAGGTCTAGGGCTTTTCTCACCCTGCCTGCAGGCAGGAGCTGGAGGGACAGAAGCAAGTGAGTTGAGAAAGTCTGAGCTCCTTTTCACATGCCAGACACTGGAGTCTTCATGAGTTTCAACCCATTTATGAAAGCACCAGTGAGAAAAGAATGTTTATAGTTGAGGATCAGCAATAGAGACAGAAGAGACTGTTGTTCAGAAGCTTTTGACCATGGAAAATGTTTTATCGATCTGCTTCCAAATGAATGAATGTATGTTACACTGGGCTCCGGGTTTAAGCAGGTGCAGCTACGAAGAATCCAGAGACCACTCAGCTGCTTTCATAGCCCCATGCGGCATCATACAAATTACAGAGCTCAAAAACTGCCTTGGAAACAAGAATTATGCAGATGGTTTATGCATATGAGTGTTTATATGCATATACAAAATTTTATATGAGTTTTAAAAAACTTAAAAGTTTTTTTTTTAAAAAAAAACGAATTACTATATCTTCCAAGCCTTATTTTAGCTTTTGCTGAAGTTCAAAAATTTCTACATTGTGTTTATTGTTTCTTCGTTTATTGATTTTTATTCCCCTTATCTTGGAAAAAAGATTGAAAGTAAAGGAATGTTGAAAAAAGAACACAAAATCCTCCATAATGTCACCTCTGCTAGTTAACTGATAATATTATGATTTTCCTCCTTTCTTTCTCTTCCCTTCTTTTTCTTTCTTCCCTTCTATGTAAGTATGTATGTATATATAACATAAAATGAGATATATATGTGTATGTGTATATATATACATATATATATGCTTTTGGTTCCTCTTTTGTCCCTAAAATTATAACATAAGCATACCCTACATTCTAAAAATATATTATTTTAATGGCTATGTAATATTCCAGCACATATTTATATTGCAATTCAGATAACCAAAATTCTATTGCTAGACATTTAAATATTTTCCACTTGTTTGGTGTTATAAATAATAGGAAGAATCAGCACTTTCTAAAGCCTTCTCCATTTTTAATTCAAGAAAAACTAATTGAAAAATCAGAAAATTTTGTGAGAATGCAAATGTTTTATTCTGCACTGCTCCGTAGAGTAGCCACTAAACACATATGGCTATTGAGCCCTTGATGTGTGGTTAGTGCTACTTAGGGCTGGAGTTTTCATTTTGCTTTATTTTAAATTAAAATAGCCACATGTGGCTGATGACCACCTATCGGTCACAGACCTTGGGGAGTTCTGTGCAGCTTTAAGTATTTGCCTGTATGCAGGAATATCCCCATCTTGTGGTCTTTTAGAATATTGCCTCTAAAATTCTGGGGAACCAAGGTGTATTTGCAACAGTAAGCACAATTTGTAGTTATAAGTTTATGATGCTCCTGGATCCTAAGAATCCACCCAGCAGTTTACATAAAGTATCTGTAGATTTAAAGACAGGCATTGCTGAAAGATGGTCAGTGCACAGGACAAATGAATTCGCGGGATACAGCAAATGCCTGGACAAACCTGAAGAAATAACGTGTTTGTTTTGCCTTTTGGGATGGAGTCAACCTTTTGGTGGACCCTCTCATAAACAGCTGAAATCTCTAGGAATAGTAACACCTGAAATCTGGCCTTTCATTTGTTCTGATAGTTAAACATCCTCTTTGTTTTCAAATATTATTTTAAGCTCTTATCTTCCTGGGAACTTGTCTTGTCGGTCTTCACATTGTGTGCACTGATAGTGCCTGTTCTACATGTGCTCTCATCATTTTGTTATAGCATCCACACTGTTAATTCTGGTGTATTTGTCTTATTTCCCCCACTGATTCAACTCTTAACCCTTTTCCAAAAATCTAGCACATAATTCTCAAAATTGTATATGTATATATATATATATATATGTATATATATATATATATATATATATATATACTATTATGTAAATTATTAGTGATTTAAAGGGAAACAGAATTAAGATTCTCCCCTTATCTCAACTACGTTTTAACTTATTAAGAGACATACAATGTTGGAAGACACATGAAGACAAACACATCAACTTTATTACTGATAGTTTTAAAGTGTGGCTCTGTAGTACAGCAATGGTAGAAATTCTATTATTGCACCCCAAAATTACATCTTTCTACCAACTCACAAGAAGCTCTAGAAAACCAGGGGCCTCCCTCTAGGTCTAAGTTCCTATAAAAATTACAGAACATAGAGCCGACCAGAGGGCTACATACTATGGGCAGCCAGCCCTAGAGAGCAGTGACCGATGGAAGATGGAAGATGGAGGAAGGAGGGAGAGTGGGAAGGACAGTCTGCAATAAGGAGGGCAGGTATCACACATTGTCTAAGTTGTAATTTATTCTATTTTGGTAGAAAGACTTAAAGGCTGGTGAGATTATTTAGGAAAATTCCCTCCTCGTGGAAAGTGGAAGATTGAGAAAAAGTGTTCACACTAATGAAAATGAATAGATGAGATATTTTTAAAAGTTTAGCTGTTTGACAAAGTAATGTGAGATTCACCTGAGAGCTGTCGAAGAGAAGATCAAATATTTATTCATTTTCGCACAACTCTGCATATCATTGTTTATCTTTTTCAATATGATGGAATAATAAAGTAGGGAACTAAAACAAATGACTCTAAAAAGAATACAAATACTGACGTCAGTTTCATTCTTCTCAAAATTCTGCTTCAAATTTTCTGGGAAACTTTGAAAACTCAGTGGTGACTTTTATCTCAAGAAACAAAAGAAGTAATTCAAAAACCCTTATGTTATAAAATTGTTTAAAAGGCAACCAGTTATACTATAAAAGGAGACGTTTAATAGCTGCAGAAGAGCATTATAGCTATAATAATAAGCTACAACATATAATAAAAATATTTCATTCACAACAGCATAAAATAAAATAAAGTTCTAATTGTAGGAATTCACCCTAACGATATACTTACAGTTGTACGTAACCAATTGTTATGGCGTTATTCATCACAGAAATGCTTATAATCATTCTCATAAAATGGTGGTGAGAGTAGACACTGTTCAATGTGCTAACTTAGCAAAAATTTTAAACTATTTGACAACTCTGTATTGTTCCCAACACCAAAGACTCACTAGTTTCTGAAACAAAAAATCTGAAAACAATTTTATTAGATCTAATAGGTCACTCTAGGAATTGGTAGTAGAGGTAATAGTCTGCATGTATGTGGATTGTAAGCAGCCTGGCCAGAGACAATCTTCTCCAGTGAGAAAGATGTCAGGAAATTCCTTCTGGTTTGAGTCATTGAAGGCAAGCAGGCCGTTTGCCACTACCACACACCCCTGAGGATATTTGTGGTCACTGAGGATAACAACTCTTTCGAAGTGGAGGAGGTATAGGCTATTGCTCAAAGAAGGAGTTAATCAGGACTTCTCTATGTCAGGAGATTAAATGGGAAAGCTGCACAGCCCCTGCCATACATCTCTGGGAAGACAAGGAGATGGTGCCCAGTTCCAGTACAGAGTTCTGAGAACTGACTCTACCTCACCTGCAGATGCCAAGTTCAGAGACTCATAATTTGGGAGTGAAAGCACAGTACTCCTTGATTAAAGCTAGTGCCAGCATCAAGACTGCAAGCACAAATGCAATATAAAGGCTGGTTTCAGGCTAGGTGTAAAACACAGAGACAAGAGAGGTCTGCCATGAAATGTGTGCGGCCAAATATGCCACTCCTGAGGGTGGGATTTGGTCTACAGCTGGCCAATGGGTGACCCCTGACTGAGGCTGTAATTTGATCTTCCTTCAAAGAATCACTGCTGACTGTGTAGAAATCTGTTCCAGATAGGCATTCTCTGCTGGGCACTCAGGTGTTCCTTTGTGTGGAGCAGAACTAGTGTCTACAGTGACACCCTGTGGCAGTGAAGAGCAGTTGGCAGCATAACCTGATCCAACTCTCAGTAGATGCTGGATTTTCTATTAGTTGAACAATGTGTGTACAGTGTAATTTTGAAGCATTTGTATCAAGTTTCAGAAGTTCCTTCTTCTCTCCCTCCCTCCATCCCTCCTTCCTTCCTTCCCTTCTTTCTTTCTTCCCCTCCCTCCTTTTCCCTCCCTCCCTCTCCCTTCCTTCCTTCCATCCTTTCTTCCTCCTCCTTTTCTTTCTTCCTTTCTCACTTCCTTCCCTTCCCTCCCTCCCTTCCTTTCTTCCCCTCCCTTTCCCTCCTTCTCTCCCTTCTCCTTCCTTCCTTCCTTCCTTCCTTCCTTCCTTCCTTCCTTCCTTCCTTCCTTTCTTCCTTCCTTCCTTCCCAGTCATCCCCTCCCCTCTGCCCCCATCCCTTTTCCTTCTTCAGTTTGTGTACTTTCTCGGGGTACATTATGAAATGTCCCTTCTCAGACTGGAGACTTAGCAGATGGAGACTATGTCTTCCCATTTATATGAGGTCATTAGTAAGTGTAAGAATTTCACCTCTCATGGGTCTAACCACTTCCCATAGTCATGTGCTATCAGTATTTTTTTAAGCAACAAAATGGAATTTATTTGTGCATGGAAACTCAGTGCTCTTAGAATAATAGTAAAAGAAAAGAATCCAAAATCTTAACAAGGCATCTGTGTGGCCCCTTCATTGACTTTCAGCAACTTTTCAAAATGCTGTCTGTCTTCCCTTCTATTCTTCTACTCTATAATCCCAGCAACAGTAAAAATCTTTCAGGACCTCTGGCCACAAAACATTTGAACAGGCAGCTCTGTCTGGAACTCTCATATACCACACTGATCCTTTAGATCAGGAGTGTCCAAACTTTTTTGAACTTTTTTTATCAAGGGCCATATGCGGTAAAATACACAAACAGCCGGGCCACTCACTCGAGGTGAAGTACGTATTGCTTCACCTGGTTTATTTAAATAAAGTAAATATATTTTTGGAATTTGCTGCGGGCCAATTAACAATAAATTGCGGGCTGCAGTTGGCCCGCGGGCCACAGTTAGGACACCCATGCTTTAGATCACAGCTCAAGTCTTACTTTCTTGGGGAAGACTTATCCTATTCCCTCAGTCTAGGTCATGTTTGCTTGATATATGCAATCACAGAAATTTGTTTCATCCCTTTCAAGATTTAATCTCAATTTTAATTAATTATTTAGTTTTGTGATTACTTAATATCTATCATTTCCCAGTAGACTATAAATCCTATGCATATGGATTATTTTTGCTCTTTCTTGCATCCTTCGTGTCACAGAGAGTGGCTGATACATAATTGATGCTCAACAAATATATGTTAACAAATTAATAAATTAGGAATCAGCAAATTGCATTTCATAAGTGGATGCAAAACAATTGTAGGAGCCTGGGTAAGGGATTAGATTTCTTTATTTATTAGGTTTAACCAAAGGCAGATTTTTTATGTGTTTGTTAAGAGGCAAAGCTTCACCTGGCACATCATTCAAGGCCTGATTAAGAAGCTATATTGCATCTTTCCTGCAAACACTGGGTGATATACGAGTATATATAACAATGGTCGAAGGTAGACTAACTTTTGGTTTCAGCCCTTATAGTCCTGGCTACCTTCCCTCTCCTACCCTCCTCATCCAAAACTTACTATGTCTCAATTTGCATTTGTCCTGATAGCTTTGGCTTCAACATATGCATTTTAAATGAACTGGGCTATGTTCCCAGCTTTCTGGAAATTACATCACAACCAATATCATGAAAAACTTGTAATCCCCCACTCAGTCATTCTCTACTCCTCATCCACTTCATTATGTCCAATCTTTTTATGCATCTGACTTATTCTCAGAAAGATCTTGATAACATGTAATAAAGATAGGTCTGACCCATCTTTCTTCATCCTATTCCATAGTCTTTGTTCAAACTGTCATTACTTTATTCATTGCAAAGAAATGTCTAACAGGTATTCCCACTCCACTTACTCCCCATTCTACCACCCAAGAGGCTGATCGGATCATCTTAAAATGAAAATACTCATACGTACTAACCTGTGTTTCAAGGCTCTTAGCAATAGGTTTCTTTTGATTTCTCTAGCCTCATCTGCTTCATCCATAACTACGAATTAGGTACCCCAGCCTTGTGGAACTTTTCATCAATACCTTGCAGATTTTTGAAAGCACTGCTACCTTCTTTTGATGAGCTCCAGCTGTCTTTATTGCACTGGGGCATATCCTGACACTCACCCTCAAGAATTAGATGTAAATCATGTCCTTTCTGAAACTGTTTCTAACTTTCCAGAGACTCGGTCACAACTTTTATATAACCATAACTCTATCCACATAATTAAGTGGAAAAAATTATATTTTAAACAATTATCTCATTGTAGCTCTCCTTCACTAGACTATGAGGTCTGTAAATGTGAGATCTATGGTTTATAATACACATGTTCCCTTGATTATTAGCACAATATCTGGCACATAATTGGTAACAAGAATGTACTCCACAAAAGAAATGTGTTCTCCCATAGCATTGAAGTGGTATTTTGTTGAAGCAGGAGCCATTTAAGAAATATGAAAAGTGTGAAATGAGAAAAGGTGAAAAATATCTGAGCTGCATTTTGATGTGTATATGTCTATAGTAAATTTTCACTTATCATGATAAAAAAGAAAGGGAGTTTAAGGAATTTATGTTTTAACACAGACTATAAAAATAACCTAGATTGTGATTATGCCATTTTAATTCTATCTCAGTTCTGATAAGTTTCTCTTTAAAATGCTTACAAAGTGCTGATAAGCCCTCCAAACAGATCCCTCAGATCCTTGCATTTCTAAATCTTTGATTTGGGTTCTTAAATACTAAATAATAAAAGTAATACTTCATGATATTCTTGAGTTTCTAGAAATACTCTTTTCATCTACTTTTGGTTTTCATAGATTCAATACATATTAACATTCCAATACTTCACTTTAAGTATGTCCTTTATTTCAAGAAATCAAGTCATTTCAATTCCATTACAGTGGGCATTTATTGACTGCCTACTGTATCTCAGGCTCATGTTGGGTGCTGGCAATACTGAAATATATAAGACAAGATGTCTAACCTTAAGAAGTTCCAAGTGTGAGCCAGAGATTTAATAGAATAAAATATTAGTAACAATTACAATAAAGGGAGTGTGTTTAATATAAGGGGAAAGGATAGGCTGACTGTTGAAAAGGTGAGTGGCAGAGTTGACTTCAAAAAGTGGTGACTTCTGAGCTGGGCTTTGAAGGCTGAATAGAGTTTGCCATTATGTGGGAATAAAACAATTCAAAGAGTTTAATGATATTTTTGTAAAATAATATTGCAGTTGATTTTAATGATATAGAACATGAACATTATAGAGTAGGAAGGAGAGACAATAGAAATGATATGATTTGAAAAAAGAAACAAAACTTTCCTCTTCTGGCCTTTTTGCTGTTTTTTCATTGTCTTTGAGACTGCAGTAAAAAATACTTTGTGAGGGCCACTTTGACACATGTGAATTATTCATCATGAAGAAGTCAAGCAGCTGACCCTAGCCTTTGCTAAATTTATTTGGAGTATCATGGCCCCCCTGTAAAAGCAGTGTGTTTTTATTTCTCTCTGCCCTACGTGAGGGTCATCTGCATGTGTGGGAAGGTCTTGGTCAGCTTTTCTCTGACTCATCCAAATCAGAGGACATCTGAACCTTCATGTCCTCCTGTTGTTTTTCTCCACTCTCTTTTTAGGTTGAAAATCATTCATCATTGGAGACACAGATGTGTGCATGTGTGTGTGTGTGTGCACACATGAGCACACACACACACACATGCACACCCCGAAACTGCCAGGGCATGCGGGATGCTAGCTTTGTTAAAAACCCAAAACCCCGTCAGGTGGAAAGACATTACCACCTAGTCAATTAGCTTTCTTACTCCAACATAGGCAGCTCGCCTCGGGAGTAGCCAGAGCTAATGGGATGTCTCATTAAAACAGATTTTGTCAGAGTGTTTTCCCTGCCATTACGTTCTCCTGAGCATTGTACTGAGGATTCTCTTGTATCATCTCATCTAAAGTGGGGCAGTATTCGTAATGGAAAGGCTTTGCAGAGTACAGAGGGCCACTGCTCGCCAGCTTTTCCATGCTCTCTCAATAACTGTGATATTCACGATGTGTCATGTGACATACGTGCTAATAGTATAAATCATAAAGCTAACATTTCATATGTGCTTACTGGATTTCAGTAGCTATAAGATGCATTACCTTATTTTACTCTAAAAATGATATCATACATATATTGCTATTGTTTCCATTTGCAAATCAAAAAAGTAAGGTAATAGCAGATTCATTAACTTGTTAAAGTTGACATAACATTTGATGCAATCAGACTCCAATGTCTATGCTCTTTTTAAAGTACCATTCTACTTCAAACCTGGTGTTTTTGTCTCTATGGAAGACTAAGAAGCATAGAATAAATTCAACAAGGATAAACAAATTAAGCAGGAAAGTTCTAGATAGAACAATACATGTTCAGTGTAGCTTTGGATCATTCATGTCAGTTTCACAGGTCCCTTCCGTCTTTCCTTCCTTCTTTCATTCCTACCTTCTTTTCTTTCCTTCCTTCCTTCCTTCCTTCCTTCCTTCCTTCCTTCCTTCCTTCCTTCCTTCCTTCCTTCCTTCCTTCCTTCCTCTCTCTCTCTCTCTCTCTCTCTCTCTCTCTCTCTCTCTCTCTCTCTCTCTCTCTCTCTCCCCCTCTCTCTCTCCTTTTTGTCTCATCAGTTTGTGAACTTTCTCAAAGTACATTGTAAAATAAATGTCCCTTCTCAGACTGGAGACTTAGCAGAGTAGACACTATGTCTTCCCAATTACATGAGGTCAGCACTAAGTGTGGGAATTTCACCTCTCTCATGGGTCTACCTACTTCCCATAGTCATGTACTATCAGTACACCCACTGGTCAGAAAACACCCCAAGAATAGAACTCTTTCTGCTAACTGACCCTATATACACCGATTGTTTGTCTCCTTTCTATTCCCATATCTCATTTCCCCATACCCAGATACATGAATGCAATGTTGTTGACTGGTAAATGAGTTAAACTGACAGTTGGTGGCACTGCTTCTCAACCAAAATTCCTAATGCATAATCATAAGAAATGTTATCTCTTTGTTTACCACAAGAGGTGATCTAAGCTTTAAAAATATGACAAATGCCAGGGGAACAGATTTCTGAACCCAACCGTTGAGAGACTAGTAGGGTAGTTCTTAGAATCTGCAGGTTTAATTAGTGTTTCAAATGATTCCAATTCAGAGGGTCATGAATCACATTTTCTGAAGTAAATGCATGAGGTGACAGGGCTTTGAACTAAAAAATACAGTGAAATAAAATTTTCCTTTAGACATATCTTTCTGATCTCAGAGGTTTGCCAAAGTGTTCAATAATATTGTACTTCTATCAATTTCTCATATATATGTATGTTGCTATATATACATATGTATGTGTGTGTCTATTGGTATCAGACAGTCTCAATCCTTGTAATTATGCCTTTCCCATTCATGAGTAGGATCAAAATGAATCTGCTAATCTCACCAAACCAATGAGTGGCAGAGATTTTTTTGTATATATGTTTATTGACTTTGTTTCTATTTAATTATGAGCACATTTAATCACACTGAAAACTGAAAGAATTTCCCATGAACACCCAAATAGCTACCATCTAGACTTTACAATTAACATTTTAATGTCTTTGTTTCATCACTTATTTATACATCTATGCATTCCTCCATTGTCTATCCATGCATCTTATTTTTGATACATCTTATTTCAATGTATAACAAGTTGAAGACATCATTACAAATACTTCAGTGTGCATCTGTCAACTAGAGTTCAAGATTTGTTTATGATTTTTAAGGTAAAATTTATATACAATGAAATGCAGTCATTTTTTTGGGTTCAGACAACCACTTTCAACTGTGCAACCCAATTCCTTGCCAAGATCTAGAACGTTACCATCATCCTAGGAAGTTCCCTCCTATGCTTTCCCATCCTCACCTCCATCTCTCAGGGACAACCATTGTTCTCATTATTTTTCCACTGTAAACTATGTTTGTCTGTTTTAAGATTTCATATAAATCAAATGACATATTAAGCATTTTTGTGTGTGTAAGTCTTCTCTTACTAGGATGTTTTTAAGATCCATCCATGTTGTGTATGTCAATAGTTCTTTTTTTCTTTTTCTTTGGCAGGTAATATTACAATCTAAAAATATGTTACAGTTTGTTTATCCATTATATTTGATGGGTAACCGAGCTGTTTCCAGTTTGGGGCTATTATGAATAAAACTGCTATGAACAATAGGGTACAAGTCTCTTTGTGGAAATATATTTTTATTTCTCTTGCAACCTGGTAGATTTGCTAGTTCACAAATTAGGTAGATGTTTAGGTATAACTTTAAAAATACCAGAGGTTTTTATAAAATAGTTGTGGTATTTTTACCATTTTGTAGCATGACCAACAATATAAGAGAGTTTCAGTTGCTCCATATCCTCAGTAACATATCCTCATGTCAGTTTTTTAATTTCAGCCATTTTGATATGTATGTAGCAGTATCTAGGATTTTAAAAGATCTGGGTGTCGGCTCTTTTTTAAAATAAACAGTGTGACTTCTTTTTATATTCAAATGTTTTTATAAATAACTTTTAAAAGTGTGCTTCTTTCTTCAAATAAAGTAAATTGGTACCCCAAAAAAGAAAGACAGAAAATAAAAGTGTGCTTGACTATCTACTCTTATGTGTAGAATTACTAGGAAATGTGTGAAAGGTGAAAGAGAAAAATGGCCCCGTCCTTTAAAAGCTTACAACTTTTAAGAACTACAACATGATACAATAAATTATCAGGCCTGTGTGAATAAATCTGACTCAAGGTCAGATTTACAAGATTTGAATAAACATGATTATTGCAAGAGTCAACGGCCTGGAAGGTCTTTAAACTAGAGATTAAAAAATGAGTGCTATTTGCGTTATAGAATAAAGTGAGAACTGAGGTTGGCATTCCACTGGGGAAATAGCCAAAATGAGGCTCTAAGGTCAGAACAATCAAGGGGTATGAAAAAGAGATGGAAATGCCCCTGTAACTCTGTATGCTGACTTTTGCAGCATTCAACAAAGCTTTCACAAATATAACAATATCATTAGATTCCATGCCAGGATGCCATATCCTCTTGCTACCTCTTTAGAATTAAATTATTTCTCATTTTAAATTTTACACCATAAAATTCAAACCAATACCTCAGTGTACTAGTGAGATATAGAGAACTTGCCTTACATGAGAAATCAAATAAACATTAAAGTGTTACACATGTTTTCTATTATTTTGAACTTGGAATCACCATGGATAGCTGTCTATACATATGGAGGCAACATTCTGAGAAGAGTGCAATTTCACCTTTATTGTTTTTTAAATGGGGCCATCAAATAATTTTTGACAAAGGAGCCCAAAACATACAATGAATAAACGAAAGCCTTTTCAGTGAATGGTGCTGGGAAAATTGGAAAGCCACATGTAAAAGTATAAAACTAGATTGCTACGTGTTACCATATGCCAAAATTAACTCAAAATGGATCAAAAGCCTAAATATAAGACCTGAAACAATAAAATACATAGAAGAAAACAGGTATTAAAACTATGGATCGCGGTCAGAGGATTTTCTGAATTTGACCTCAAAAGCAAGGGCAGTTAAAGCAAAAACAAATGAATGGGACTGTATCAAACTAAAAGGCTTCTGCACATCAAAAGAAGCCATCAACAAAACAAATAGGCAAACAATGGAATGGGAGAAAGTATTTGCCAACTTCATATCCCATAAGGAGCTAATATCCAAAATATATAAGAACTCATACAATTCAACAACAAAAACAAAACAACAACAACTATAAAAACAAAAACAGTCCAGTTAAGAAATGGGCAGAGGAACTGAACAGACACTTCTCCCAAGAAGACAAATGGCCAACAGACATGAAAAGATGCTCAACTTCACTAGCTATTAGGGAAATTCAAATCAAAACCACAATGAAATAACACCTCACACCTGATATAATGCCTATTATCAAGAAGACAAATAATAACAAGTGTTGGAGAGGTTGTGGAGAAAAAGGAACCCTCAAACACTGCTGGTGGGAATGTAAATTGGCACAGCCGCTATTGAAAACAGTATGAAGTTTCCTCAAAAAATTAAGAATAGAATTACCATATGACCCAGCAATTCCTCTTTTGGGGATCTACCACAAAATTTTGAAAACATTTATTCATAAAGATATATGTACTTCTATATTGATTGCAGCATTATTCAAGGTGGCCAAGACGTGGAAACAAAGTGTCCTTCGATAGATGATTGGATAAGGAAGGTGTGGTACATATACACAGAGGAATACTACTCAGCCATAAGAAAAGATGGCATACTGCCATTTGTGACAACATGGATCTTGAGAATATCATGATAAATGAAATCAGTCAGATGGAAAAAGTCAAGAACTGTATGAGTGAAATCGGGATATAAAACTGAAAGCGACAAACATGACAAACAAACAAAAACTCATACACACAGACAACAGTATGATAGTTATGAGAGAGAAAAGGGTGTGGGGGGTAGAAAAGGGTAAAGGGGGTCAACTATATGGTGATGGAAAGAGATTTGACTTTGGGTAGTGAACAAACAATGCAATATACAGATGATATAGAATTGTACACTTAAAACCTATATAATTTTATTAACCAAATGTCACACCAATAAATTTAATAAAATTAAAAATAAAATAATGTAATAAAATGGGTCTGAGATTTTTCTCCATCAAGGTTCCTGCTATTTTTTTCTCAGAAGTATATTTGATATAATACATGAGAAGATAAACTTTGCATTCAGTCAGATATACTTGAGATCATGGTCTGGCTCTTGAGCAATTGATTAGACTCCCTAAATCTTGGTTTTCTCATCTATGAAATTGGGATAATAATAGAACCCACCTTATGGAGTTGTGGAGAGGATTGCACCTGATAATGCATGTTAAGTGCTTAGCACAGACCCTGGTTCATAAGAAGTGCTCAATAAACATCAGCTATTTTTATTACTTTCTTGGATCATGTTTGCTTATTTCACCTGATCACTTACTCTATTGTTCCTAGATCATGAGTATTAAATATGAAAGCATACATAGTGAGCATAACAGGCATTGTATTCAGATGCCTGAACTTGCTGATAATTTATTTTATTTTACTTTTCAAAGTGGCTTAATTAATTTGTTTCTTCTGATTTCCCTGCTTCAAAACAATAGTCCTTTCATAATTTGGAATCCTTTAATACGAAGTAAATGAACAAATGTAATCTGCCTTGTTATAAGGATGAAATAGAATCAGAATGCATGCCTGAAAAGAACACTGACTGTGAAATAGTGGATGACAGGATTATAGGATCACATGATTATGGTGGCAGCAATCACCGGAATTTTTTTGAGATACAGGTAACTTGCCTTCTACGTACAGGCTCATGGATTTGTTTCCCAAGGTGCTGCCGTGGCCTTTGCTTTATTAGTTGTAAAACCAGCCAACTGCTAGGAGGAAGTGACCTGAGGGACTTTGGGAGAAACTCTTTATTAAAATATATGAAACCTCTACCACCTGGCTGGCACACTGCCTGAAATTGTTCAGGAACTCTCTGTTGAAATGAAAATATAGATTTACATATACTCTGGTCTCTTGAGCTCTTTAGACCTTGGAGTAAACTTCTTAATCAGATGGACTTCCCACTCATGTTAAGTACAAGCTTCTAATGGAGGTTGAAGGGAAACTTCTCCAAGTTTTAATTTGGGCATAGCAAGTAAGCATCATGGTACACTGTGTGCTAGGGGCTGGGGCAGAATTGAAAAGTAAAGGACATAGGTATAAATTTATTCTATAATTTGATGCGTATGCAGACTTGGTCAGCCTTCAAATTCTTAAAACATGTGGGTCCTTATCTATACAATACGGAAATGCATTTTTGTTCTATTACTGAGGATATTAGTGGGATTTACATGTGGTAATACGCGTGAAAGTCCTCTAAATACAAAAAAGCATCAGATATAATTCACAATGTTATTGCTTTTGTAATTATTGCTAATGTAGAACCTTGGGGAGAAAATGCCTTTTTAAGGATTGAAATAGGTAAGCACAAAAAAGAATGTCTATGAAGTAATAATTTGGCTTACCACTAGTTTAGTGTTTTACGATGATGTTGTTCTGTCACAACCATTATGCTATTTGGTCTTTATAAAAACAGTATAATTTAGGCAGGGCAGGTACTTCTATTCTCATTTTACAGGTGAAGCTGTCAAAATCAACACATGTGAGCCATCCTGTGCAATATCTTTTTTTTTCCTCTCTACCCCAGGGTTGGCAGAATAGAATGGGCAATGTCAAGAAGCTGAAACTTACAGGAAAATACAAGAAAAAATAGTACTTTTTAACATTTGGAGCAAAAGGAAAAAAAAATATTTCTTCAGTGGGACTGCTGGAGTAGTGCTGATACAATACAGTTAGAAAGTGAAATCCTCTAACTCACTGTGCCCTGCGCCCCACACTGGAGAGTTATATTGAATTAAGGAAGGTGTCACAGTTGATAGTTTCAGTGAAGAGGGTAGAAAGGAGAACCTAGATTCTCTAAAAGACTTTATGACCCATGGCAAGTGAAATAATTCATTCTGAAACAGAATACTGAATAGAAAGGATGAGAAAGGCAAGAAAATATTATAAGACCAACCATGTTCATGAAGTATAGCTCATATCATATCAGGCTAACCCAATTTTCTGGATTTTTTTTTTTTCGTTTGTTGTTTTTTAGTCTACTGTCAATTTGTTGATTATCAAAGGAATTGTGTTTCTATAGACATGATAAATACCTTTTAATTTATCCTTGTGATCAAGATGGAGACATAAGGTATGGACAATAAGTAGATTGGTTGGCTTGATAATTGGCTAAAGGATGATACCCAAAGACTAGCAGTTAATGAACTGTGGTCCACAGGTGATGAGGTTTCTTGTCGTGTGCCACTGAGATCTGTTCAAAACAGTCCTGGGTCTGAGGAAGCTCAAATGGCCTGGACTATACTTAGCCATACATGAAATTGACATAGTAGATGCCAAAATTTTAGGGATCTCCCACATTTTATTTCTCTCCCTCTCATCTGCTTTAGGAACCCTGGCTCTGCTACCTACCTCTTTCTGCTACCTCTTTCTGCTCTGATCTATCTTGTTGCTCTGCCAACTTTCCTGTTCTTCAATTTTCTGGCCTTCAGCCTGTTTATTTCCTTTTGATAAGACATTTTTACAGATGGGCAACTTAGTAGTAGACCTATTCCTCACTTTCAACCGGATTTCAGAGTTTCTGCACACTGTGAACTAATCTCGTGGTAAACTCAGATTGATCGGTATTTTGTATCAGTTTTAACAAGTTACCATTATTGAACACTTACTAAGTCACAGGCAGTAGGCTCACATTTTTACAAAAACATTGCATTTATTTTTCACAATAGCCCTGAAGTAAATGATAGTAGTCCCATATGTTAACTGATCAAAGCGGAGATGACGAAATTAGAGGAAATGTGAGAATGATATCATGCAAAGGGGACTGTCATTAAGCTTGACAACAGAGTGAAGATCAAAAAAAAAAAAAAATTACAACAGCTAACCTTACCTAGGCTGAAGGCTGTCAGATTGGAATGAGTTCTAGAGAGGACAAATTAAGTTGGTAAAAGAATCTGAAAATCAAGTTATGTGAGGAAAAAGGAAGGAATTGAGAATAGCTGACTTGGAAGATTTGGGAGAAAATAGATGTCTGTTTTCAAATAATTGAAGGTTATGATATGGAGGGAAGGATTCCATTTATTCACTTATTCTAGAATGTGGAGCAAGAACGGAATGTGATAGGGAGGTAGATTTCAATCTAATATAGTAAAAAAGTTCTAATCAATTAAATTGTCTGAAGATGAAATATTCTGCTTCATCAATTCACGTTCTCTGTCCCCGCAGGTATTCAAGAAGTAGCTAAATGAACACTTATTTGGAATGTGTAGAACAAATTCTTGCATAGGGTGGCCAATTTAATTAGTTCAGTGACTCACAAAGTAATGGATTAGAGCCCAGTGATACCCACCAAATATAGCTTTGAATCACTTCCTGAGATTTCCTTTTCTATTTTCTTCCAATCTTTTTTTATTCCTGTCGAGACAACAAGCTTCTAATTGGTACTAGTATATCTCAAATATGCATATCTTATATTTTATTCCAGCTCATTCCATTATTTTTTTATTTTTCAACATATATTTTGTTTGTTTGTTGCACCTACTAACTCTTCATAATGAAGCTTATTTCCTCACGTAATATTTCCTACTGTAATATATGGTCATATTTAGGCAGATATGGTCTCCCGGAGATGTAACCATGTCTCTACAAGAATGCTTTGAAAAACTCTTCTACTAGGCTAGCTATGGATTTCTCTGGTTTAGGATTTTTATGTGTTGTTATTTCTTTGTTTGTTTTTGCTTTTGGTAAACTTATTAACATATACTTTATGCACCACACACTAATGTAAATTCAGACTCCACATATAGATGGGATGGTGAAGGGTTAGGATTTTGATTCTTGTTGGTGTCATCTTTTCCTCATGTGAAATCAAGTTTCCTTGCCACTGGACCATGTGAAATGTTGGAGTTTTTCTAGTCTGTGAGAGTAGAAAATGATTTGAGATTCCAAACTTTAAGCTGGTGATTGATTTCTAGGTTTCCATTTTCCTTAGATGCCAGGCAAGTTCTTACGTGTTATATCTTGCAAACCCCCAATGTCAGTTTCTCTTACATCTCTGGCTTTGATTTTTCTCTTAATTCTTGTACATGGAGTTTTACTTTTCTTTTCTTGAGTTGGCCTGTAATAATTTTTTAAAATTATTCTTTACCCAGCATTCCAATGTTTTTAATGGTAGGAAGGGAGGTATTTACAGGTATTTCATTAATATATCTCTATCTCGCACTACACCTCCATTTTTGTTGTTGTTTTTTAGTAAAGTGCAACTTAGGATCATGCACTTTGGCATGGAATAATATCTGGCTAACATTTAATTACTTTCATTTTTTGTTTATTTTTACATTATATTTTGATTTGTGCAATGTGTTAGATTTTGTTTTTTTCTAACAGCTTCATTGAGATATAATTCTCATGCCATACAATTTGTCCATTTAAAATACAGAGTTCAAAGATTCTTGGAGTTCAAATATTCATGGAGTTGTGAAAACACAATCACAATCAAGTTTAGAACATTTTCATCACTCAGGAAAGAAACCCAGTACACAATAGCTGTCACTTCCCTTTCCTTCCCTATCCCCACCCTAAATTTTAAGCAGCCACAAAGCTACTTTCTGATTCTATAAACTTACCTATTCTGTTCATTTTATGTAAATAGAATTATATATGAGTACTGTGTTTTGTTTTGTTTTGTTTTGTTTTGTTTTGTGTGTGTGTGTATGTGTGTGTGACTGGCTTCTTTCACTTAGCATAAGGTTTTCAAGGTTAACCCATGTTGTAACATGTCAATACTTTACTTTTTATTTAGTTAAATCATATTCTAATATCTGAATATACCACATTTTGTTTATTTATTCATCAATTGATTGACATTGGGTTTGGTTCTACCTTTTGGCTACTATGAATAATGTTGCTGTGAACATTCATGTACAATCTTTTGTGTAGTCATATGTTTTCACTTCTCTTGGGTATATGCATAGGAGTACAATTGTCATGTCTAATGTAATTCTATGTTTAACCATTTGAGGAACTGCCACACTGTTTTAAACTGGCTGCACTATTTTAAATTTTTATCAGTAATGTATGAGAGTTCTAATTTCTCCACATCCTTGTCAACACTTGTTATTATCTGTCTTGATAATAACCATTCTAGTGGGTATGAAATAGTACCTGATTGAAAATTTTTTTTGTATTTACTTGATTTTCAATAATATTGGGCATCTTTTTATGTGCTTATTAGTGATTTGCATGTTTTCTTTGGAGAAATGTTTATTCAAGTTCTTTTTCTATTTTCAATTGGGCAATTTACCTTTTTGTTATTGAGTTGTATGTGTTTTTATGTATTCTACATATAGGATTTACAATATTTTCTACCATTTTCTGGGTGGTATTATCTTTATCTTTCTTGATAATGTTCTTTGATGCACAAAAGTTTATAATTCTGATAAGTCCAATTTGTTTATTTTTTCTTTTGTTGCTTATGCTTTTGTTTTCACATGTATGAAGTCATTGCCAAATTCAAGGTCATGAAGATTTACCCCCATGTTTTCCTCCAAAAGCTGTATAGACTTTGCTCCTGAATTTAGGTCTATAACTCACTTAGAGTTAATTTTTGTATATGTCATGAGGTAGGGGTGTGTTGGCATTTTTCAATAATAATAGAATTAGAGATATTGTTTTTTAAAGTAAACCATGTAAGTAAAAGTGTGGTTATACGTAAAGAAAATTATGAAGTAAATAACAGTGCACACATATGTAAATGTAAAAATTGTGGAGTGATATATGGATAATTGAGCAAATGATCTTTTAGTTCCCTTCCCAAGTTGATTAATAATAAATTACACTCTAAATGGGACCAAAGTCATTATCCAAAAATCGTTTTCCCACATATTTTTATTTTTATTTATTTATTTATTTATTTATATATATATATATATATATATTTTTTTTAATTGGGGAAGGGGAACAGGACTTTATTGGGGAACAGTGTGTACTTCAGGATTTTTTCCAAGTCAAGTTGTCCTTTCAATCTTAGTTGTGGAGGGCGCAACTCAGCTCCAGGTCCAGTTGCCGTTTCTAGTTGCAGGGGGCGCAGCCCAGGAGTCTAACCGGCAACCTTGTGGTTGAGTGGATGCGCTCCAACCAACTGAGCCATTGGGAGGCAGCTCAGCTCAAGGTGCCATGTTCAATCTTAGTTGCAGGGGGCAGAGCCCACCATCCATTGCAGGACTCAAGGAGTTGAACAGGCAACCTTGTGGTTGAGAGCCTTCTGGCCCATATGGGAATCAAACCGGCAGCCTTCGGAGTTAGGAGCACGGAGCTCCAACCGCCTGAGCCACCGGGATGGTCCCCCACATAATTTTATTTTGAAAAATTTCAATCCTACAGAAAAATATTGTTAAGAATAATACAATAAATACTCAAATTCTGTCATCTAAATCTACCAATGATTGACCCTTTGCTACATTTCCTTTATCTCCATGTCTAGTAAGGTATTTGACCTAACATAAAGATAGGTCTGACCTTTTTCCTGATCCTTAACTCCTTAACAGGTAACCTTAAACCTTTAAAATTTCTTGAGGGATCCAATATCGTTATTATTCATGGTGGGCTCCTGGGACCACAACCAATAGCTTATGCTAAGGAGTTGATTCAGTATTGGAAGCTGGTTACACCTGAAAGACCAGCCATATGATTAGAGGATTGGAACTGTAGATCTTATAATATCAGACCTACATCTAGGGAGGGAGGTGCTAAAGATGGAGTTCAACTCTAATGGGCAATAAATTAGTCTTATCTATGTAATGAAGTCTCAATAAAAACTCTTGGCACTAAAGCTTTGGTGAGATTCCCTGGTTGGCAATGCTCTGTAAATATTGCCATATATTAATGCTAGGAGGGTAGTGTATCTTTAGGATGATGGAAGCTCCACTTTTGAAACCCTCCCTGACCATGGCCTATGTGTCTCTTCCTTTGTCTGGTTCTAATTTGTATCCCTGTTCAATAATAAAATGCTAACCATAAGTACAGGGTTTTCCTGAGTTCTGTGAGTCATTCTAGTGAATTATTAAACTGGAAAGTAATTTTAGGAAACCTTCTTACTTTCAGTGAGTTTCTGAAGTGAGGGCAGTCTTGTGGGAACTACTACTTCTGACTTTGTAGTTTGTATAACTCTGGGTATTATGTGAAAATAAATTGTCAGTATTTTGGCACTTCTCTCAATACTTTAGGACTCATCTCTTGTAAACAAGAATTTCTCCTCAATAATAAAATAAAATTACCTAGTATATAATAAATAAATAAAATAAAATAAATAAAATAAAATAATAAAATAAAATTACCTAGTATATAATCCATATCTAAACTTCTCCAATTGTGCCACAAAGCTAGTTTAGACCTGTAGACTTCAGAAATGTCTAGACAAAATTCTAGACAAATTTTATAAAACTTTATTTGAGTCAAACCGATGACATGTCAGGAAGCAAGATCTCAAATGCCCCAGAGAATGACAGTGTTGCAGTTTTTTATACACTTGGAATAAAGGGGAAAAAAACACATAAGGAAGACCAAATGGTAAAAGGTTACGGGATTGTTAACAAGTTTATGTGCTCTCTTGAGGGTGATTATGCCTTTGAGGGGTCTAGAAAAGAGGATAACTCTGTCATTTTGGAGGTGTGCTAACCTAGATGCACAAGAACAACAAACAGGGTTGGCTTAAGGCAAAGATAAACATTCTTATAGGCTCTAGGGTGAGTCTACGCACCATGACCTGCCCAGTTCAAAATTTATGATCAGATCACCCTGTGAGGTTACTTTTAGTCAGATTTATTACAGAGTGCCATTTTGTCCACAGAACTATGCTAACTGGTTTTCAAGATTTTGTAGTCATGATAAAAATGATAGTAAAAAAATAATTATACCTTGTTTTTTATTCTCTAACTTAGCTGAAGAGAAAATTCTCAGAGAAGAGATATGTGGAGGACAGAGACCGAAAATTATCAGTTTGGAGCATAGTTATGAAGAGCAAGACATTTTAAGGCCAAATCCAGTCAGTTAAGTTGACCATATGTGGGTTGTGATTGAAAGAGCATTAGCTGTTCATTACATCACAGGAAATTGCAATTAAGAGAAACCATTGAATCATGATTTAAGCTTTCAAATAAGTGTCTCAAGTTGTAAGAAAATATTTCTTTCTTTCTAAATAGCACGTTTTACTGTAGAGGGAATAATGTGAGATAGTGAAAGTCAAAGGAAAACTATGGATTTGTTGTCCTAACATTACAGAAAGATACTAACTTTTTCTAAAGAGAGAAATTGCAAGATATGTTTCTCTCCTTCACTTACTGTGGATGAAAAAGAGGTTCTACTGAAAGTAACCTCATAGGATGGTCTGATCATCAATTCCTAACTGGGCAGGTCATGGTGTGTAGTCATGCTCCAGGCATATAACTGTTTTAGTAAAAATGTTTATCTTTGCCTTAAGTACGCCCTGTCCATTGTTTTTATACATCTAGGTTAACACACCTTTGAAATAACTGTAACCACCCTCAAGAGAGCACATAATCTTGTTGACTATCATGTAATCCAAGCCCTGCTTTGCTTTCTCCCACCTTCATGTAGTCTTCCTTCTGTACCCTCCTTAATTTCAAATGCATAAAAGAAACTGCAATCCCTGTCATTTCTCAGAAACTTTGGGATCTTACTTCCCAGCAATGTCATCAGTTTGGCTCAAATAAAATCTTATAAAAATCATTCACATGTTTGGACATTTCCTATATTGACACCATCTTTTCTAAAACTCATGCTCATCATTACCCACTTGAAGCAACAAAGTTTATTGAGCCCCTTTCATGGGCCAGGTATTTGGCAGGTACTGGGGTCATGGTGGTAAAAACATAAATAAAATTCATCGTGAAAATCACATTCAAGCAAGGAAACAAATACTGAATAGGTAATTATAATTGTAATTAGTTGTTTGAAAGAGAAGTACAGAGTACTATAGGTGCTTCTAACAATGATCTTAATCAGAATCAGGAAAAGTCTTCCCAAGGAAACAACCTTTAAGCTGAAAACCCCAAATTAAGATTAACCTTACAAATTAACCCCAAATTAAGAGTACAAGTAAGGAACAGGAAAACGGAAGGAACCGCCTATGAGGGAAGAACCTTTCCATATGTGGAAGGGGACAAAGTTTCAGAATAATAAATTTGTTCTTCTCACCTTACGTTTCTATTTCCCATTTGCCCATTTGCTGCTTCTTATTATCTTCATTTCCTTTATTTTTTTTTTTCCTTCCAAATTAACTCTTCCTTGTTTCTGAGTTCTTAGGCAGTGGATGAAATCAGATGACAGGGCATGGATGGTATTATAAGGAAATGATTAAGTTTACCCTAGCACCCCTTGGGAATACCTTAATTGCAGACCTTGCACACGCTTAATTCCGCTGCTCTGTCCTTGCTTTTCCTCACTTTGGAGAATTAGTCATTGGCTCTGAGCCTCATCATCCCTGTAGATTTTTGAAATGATTTCATTTTCAGATTGTCTGTGGGTGCATTGTTTCAATGCAAGTTATATGCTTTTCCATTCAATCTCTTCCTGAGAACTTCCATTCATAATCCCATCTTCAATTTAACACCATCTCTCTTGGGCTTTATCAATGTCATTTCTACTGTGTAGGGGCAAGTTTCATTATGGGCACACCATAATTTTTGGTGCAGCATTTGGATGCACTGTGAGCTCTTCCCTTGGATGCTAATCATATATATATATATACACACACACATGCAAATAATTAACTTGGCTTTTATTTTGGTTTTGTTTTTACTGTCTTTTGGGAGCTCTTATTTTCTTTGGCTCCTTTGACTCAGATACTAACTAGCCTGTTTGTATAAATTTGTTTTGAGGATTTTGTACAACTACCCAGATAGGCTCTAGAGAGCAAAGGAAGAAGTCCTAGAATAGCAAATACATGGAAAGACAATCATGTGCATTCACAGTGCTCATGCAAAATGTAAGAATCTGTCAGTTCTAACAACAGACTGGAGACCATTAAAATATAAGCTCCATGATAGCAGGGATTTCATTGATTTTGTTCACTGTTTACTTGCAAATAAAGCAGTATCCATTATTTTTTAGTAGTTTAATAAATATTTGTTGAATAAGTGGATAAATAATTATCAATAATACAATTTAAAAACAACAATCTGTAAAAACAAAAAAAAATCAGGGGACAAGGCATGAAAGGTTTCTTTCTCTAAAGAGATATATTAGATACGAGCATATGTTATTTTCTATTTGCAATGAGTCTGTGAGCTCTCCACTTTGCAAGGATGGGCCTGGGCTGAAGCCCTCCCAGGAAGGTCTTCTGTGGAGATTGTTTTAGGACCAGACTTAGCTTTGTGGTAGTGCTTTGGTATCACATTCAAACTCTTTTCATCACTGGAAATAAAATATTTGCTGACTTATCCTTTCAGTTCCTTTGGCTTACATTGTAAAAATGACTAGTGATTGGACTGAACTGCTTAAGTGACTTTTTGGGATGGGGTAAACACTTTTGGCTTGCTTGGTCTCAGCCCCTTATGCGTTTCCTGAGGTGCTGGGCTTCTCCAGGTGTGAACCCTGGTTTTGATGCTTTGCCTCTTCTCTCTGCAGTTAAGAGTGGCAAGGATCTCATCCCAGAACTCAGGGACTCAGTCATGAGAAACTTCAAGATATTTCTGAGCTTAGGGAGGCAACCAACCCAAGCCTGTTTCTTAATACCAGGGCACAGTCCCTAATCCAGACAGTCTTTTAGCAGACATCATTATGCTGAACATTTTAATTCTTGCTTATGGAGCTAATATGATTTTCTCCAAACATTGATTTCTCTAAAAAAGAGGATTCTGACATTGTGGGAAAAGCCCAATACTGGGAAGTCTGAATCTAAGGTCCCAATCCTAGAGTTTCTACTTGTTGGATAAGTCTTTTGCCATCCCTGGGCCTCATTTTACCTACTTGCTGGAGGATACGGAGAAGATGGTCTCTAAAGTTTCTCCCAACCCTTACATCCTGTGGTTCTATCCTGGACCCAGGGAAGACCTAGACCAGGATATACTGCTCCATTTTTTATTGCTAAAAAAATGGCTCTTTTATCCCATTGGTATTGTATAATTTGCCTTCTTTCCCGCGTCTCTTTCATTTTCTACAATTTACAACTGAGTCTTTATGCCAAGCATTACTATATATATATATTTCCCATCACCTGCCAAATGTCATACAAACCCCCAAGAATTAGCTGTCAGTGCCTTCCTTAATTCTATTCACACTTTCAGTACTAGCAATAAGACCTAGAGGCCTTTTTTTGCTCAAGGATTGGGGTGAAAACCAGCAAAAGGGATGAAGAAGAGGGAAAATACAGTAATATCAAAGTCGTGGTTTCAGATGGTAATGGTGTTACAAGAAGGTTTATATATCAACACTTTGTTTGTTTAATTCCATAAAGTTAAAGAGCCTTATTAAGTGTAATTCCAATGTAATGATTCTTTTCTTTCAGTAGAAAGGGAAGAAATCACAATTGACCTCAAAAGCTAAGGCAGAAGGAAGCGTTTATGATTACTTTGACACGATACTTATTAATTTCTAATCACTCCAGCACCAGCTGGGGCAGAAGCGGAGGAAGCATGATACTTAGATGTCTGAGAAAAAGAGAGGGAAGACTCTCTGGTTGAGGGTTTGGAAGTACAGCATCCTGGGGACGAGTTATTCCTGGATCCTTCTGCAGAAATATATGTCAGGTATAACATAGGTGTAGCACAACTGTATTTTCTAACGAGATTCTGGTGCTACTGATGGTGGGACTATTCCATTTTGTAATAACCCTCAGTGCCTTGTACTGATCCCAGAAAACGTTCAGGAAGCACTTGGCAAACTGGAAAGATTTTAAGACCAGAAGGCATAAAACCCCAGTATGATCACCCACTTTCTTAAACTGAAATTTCACACGACTCACTTTAGACCCCTGGTTTCCCCCTCAGCCTGACTGACCAGTCTTACAGAATTATTTTTCCCATGTTCTGACTTTAAGCTTTGGCATAATTTTAGACTTATAGAAAAGTTGCTAGCCTCATGGGAATTTGCAAGTATCAAACAAATTAAACATGAGAAAATGTTTTCAGGAGTTTAGAAAGTGTCATATTGAAGTTACTGTTGAGTTGACTTTTGTCCAACTGTGACTTTGTGAATATCTTCATCAAGGTACTTATTTTTGAGTATTGTGATTATTTATTTTTATATTTTCTCCCTTACTAGAAAGTCAAGACTATATCTGATTTATTAATTTATGTCTAATACCTTCTAATACCTTGATCTTGAAAAATATTAACTGGAGTGTAAGTTTATTGCATGACTCAAGGTGATGCCCTAGAAATGCATCCCAAGATCAATGATATTGGCTACTATCAATAGCAGGGTTGAATGTTATCTTTGTGGTAAAGGGACATTGCAGATGTGATTAAATTAAGGCTCTTGAGATGGACAGATCGCCCCGGATTGTCCAGGTGGGCCCAAAATGTAATCACATGTGCTGTTATAAGAGGAAGGCAGAAGCAGACTTGAAAACAGAAGAAAACAATACTGGGGGTGCCAAAAAGATGTATACAAGTGGACTCTGGTCAACGTTGCTCAAGCCCTAGTTTGTCATCATCAGAAGTGTCTGGACACTGATGGTAACCACTTTGAACACCTCTTGTAACTGCAGAAGTGAAACATGACTTGTGTTCATCTTTCGTTATCAGTATATATTGAATATCACAATGTTAATAGTCTTTTCCTTTCATAGATGTTTATACATTTTTTGGCACCTTCTGTATAAAAGAAGCAGAGAGAATTTGAAGATGTTAAGGAACAGGCGTTGATGACAAAAGAAGAGGTCATGAAATAAGGAATGCAGCTCTAGAAACTGGAAAAGGCAAGGAAACAAATTGTCCTCTACACTCCCTAGAAGAGCTTGGCCCTATTGGCACCTTGACTTTTAAGCCAGTGAAAGTGATTGTGAACTTCTGGCATCCAGAACTATAAGGAAATATGTTTGCATTGTTTTAAGCCAGTAAATGTGTGGTAATTTGTTATAGCAGCAGTAGAAAACCAATACAGGGCAACTTACAAGTGTGGGTCAGAAAGGTAGTATTTATTATTAACTTGTCTGATCTTGGAATATTACTTAATCTCTCTCAGCCTTGCTTTCGTCATTTGTAAATGCTAATTAAAAATTTACTCATAGGGTTTTTAAGACATTGTAAAAATATCTTGTCCAGTGCTGTCCATTTAGTAATATATTGCAAACCACTATGTGACCCACATGTGTAATTTAAAATTTTCTAGTAGCTACATTAAAAACAGTCAAAAGAAACAGGTGAAATAATTACTGATAATGTATTTTATATAACCTAATACAGTTGACCATTGAACACCACTTATCTGTGGATTTTTTTCAATAAATGTCTTGGAAAACCTCCTGGAGATTTGAAACAATTTAAAAAACTTTCAGATAAACTGTGTAGCCTAAAAATATGAAAAAAAAATAAGAAAAAGTTAGTTATGCCATGAATGCATAGAATATATGTAGATACAAATCTATGTTGTCATTCACCAACATAAAGTATATAGAAATCTACTATTAAAAGTTAAAATTTATCAAATTTTTGCACACAATACTTACAGACCTTACATGGCACCATCTACAGTCCAGAGAAATATAAACAAACATAAAAATGCAGTATCAAATCACAACTGCATAAATTAACTGTAGTGTGTACTATACTACGGTAATAATTATGTAGCCACCCCCATTGCTATTGCAGTGAGCTCACATATTGCAAGTATCTACTTAAAATGCCATATGATTATAATCATCTTTTCATAAGCAGTTCGCTTTCTAGTACATTGCATATCACAGTAAAAAACAATCTCTTATGTTTCTCATGTATTTTTCATCATGTTTAGTGAAATACCATACATTTTAAATAACACCTTGGGACCCATACAAAGTGCCACTAGTGATGCTGAAATTACTCCCAAGAAGCAGAGAAAAGTCATGACATTACAAGAAAAAGTTTAATTGCTTGATATATACTGTCAATTGAGGTCTGCAGCTGTGGTTGCTCACCATTTCAAGAGAAATGAATGCAGTGTCAGGACAATTTTAAAAAAAGAAAAGGAAATTTGTGAAGCATCACTGCAGCTATGTGAGCAGGTTCCAAAACCATGCACTTCTTGCAAAATTCCTTTTTATCTTGTCTTGAAAATTCAGTTTTTATTTGGGTGCAGGATTACTATAAGAAAGGGAAACCTATAGACTCTTAAAATGATTTGAGAAAAGAGCAAAGTCATTATATGACAACTTAAACAAAAGGAAGATGAAGGATATAAAGCTGGATAATTTAATGCCAACAAAGGATGGTTTGATAATTTTAGAAAGAAGGTTGGTTTTAAAAATGTCAAGATAACAGGTGAATCAGCTTCTACCAACCAAGAGGCAGCAGAAGAGTTCCGACATGCCGTTAAGAAAATCATTGAGGAGAAAGGATATCTTCCTGAGCAGGTATATAATTCAGACAAAAGTGTCCTGTTCTGTGAACCCTTAATTTTCAGCCAACACAGATGGGGTCAGCAGGGACCCTCATGCATGAGATGGAGCATGAACTACTAAGTGCAAAGAAGAAAGAATTCAGAATTCACTGAGTACCTTGGCCCGTTGAAAAGTACAGTGCTTGAGATAAAGCCTGAAAGGTGACAATAACTGTTCTTTTTTCTTTTTATTCCCTTACTTTTCTTTTAGTCTTGTCACCATCTTCCTACTTTGTCATCTGTCCATTAGTATGTGCCTATTCTTTTAGGGGAAGGGAGCAGATGGGGTGGTCACTGGTAGAGAGTTGTGAAAGAGCTGGACTGAAAGTAGCTATTGACTTATCAATCACACTTTGATTTTGTACTTCACCAATGTTCCACTTACCTGTACTTGTTTTATACTATGTGGCCTGGTGGTATCTGTAACTTGGTGACTTAATAAATGAGTAGTAATAAAATAAAATAAAATTGTCCTATTCTGGAAAAATAAATATCACGAAGGACATTAATCAACAAGGAAGAGAAACAAGCACCAGGATTTAAGGCAGGGAGGGATAAGCTAACTCCACTGTTTTGTGCAAATGCAGTGGGGTTTAAGGTCAGGACTGCTCTTATCTATAAAGCTGTTAAACCCTGAGTCTTGAAAGGAAAAGATAAACACCAGCTGCCAGTCCTTTGCTTGTATAACAAGAAGGCCTGGACAGTGAGAACACTTTTTCTGGACTGGTTCTCTCAATGCTTTATCCGTGAAGTCAGGAAGTACCTTGCCTGTGAGGGACTGCCTTTTAAAGTTCTCTTGATTTGGGGCGTTACTCTGGCCAACCAGAACCCCATCAGTTCAACACAGAAGACGTAAAAGTGGTCTACTGGCCCCCAAATACAACATCTCTAATTCAGTCTCTAGATCAGGAGGGTCATAAGGACCCATAAGTCTCATTACACACAGTACTCTATGGAAAGGATTATTAATGCTATAGAGAGAACATCGTGAAAATCTAGAAGGATTACACCATTGAAGATATGATTATTGTTATAGAAAAAGACATGAAAGCCATCACATTCTAGACACTAAAGTCCTGCTGGAGAAAACTCTGCCCAGATGTTGTTCATGACTTCACAGGATTCGCAAAAAAAACAATCAAGGAAATCATAAAAGAGATTGTGGATATGTTTAAAAAGGTGGAGGGCGGGTGAACGTTTCAAGACACAGATCTTAGATGAATTCAAGAGTGAATAGACTCCACACCAGAGGAATTAAGAGAAGATGATTTGATAGAGATCAGTGCCTCTGAACCCGTGCCAGATGATGAGGAAGAAGACATAGGAGAAGCAGCGCCGGGAAACAAAGCTGACATTAGACAACCTGGCAGAAGAGCTCTGATTATTCAAGTCTGCCTTTGACTTATTTTATGACATGGGGCCTTCTGTGATACGGGCACTGAAACCAAAGCAAATGCTGGAAGGAGGATTGGTACTATATGGAAACATTTTTAGAGAAATGAAAAAGCAAAAATGTCAGACAGAAATGACAATATGTTTGTATGAAGTTACACTGAGCGTGCCCGCCTCTCCTGCCTCCCCTTTCCACCTTCTCCACCTCTGCCACCCCTGAGACAGCAAGACCAACCCCTCTTCTTCCTCAGCCTACCCAACGGGAAGACAACGAGGATGAAGACCTTTATGATGATCCACTTCCACTTCATGAATAGTGAGTAATCATCATGCCGTACAGTTAATAAACTTATCTGTTGTGTGTGTGTGTGTTCATGTGAAAATCTAACTGTACATAGAACTGTATGAGATGTTTTTGTGGCATCATCATCACTGCCAAAGTATTTATCACATAGATCATCATGTTCAAGATTTGTATTGGAGTGGATAGCCTGTCCTTACATAGGCATAACATGAGTGGTATTTCATAAAAAGTAGTAATGTGTTAGTTTTCTTACCATTTTATAACTTTTATTTCAGGAATTACATTACTGTACAGTATGCTTCCCTCTTGTAATTGGAGAAACTGCATGTCAGCCTATCATCACAGGTGTTTTTATAAAAAAATGTACCGTTTTCAATACTATATTATAAATATGACTGCAATACTGCACGCCATAAAATTTTTATGATTCACTTATTAGTATATAGACTCGGCTACCATAAAGCAATTATATCAATTACACTAGGCTACTATAAAGTAATGATATTGCAGTTTCTTCATTATCAATGCATAAATCATTGCACTGTAAATAAATATGAATTTATTTTTCACATTATCTTTTCATTTTTGATGTCTAGTGTTAGTAGTGTATATAATATCTTCAGTGTTTTGTATCATATAAGACAATATTGATATAGGTTCTGACAGACAATTCATCTTATAAAGAGACTACATAAACTTATGATATTGATAAATGCATTATAGTACTATAAATGTATTTTCTCCTCCTTACGATTCCCTTAATAACATTTTTTTTCTCTAGCTTACTTTATTGTAAGACTACAGTATATAATACATATAGTATACATACAAAATATGTGTTTATTAACCATTTCTCTTATTGGTAAGGTTTCTGGTGAACAGTAGCCTATTAGTAGTTAAGTTTTAAGGGAGTCAAAAGTTATACATGCATTTTTTAATGTATGGGAAGGTCATTGCCCCAACCACTGCATTGTTCAAAGGTCAACTGTATATTCAAAATACCATTTTGAATGGTACCAAAACCCCCCAAAATATTAACAAGTAATTAATATAAAGATTACCAATAAGGCATTTGATATTATTTTTCTCACCTAGCATCTTTTACACTTACAGCACATTTTAATTTGTACAAGTCACCTTTCACATTACCAAAGTCATGTATGTCTAGGTCTGGAAGGTGCTAGGTAGTGATTTTGACTCATGGTCAGTATTTAATAAGTAAATACTGACAATTATCAGCCAACTTTGGATTACTCCACTGACTTCTCAGCCATATTGTGAGCACTAAATGAGATAACGCATGGAAAGAACTTGGCAAAATGACTCCTAGTGAATGCTCAGTAAACAGTAGTTATTATCATTATAGAAAGTGTGGATTCCTACCTCAGTGTCTGCAACATAGAGAGCTCAAAACTCTAATCCCACCTTGCTCTTGTCAGAACTGAAACCCAATGCTCGTTTCCAGCAATGATATCATCCTTTCTCATTAATTACTGGACATTGCTGCTGGGAATGTAAGTTGGTGCAGCCACTATGGAAAACAGTACGGAAGTTCTTCAAAAAATTAAGAATAGAATTACCATACAACCTAGCAATCCCTCTTCTGGGTATTTTTTCAAAAAAATCTGAAAACACTTATCCATAAAGATATAAGTACCCCTATGTTTACTGCAACATTATTCACAGTGGCCAAGACATGGAAACAACCAAAGTATCCTTTGATAGAAGATTGGATAAAGAAGATGCGGTATATATACACAATGGAACACTACTCTGCCATAAAAAATGATGAAATACTGCCATTTGCAACAACATGGATGGATCTTGAGATTATTATGCTAACTGAAATAAATCAGACAGAAAAAGCCGAGAACCATACAATTTCACTAATTTGTGGGATATAAAACTGAAAGTGACAAACAAAAACTCATAGACACAGACTCCAGTTTAGCGGTTACCAGAGGGTAAGGGGTGGTAGAAGAGGCTAAAGGGGTCAAATATACAGTGATGGAAGGAGAACTGACTCTGGGTAGTGAACACACAGTGAAATATACAGATGACTTATTATAGAACTGTACATTTTAAACCTATATAATTTTACTAACCAATATCACCCCAATAAATTTCATAAAAATTAACAAAAGGTTACTGGACATTTCCCATATCACCCACATCTCCTAGCTTGTCTTTCCAGTCTCTAACTTCCAGACTTCACTAGCCTATACCATTGCAGTCTTATCTAATCCCAGGTGTGGATCCGTCCTAGGCTTCTTTTTATCCTTCATGAGCCCTGGCAGTGATAGATAGTGATGGATTGTTTCAAGAAGCTGGATTTCAATGACTGCTTTGTAGAAATATGACAAGAATGTGTCCATATGAAAAAGTAGACACTTAACCTCAAGGCTTTTTCTTTTCTCCCCCTCTTAATCTTTTTCTAGTTTCTAGTTGTTTCAGCACCTTGCTTTCTTTCTACAGCTGCCAAATCAGTTCTCAAACAGAGATTCACCTTGACATGCCCATGTCTGGATCTTCTGCTCCAATGTGGGCCTGTTAATTTCAGACTTTGGAGTCAGACAGATTCAATTCGATTTCTCATCTCTTCTACTATGAGTCACTGGAAAAGTTACCTAATCTATCCAAGATTCAGTTTCTGTATCTATAAGATGGCAATAGTAATATACTTGTGGGGACTAAATAGAAATAATGAATGCAAAGTACCTGCCACGTAATCAGTTTATGCTTAATAAATGTTAGTTATCATTGTAAGTTAATTTTTTTAATCAACAAGTCTGACTTTCGATTTTTGTATTTTTGAGTCTAGTATTTAATTTTTTTGGATTAATGTTTATTGGGGTGACAATGGTTAGTAAAGTTACATACGTTTCAAGTGTACAATTCTGTAGTACATATCACATTGTGTGCTCACCACCCAGAATCAGTCCTTCTTCCATCACCATATATTTGATCCCATTTACTACCTCTCCAATTTCTCCAACAAACTATCCAACAATGTTTGGAATTTTTGTCCCTGGGACTTGTCTTAGTTCTTGGGCTTTAAATTTGGAGTAAGTACTCATTGGACCCAGTGAAGTTCTCTTCTGACCTCAAAATGGATCACTTGGACATTAATCAAATTATCTGTTTTCATGACACAATATTGTAACTCAAATCTTCAGAAAGATTAATGGCTTTCCCGGGGCATTCCTTTGAACTTCCAAAATGGAATGGGAACCCCTGACTGAGCCTTCTTTCTTAGCTTCACCTTCAGCTTTCTCCAACCCATATCTTCTTTCCCAGACTTACTCTGGTGGGCTGACCTTGCACCAGCAACTAGCTAAAACCTCACTGAGGCACTGAGTTGGAGCTTTACCTTGTAGAAGACCTTGAACTTACAGAGTCTATGTTGTCTGGTTGCACAGGACTTTATTCTCTTTCTTTTACACCATGTGGAGCATTAGATCTTCCTCTCTCTTAGTTCTGTCTCCTTTTCCATGTAGATCTTTAGCCCCTCTCTCTAGCACTAGGAGCTCAACTTCACCTTCTGCCTATTGGTCTGTGTCCCTGATGCTCCACTAACTTTCCCCATCCCTTCTCTTTCAGATTTGGTGCTGGGTTCCTATCCCTTGTCTTGTGGCTAGAAATCTAAATGTAGGTAAATATCACTAGGAATTGCAACTGCCTCATGCCTGGGTATTTCATATCAGCTATTGGTATGCTCCACTTTACCAGACCAATGATTACATTCCTGCTGAGCAGGCTACATCCCACTGACAACACTGGTATCAACCCTTGTAGAAAAGCTGCCTAGTCCTGCCACAAACTGCCCATCATTGTCTCTTTTACCCTCTATGTCAGCACTCTGTGATGAAGATCAAGTATGTCTCAGCACTGAGCCCATCTAAGTCACTTTAGTAGTAAATGAGGTACTGTTTATAGCCTATTTAGGCTCTTCTATTTTTCAAGCAGTCTTTAAGAGATATGAGGAAACCCTAAAAAAGCAAGCATCTTCCTAGGATCTGTTTCTATATTGGGGTCTAGCACATTCTCCATCATAAAGACCTAGACTGCCTATGGGCCTGGGTCCCTGATACCCTGATATCCCTGCACATACCTGGGAAAACACCTGGTCCCCTGTAGACTCACAAACATCCCACCATTGGCCTATTATTATTGAAATTTACTTGCAGGGGCTTTTATTTTTAGAGGTTGCCCAGATCAGGAATAATATGGATAACTTAAGCTTCATTTATGCAAAGAGACTTGGACTCAGAGTTACGAGGTATGAGTCCCAGCCACAGGTCCCTGTACTTTTAAGCAAGTCATGCATCTTTTCCGGACCTGTGTTAAGCTGGCCCTATCAGAGAACCCTGTGGAGAGGCCACCAGGATAACTACTTGATATCTGGTTTATAAGTTCTACTCTTTCTCCAGACCTACAGGTTCACAGTTTAACAAATTTTCACAGAATTGACTTCAAAGTTATGTTTTATCTGGCATACGAAGTGTTTTATTTTGAATTGAATTCAAATGTCTTATGTGTGTGTTTCAATCCCACCAAGCAACTCTGTTACACCAGCTGGATATCCCATAATTTAACTTCATTCTGACACCGTCTACCCAGAGACCGCTTCAGATTCCACAAGTTCAGAGTTCAGTCCGACAAGACATCCTCCTCTCCCTCCAGGTGCCACTCACAAGTCCAGGCAGTTACCTGTGCTTCTGATTGAACAACTATAAATCTTATAAATCAGAGTTTCTCAGGACTCCCTCTTCGGGCTAGACTAATTTACTAGAGTGGCTCACAGAACTCAGGAAAATATTTACTTACTAGATTTTTGATTTATCATAAAAGGACATAACTGAGGAACAACCGAATAGAAGAGATGCAGAGGGCAGTTATGTAGGAAGGGGCACGGAGCTTCCATGCCCTCTGAGTGTATTGCTCTCTCAGCATCTCCACATATTCGTCAACTCAGAAGCTCTCTAAATTTTGTCCTTTTGGATTTTTATGGAGGCTTTATTACATGGTCATTGTTGATTAAATCATGTGTCATTGAGGATTGAACTTACTCTGCTGCACCTCACCTCTCCTGGAGGTGAGGGGATGGAGGCAAGGAGCTGAAAGTTCCAACCTTCGAATCACAAGGATGGTTTCCCTGGGAATCAAACCCCATCCTTAAGGGCTTTCCAGAAGTCACCTCATTAACATAAACTCAGGTGTAGTTGAAAGAGGCTTGTTATTAATAACAGAAAACTCTCTTTTCACCTTTATTGCTCTTACCACTTAGGAAAACCCAAGGGTTTTATGAACTCTGTGCCAGAAATGAGTATCTGTGCCAGATACCATCATGTGTTACTTAACAATGGGGATACGTTTGAGAAATGCTTCATTAGGCAATGTCCTTTTGTGAACATCATACAGTCCACTGACACAAACCTAGAGGATAGAACCTACTCTACACAGAGGCTCTGTGGTAGAGCCTATTGCTCCTAGGCTACAAGCCTGTACTGAATAGTGTGGCAGTTGTAACAAAATGGTAAATATGTTTGTGTTTAAACACATATAGTATACAAAAGGCACGATAAAGATATGGTATAAAAGATAAAAAGGGGTCCACCTGTATAAGGTACTTACCAAGCATGGGGCTTGCAGGACTAGAAGTTGCTCTGGGCGAGTCAGTGAGTGAGTGAGTGAGAGACTGTGAAGACCTCGGACATTACTGTGCATGGCTGTAGGTTTTATACACACTGTACACTTAGGCTACCCTAAACTTCTACAAAACATTTTTCTTTCTTTAATAAGAATTTAACCTTAGCTTACTCTAACATTTTTCCTTTTTAAACTTTTTATTTCTTTAACTTTTGACTCTTTTGTAATACCAACTTAAAACAAATGCATTGTACAACTGTACAAACTTATTTTATCTCTTTATATCCTTATTCTATAAGCTTTTTTCTGTTTTTAATTCTTTTTCATTTTAACTTTTTTGTTAAAAACTAAGACACAAACACACGCATTAGCCTAAGCCTACACAGGGTCAGATTCATCATTATCACTGGCTTCTACCCCCATATCTTGTCCCACTGGAAGGTCTTCAGGGGCAATAACATACATGGAGCTGTCATCTCCTATAATAACAATGGCTTCTGAATAGCTCCTGAAGGACCTGCCTGAGGCTTTTCTAGAGGAGGTGTCACTCTTTTCAAAAATATTTCCATGGTGGTTTGCTTGTTTTTTTGTTTTCTTATCATACATTTGCTTAAAAGCAAATAATGTACTACCAATATTGCTCTCTATTAATGAAAACCTTTTGTTCATTGGGGGTCCATGTTTTCAAACTTTTTAATGAGCTTGTTTAGCTCTACAAAAGCTTCTACTAAACCCCTCACTGGGAATTTTCTTTGGGGGTTTTTGTTTTGTTTTTCTGTAGTTTTCTTTTGCCTTTTCTTCAGCTATACATTCTTGTTCTAGTTCCAAAAACTCTTCATTAGTCAGATCCACAGGCACCACCTCTAGGAGTTCGTCCACGTCATCCTCATCTATATCCAGCTTAAAGTTGTTTGTCATCTCAAACACAGCCTTGTTGATTTGTGCTACCTTCTCATCCTTGGCAAAACTTTTGAACTCCTCAATGTCTTCTTCCAGATTTCATTCATTCACTTCTTGGTCACATCACCCCAAGTCCAAGCAAAGTTCTTGATGCCATCATAGATGGTTTAATCCTTCCAGAATTGCATCAGTGTCTTCTCAGTGTCTTTCTCAGTTGCAGCAACAGCCTAGGCAAAAGTCCTCAGGGAGTAAACCACAAAAGCTGTTATAACTCCGGAATGCATTGGTTGGATCAAAGAGGTGGTATTTGGAGGGATAAATAGCACTTTGATACTGGGATAAAGATCACCAATTAAAAAAACATGTCCGGGAGCATTATCAACGATAAGCAAAATCTTCAAATATATATGATTCTCCAAATGGCACTCCATTTTGCTGGCACCGTAATTCAGGCAGGCGTCTTGGAAGAGGAGCTGGGTCGTCCCTGACTCCTTATTGCTCTGTGGTACATGGCTGTGTGCTTATTGATATGCCTGAAGGCCCTGGGGCTCTCACTGTGCCAGATCACAAAGGATGTCAATTTGTTGCCTGCAACATGGTCCCCAAGCAAGACTTATCCTGTCCTTAAAAGCCTTGACACCTGGCATTTCCTTGGACTCCTTATGGATGGAAGTCCTTTCAGGCATCTGTTTACAGAATAGGGAGGTTTCATCCATATTGAATATTTGTTCTGGCAAGTAATCTTCCTCCTCAATCACATTACCTAGTTTCCAAAAATTCTTCAGCTGCCTTCATATCAGCACTCACAGACTCACCACTCACTTTCACATTATGTAATGAATAATGAATAAACCATCCAGACCTAGCAGTAAATTCAACATCATAGTTGGTTCCAGCCTTTTATTTCAACATTTCAAACAAACTTTTTACTTTGGCTATGATCATTATAGTGCTGAGAGGAATACACTCCTGTGTCTGGTCTTCAATCCGGGTGATTAAAATTTTCTCCATGTCTGATATACACCCTTCTAAAATGTGTGTTAGTCTGTGGCCTTCAATGAAGCTGATTCTTTACCAGCTTCTGCCACTTTGCTCTTATTCTTCGAAATCATAGCTGTGGTGGAATGGGAGAAGCCTGACGGATGAGCAATAACCATCACTAATTTTCCACATTCATAATTCTTACTCACTTTTAATTTTGTCTCCAGGTCAATCATTTGATGTGCGGCCTCTTACTGGCAACATTAGCTGTGGATTTTGCATGCTTAGGGGCCATGAGATTAAGCACAAGAGAAATAATGCCATCAAGAGATGCAGTAAACACCAGATGTATGAAGCTACTGCCGGGATAATACTACATGCTGTCTTTACAGAAAACTTTTTGTTTATAAGTAGAAAGAGTACACTAAAATCATGATAAAAAGTATAGTATAATAAATACATAAATAAGTAACATAGTCATTCGTTATCATTATCAAGTATTATGTACTCCACATAATTGGATGTGCTATACTTTTATAGGACTGGTAGCACAGCATGCTTGGTTATACCTGTGTCACCACAAATACGTTGAGTAACGCATTGTGCTACAATTGTATGATGGCTACAACATCACTTGGTGATTAATTTTTCAGCTCATTATAATATTATAGAACCCCATGGAATATGCAGTGTATCGTTGACCGAGTATCATTATGTAGCACATGACTACATATCTTCTTATAATTCTCAATGTCACAGAATGCCTCAGCGGAGCCTGCCTCTCTGCCTCCCCACAATCCCTATCCCACTTTTTTCTTGCATGAGGCCCAGTTTACACACAGTTGGCGCTGGGGGCATTTGAATTCTTGGCTTTGGGTCCAACCTGTGTAGACATTGTCCCTCAGGGCTTATGGAAATGAAAACAAGCACTCCACGCTCAGTTTCCAAATGAAAACAGGTTTATTAGGGGTAAAAATATTTACTCTGGGATCAAAGTACTATGTCTATGTAGCAATAGTTAAAATTAGACAATTCCTACAACCTCTGTTCACTGCCATCTCTTTTATTACAACAGACCAGCAACTCAGCAAAGCTACCCAGGCCCCTGGGATGTGGTCAGCAAGAGAAGCGTTGCGATTTTACATAATTGTACTGTACCTGCTGCAGCTCTGAGGCAAGCTGCAGCCAGTTCTACTTTATGCTCAATTACTGATCTATGATTCAAAAGCCTGCAATTTCTGATACAGGGCCTCCCTACCTCCTGCGAGCAGGAGGTAGGGAGCTTGCATGGTGGGGAGGCGCTATCATGGTAGGTAGCCTCTAAGATGGTTCCAGAGATCCTCACTTCCTGGTGCTGAAGCCCAGGCATAATCCACACATCCTGATATTGACTCTTACAAATGATCTCCTCCCTTTAAATATGGGCTGGATTTAGGAACTCACTTCTAATAAATCATATCCAGCAGAAATGATGGAATTTCACTATGGTTATTAAAAACAGAACAACAACAGCAAAAACCTTGTTTTTCTCTCTCTCTTTCGCTGTCTCATCTCCTCCTCCCTCTTAAATCCCTTGCTCACAGGGAATCAGTTGTCATACTGTGATCAACCTTCTGCAGAAGCCCGAGCAGCAAAGAACTAATGAAGGTCTAAGGCCTGCAGCAGTTGTGCCAACGGCCACGTGAGTCAGTTTGGAAGTTGATCTCCTCCTGCTGGGGCCTTCAGATGACTGCAGTCCTGGCTGACAGCTCAGTGGATTATAGCCACTGAGAGGTCCTGAGCCAGTGGAACCACCTAAACTATGGCCTGCTTTCTGACTCACAGAGACTATGATATAAGACATTTTTGTTGCTTTAAGCTAAATTTGGGGATAATTTGTTATGAAGCAGTACACATGGTCAAATTGACCTCATATTAACCTTTCTTTCATAGGCTGAGCACGACTGATCCTGAGAAATCGTGTTAGCAAAACAAAACCTAACTTTAATTTCACGTTCTTTTAAATGCTGCATCTCCCCATACGTCAGACTATTTTGGTTACCAATCTGTGATCGCCAAGTAACATGGATGATCATCACATTCCTGTAGGGCGATCATCACCCCAGCCAATCGGATATTTTTATTCATTCTCTTCCTTATCCTCTATTACTTATCCTACAATGGCTTCCTGCATTCCACTCCACTTTGTAGTTGTCATTTTTGAGAGTGGAGACTGCCTGCTTCATGAAGTGCTAAAGTTTGTATCACGTGAATTGTCTTCTTGAATCATTTTAACAATACTAATACAGCCATTGGTTGTTGCAAGGCCCGGGCACGCATCAGAAGTATGGAATATATAATGGAAGTGGACAAGTGCAGAAATAATGCACAGTCTCACTTCTTAATTGTTCAGGTGTCTGAGGCCAGAGAAGAGATGTCAGGAATTCTACACAAATCAAATTCAACACAAAGGGGCTTCGCACAAATGGAGAACAGATCTCTTCATTTCTCTCTGCCTAGGTTGGCTCTTCAAGTCTTATCTTTATGCCTGGAGCATATTCAACTCATCAACAGTTCCAGAACATCCAGGTAGAGAAATGAATATCTTGAGGGATAATGATGGGGAGAAATGGACTGCTTCACTCCTCATCAAGTTTGATATTGCCCTCTGACTTGAGACAGACTGACGGAATAGATTTTTTCTTAATATAGTGATTATAGTTTCTCTGAAATAAAATCTCTAATTTGTTAATTTGTCTAATAATTTTATGGTTGGAATGTTTTTCCCATTTAGAAATTGGTTAGGTATTCACCTACAGTTTTTACAGTTGTCTATATGGCTTTAGTTTTTATATTGAAACCAGTGATATAACTAGAATTTTAAAAAATGTACAATGTAAAATAAAGATATAGCTTGATTTATTAGTCTCACTTCAATAATTTCCCAGCATTGTTTCCTGAGTAATCCAAGTTTTTTCACTGGTCTGGAATTTTTGTTTGTTTGTTTTGTTATTAGGTTGGTGGAAAAGTAATTGCGGTTTAAAAGGTTAAAAATAATTTGTAAAAATCGCAATTCCTTTTTTTTTCAGATACCAAAGTGAAAGTGGTTTATTAAATAAAGAGCTACTCCATAAGCAGAGTGGAGGTTGCCTCCAAAACGAGGCACCAAAAACCCCAATTACTTTTGTACCGACCTAATATCATACATCAAACCTTATAGTTCTAGATACTTCTGAGTTTTATTGCACATTTTTTCTTCTGTTGCATGGATGGACACTGGCTATATATTCCTAAACCAACTCCATTCTATTTCTGTTATTGCAATGTTATGATGAATTTGTAATAATTTTTATAAGATATGTTCCGGTCCTGTCCCCCTCCCCGCGCCCTGCCCCATGCTTCCATTTTTGAAGTTTTTTCTTGTTTTTTATCAGTTTTTTATTTATTTTTTTAAAGAGCTGGCTTTGAAATCCAGGCCTATCTGCCTGAAAACCCCAAGTTTTTAATAATTACATAATATCAGTAACTCCCACTTTTCTCTCTCTGTCTCTCTCAGCATTTAACCAAGAGAAAGTAAGGCAGGTGGAGCATGTCAACTTTAGGATAATACATAGTATGCCTTTTCTCTAGTGCCATTGTCATAGGAGCACATTCTTATTTCATTCTTCTGGAAACACTGATTCAAGGACTGTGAATTGGGACAATTTACTTAACTTATCTGTCTCAATATCTTAATCTGTAAACTAAGGTGTTTGGTCAGATGATTTATAAGGTTCCTCATGTGTCTGATGTATTCTCTAAGTCAACACATTTAGAAATAAAAAGCAAAGAGATGAAGTGCTCCTGGGTTTGGCCTGGTCAAAGGTGGGGAGTAGATTGTATGCAGTATGGGAATATTTACTGAAGTTAATGAGAAATGAGCTCTGAATACATTAAAGAACACACAGGATTTTTATGTATTTATGCAAATTCTACTAATTAGCGTTAGCAAACAAGAAATAGATGTCCAGGGAAAGGCTGATATTTGTTTTCTCTCACTGGTGTGTGTTAATGATCAAAATAAGATTTGCAAATCGGCCTGTATCTATCTTCCAAGGTTAATATTGTAATTTGGTGAGCTTTCAAGCAGCTTGACTTGAATTACTGTATTGGTAGGCTGCCAGGAACCCCAAATCAGCTCACCAATATCTAGTAATTTCAGACCTGATGGTGGACATTTGTTACTCTGGGGGCTCATTCTGATTGAAGGGACCAGAGGGACAGCAGGGAACACTGTTTTTCTTTCTTCCTTTCTTAGTTTCAGGTGTACAAAACAACATAGTGATTAGACATTTATATACTTCACAAAATAATAACCCCAATAAGTCTATTACCCATCTGATACTGTACATGGTTATATTATTGGCTACGTTCCCTATGCTGTACTATATATCCCTGTGACTATTTTTTTTTCAATTATAGTTGACATTCAATATTATTTTGTATTAGTTTCAAGTGCACAGCCTAGTGGTTAAACATTATATAATTTATGAGATGACCATCCCCCATAAGTCTACTGCCCGTCTGACGCCATGCATAGTTTTTACAATATTATTAATTATGTTCTCCATATTGTACTTTACATCCCCATTACTCTTTTGTAACTACCAATTTGTACTTCTTTATCCCTTCACTTATCTCACCCAGCTCCCCAAACCCCATCCCATCTAGGAACCATCAGTTTGTTCTCTGTATCTATGAGTCTATTTCTGTTTTGTACATTTTGTTTTTTAGATTCCACATATAAGGGAAATCATATGGTGTTTGTGTTTCCCAATTTGACTTATTTCACTTAGCCTAATACCTTCTAGATCCATCCATGTTGTCACAAGGGTAGGATTTTAGACTTTTTATGGCTCAGTAATATTCCATTGTATATATGTACCACAATGTTTTTTATCCAATTTTCTATTGATGGGCATTTTGCTTGTTTCCATATCTTGGCTATTGTAAATAGTGCTGCAGTGAACATAACTTTTTGAATTACTGTTTTGGGTTTCTTCTGATAAATACCCAGAAATGGAATGGCTGGGTCATAAAGAAGTGCCATTTTTAATTTTTTGAGGATCCTCCATACTGTTTTTCATAGTGGCTGCACCAATTTGCAATTCCACCAACAGTGCACCAGGGTTCCCTTTTCTCCACATCCTTGCCAAAACTTATTGTTCGTTGATTTATTGATGATAGCTATTTTGGCAGGTGTGAGGTGATATAACATTGTGGTTGTTATTTGTATTCCTCTGATGATTAATGATGTTGAGTGTGTTTTCAGTCTATTGTCCATCTGTATGTCCTCTTTGGAGAAATATCTATTCAGGTCCACTACCCATTTTTTAATAGGATTGTTTGTTTTTTTTTTGGTGTTGAATAGTGTGAGTTTTTTTTTTTTTTATAAATTTTGGATATTAATCCCTTATCAGATATATCATTGGCAAATACTTTCTATTCAGTAGGTTGTCTTTTCATTTTGTTGATGATATCCTTTGCCGTGCAAAAGTTTTTAGTTTGATTTAGTACAACTTGTTTATTTTTTCTTTTGTTTCCCTAGCCCAAGAAGATACATCAGTAAAAATATCACTAAAGGTAATGTCTGAGAATTTACTGCCTATGTTTTCTTCTAGGAGTTCTAGGGTTTCTGGTTTACATTTAAGTCTTTAGTTTACTTTGAGTTTATTCATATATATGCAGTAAGAAGGCAGTCCGCTTTCTTTCTTTTGCATGTATCTGTCCAGTTTTCCCAGCACTGTTTATTTAATAGAGTGTCTTTACCCCAGGATAACTTTTTTGCTTCCTTAGTCACAGACTAAATTACCATATCGGCATCAATTTATATCTGGGCTCTCTATTCTTTTCCATTGGTTCATGTGTCTGTTTTTATGCCAATACCATGCTGTTTTGATGATTACAGCCTTGGAGTATATTTGATATCAGGTAGCATGATACCTCCACTTTGTTCTTTCTTAAGATTGTCATGGCTATTCTGAGTCTATTATGTTTCCATATAAATTTTTGTATTATTTGTTCTAGTTCTGTGAAAAATACCATTGGTATTTTGATAGGGATTACATTGAATCTATAGATTGCTTTGGGTAGTATGCACATTTTAACTCTATTAATTCTTCCTATCCATGAACATTGTGTATGCTTACATTTATTAGTATCTTCTTTAATTTCTCTCTTCAATGTCTTATAATTTTCTGCATACAGGTCTTTTACTTCCTTGGTTAAATTTATTCTGAGTTTTGTTGTTGTTGTTGTTTTGTTTGTTCTTTTTTAATGCAATTGTAAATAGGACTGTTTTCTTAATTTCTCTTTCTGATAGTTCATTATTAGTGTATAAAAACACAACCAATTTTTGAATATTAATTTTGTATCCTGCTATTTTACTAAATTCATTTATCAGTTCTAATAGTTTTTTGGTGGAATCTTTGAGGTTCTCTATATATAGTTTCAAGTTTTCTGCATATAATGACAGTTTTTACTTCGTCTTTTACAATTTGGATGACTTTTATTTCTTTTTCTTCTCTGATTGCTGTGGCTAGGACTTCCAGCATTATGTTGACTAACAGTAGTGAAAGTGGGCATCCTTGTCTAATTCCTGATCTTAAGAGGAATGCTTTTAGTTTTTCCCCATTCAGTATGATGTTAGCTGTGGGTTTGTCATATATGGCCTTTATTCTTTTGAGATATGTTCCTCCATTTTCACTTTAATGAGAGTGTTTATCCAAAATGGATGCTAGATTTTGTAAAACGCTTTTTCTGCATCTATTGATATGACCATATGATTTTTATTTTTCATTTTTGTTTGTGTTGTACGATGTTAATTGATTTATGTATATTGAACCAAACTTGCATACCAGGAATAAATCTTACTTGATCATGGTGTATGTTCTTTTAATTGTATTGCTGAATTTGTTTTGCTAACATTTTGTGGAGGATTTTTGCATCTATATTTATCAGGGATTTCAATCTGTAGTTGTTTTTTTTTTTTGTAATGTCTTTGTCTGGTTTAGGAATCAAGTAATGGTGGCCTCATAAAATGAGCTTGGAGCCTTCCCTTCTCTTGAATTTTTTTGGAATAGTTTGAGAAGAATAGGTGTTTTAATTCTTTTTTTGAATGTTTGATAAAATTCATCTGTGAAACCATCTGGTCCAGGTCTTTTGTTTGTTGGGAACTTGTTGGTTACCGATTCTATTTTATTAGTTGTAATTGGTCAGTTCACATTTTCTGTTTCTTCTTGATTCAGCCTTGGAAGATTGCATGCTTCTAAGAACTGATCCATTTCTTCCAGATTGTCCAATTATTTGGCATATAATTACTCATAATTTTTCTTTGTCTTTCTTTCTTTCTTTCTTTCTTTCTTTCTTTCTTTCTTTCTTTCTTTCTTTCTTTCTTTTTCTTTTTTTCCCCCTATTTCTGTGGTCCATTGACACATCTCTGTTTAATTTCTGATTTTCTTTATTTGGGTCTTCTTTCTTTTATCCTTGATGAGGCTGACTTAAAGTTTATAAATTTTATTTATTTTTTTAAAGAATCATGCCTTGATTTTATTGCTCTTTCATATTTTTTTAAGACTCTATTTCATTTATTTCCAGTGTGACCATTATTATTCCCTTCCTTGTACTCAATTTGGGCTTTGTTTTTTTGTTCTTTTTCCAGTTCCCTTAAACATGAAGTTAGATTGTTTATTTGAGATCTTTGCTTGTTTGTTTCTTGGGTTGACTTGCATTGCAATGAATTTCCCTCTTAGGATCACTTTTGCTGTGTTTCATGCAATTTGTTTGTTGTGTTTTCATTTTTGTTTTTCTCATGTTATCTTTTGATTTCTTCCTTGATCTCATTGTTAACCCATTCATTGTTTAGTAGCATGTTATTTCGCCTCCTGGTGTTTGTGTGTTTTTCAGGACTTTTTTTTTGTGATTGAGTTTTATACCATCGTGGTCAGAGAAGACATTTGATATGCGTTCAGTCTCTTAAATTTATTAAGATATGTTTTGTGGCCTAACATGTGATCTATCTTGAAAAATGTTGCATATGTACTTGAAAAGAATGTATCCTCCCAATAAACGATGCAGCACGAGCTGATGTGACCTCTCGCCCCTGAAAGCTTCCCAAGCCACCATGGGCTCTCAGCCTCTGTACAAGCCTCCAGAAGACTGTGGGGCAGGGCCAGTCTCCCAGGAGCCAAGAGTGCCCCCATCAATGCCATGCTAGCCAGGCAGCATGGAGTCACAGGGAGTCACAGGGTACAGCCAGTGATCTCTACAAAGTTAATGCAGATTCAATTCTTGCACCAGTGCTGAGCCTTTGTCCACTCTGCAAGACATCCAGGGAACACCATGGCCAGCCACTGCACACCTTAGGCCCTCAGATGCCCGAGAGCCACCTAAGAGAGGCTGTAGCCCAAGCAGGGGCTGACCACCCATCACCAAAAGTTCCTCAGGCTGCCATGGGCTGTTTGCTGCTGTAGAAGCTTTCTAAAGTTTGCATGGTGGGGCCAGCCACTTAGAAGCTGAGTATGCCCTGGGCAATACTGTGATAGCAGAGTGGAACAGGGTCCAAAGTGTTGTGCACATGTATTTTAACAGACCAATGCAGTCTCATATTTGGCTCTGTGGAGGTGGATTCAACACAGATAAGATGGAATCCTTCTATACGCTGCCTGTCAGGTGGCCTCAACACAGGGACAATTGCAGCTGTCCATCTAGCCCTCACACTAAGGACACACAACTCAATCTTACCATGTATGTCTCTGGCATCTCTCAAGTTGCCACCCCTCTGCCGGAGCCCAGGATGAATGCTTGCAAGTGAGTGAGTCTGTATGTAGGCCCTTTAAGAGGATGTCAGGGTTTCCAGCCACTTTCCATCTCACTGGGATGGATGGACAGCATCCACACTGATTTTCACTGCCAGATATTGTGGGGACTTCTCTTCCTGGCCCAGGACCCCTGGTCTGGGGAGCTTGGTATGGGGCTGGAACCTCTCATTCTTCAGGGGGACTCTGCTACCAAGTTGTCTTTCATGGTGCTCAACCAGCACCTGTGAGTTTGGGATCAGCCTATTTTGTGTCTCCGACCTTCCTACTAGTGTTGATGTCACTTCTTTGTTATATTTTTAGTTATATGGGTTCAGTTCAGCTAGTCTTCAGATGATTCTCAAGGTTGATTTTTCTATAATTTAGTTGTAATTTTAGTGTGATCATGGGAGGCAGCAAACACAGCATTTACCTGTCCCTTTATCTTGGACCGTCTCTGCCACTATCTTTTCTTTATTCTGCAGCATTTAACTTTGTTTATATTCACTTATCCAAACCGTCTTAAGCAAAGGTGATATCTGACTTTATTGGTAACTTTCATACATTGAGATAACATCTCTGATAATTTTTCTGCTTGTTTTTCTTGGAAGAAAAGAAGATGCTCTGTGTTTGTCATGAAGTTCATGACTGGAGTTGATAAATAGTTTATTAGCTGTCATCAATACCTGATTGGCTGTTCCATGGAAGAAAGTTTGCAGTTCCTTTGGGATAGGACCCAAGACTAGGACCAAGACATGGAAGTTTCAGAGAAGAGCTTTTAGCTTAACTCGAAGAGGAAGTTTCTATGTTAGATTTGATTGAGAGGTGGTCTCAGTTGTCTACTCTAGACCTACTCTAGTAAACAATATCAAGCAGTGGCTGGATGACTTGTAAAAGCCAAAGAGAAACATCTCAAAGTTTATTTGGGGACTACAAATGCACCTTCCAATCCAGAGACTGTGTGACCCTGTTACTCTATGTAAGGCAGAAAGTAAACTGCACCTGGATTAATTATACTATATGTATGGTGGTATCTTAGAGCAAGGGGGAATGTGTGCTGCAGAAATAGCTGTATGGGAAATACCAGTGGACAAATCCATGCATAGTCATGATAAATTTATTGAGCTCTAATGACAAAGTAATTTTTCTGGGTTAAGTAAGTTATTCTACCTTTATTAAAATAACTAGTGTCCATAAAACAGGAAGAACAATCTTTGAAGTTTCACAATTACTAGAAAAATTTATCAGCCTAGAAATGTTATGTGCAGGGTGAGGAGAAGGAAGCTGCATTAGATCAGTGACTCCAAACCAATAGTCCATGGTTTGGTAAAGCAGAATCACTCTGGCAGATCCTAAGGCATTACCAAGACCTAAGAGAAGGGCATTGGGATTTATATGATACATAAACTTCTCAAGTGATTTCATGTATAACCAGTTTTAGGAACCTCTGTATTAGATGGTCTCATATTTTCCTAAAACTCTTAAAATCTCAGCTAGTTTTAAGTAGAAATGAACATTTGTATTTCATACAGGTTGCACTTCTCTACAGGATCCGAGTTTAATATGCAGTTTCCTATAATCCATGCATTACATTCAGCTGTGTCATCATTCAAAATAAAGATGACTCTTGTTTAGGGTTTTGCTAATTATTCTTTCCATCCACAGATAGTTGTCAGACTTCAGAACTGAGTAAAATTTAGATCTCAACTCAGTACCTAACTCTAAATTAACTAAGTAGAAGGAGAATTATAGACAGTATTGGTATACCCGGAATGATTAAAATAAGGTATTGGCTCTTACTTTGTCTCTCAAATAGTGAACAAAAGTGAAACAGTTAAGGAAAATGCAGCATGCCAGTGTTACAATTGACGAATGTATATACTGCACCATGATCCAAAAATCGGTGGGATCACAACCAAGATGGTGGTCAGGGAAAAACCAAGAAAACTAGACACTGAAAGAGCAGAAGTATAGCATAAAAAGAGAAATAGGAATTCTAATCCTCAAAGAGAGGAGTTCCAGGAAGAATTTGGAACAGTTGAACATAATCTGGTATCTGTAAAGTAGCCTAACTTTTGCAACTTATTATACATGAATTTATTTAAATTCTCCTCTGTTGCTTAAAATCAGACATACATACATATAATGGGATTTGTCAGTTGATAATATCCATATAATTGAATGAGGATTGTTACTTAGCTTCATTCCATACTATACTAGAAGTTTGGGACCTAAAACTGCTCCAAATCAAGAGCAAATTAATTTTTCAGACCAACTTATTGTATCAGCTGAGAAAGAAGGCTCTGGAGACAAACTGCTGAGCCCCAAATTCTGTTATCTTAAACTTTCTCTACCTGAGTACCATAAATTGTAAAATACAAATAATACAGTTATTTTAGGAGATGAAGTAAGCAAATACATGGCAAGTGCCTAGGTGAGGAATTGCCACACAGCACTTCACAATATTAGTTGGTGTTGTGAAGGAGACACAAATGAGGCAAGTATTGGAGGTGAGGGGCTGTGATACTGCATGTCTAGTAGTTCCAGGGTAGTGTGGGAGGAAGGTGCACATCATCAATTACGTGAAGCTCTTTCCAACCATTTCACCTCCCACCATAACAAAGAGCTATGGACATTTCTGTGTCCTCAATCTCAAGCCATTGACAAGTTTTTAAGTAAATGTATTATTCAGCTCCTCCTCCAAGTCAAGGGCTATTTATGTTTCAATCCCCAGTGGCTGACTCACAGCAAATAATCCTTAAGGGCTATGAAATTGAATGAATGAATGAATGAATGAATATACAATGAAACTATGATTAAACCAGATTATTATATTAGAATCAGAGAAGAAAAATAACAAATCACTAATTTCCTACAAGTGCTATATTTTGATGTATAGTTCTGAAAGTAATATTAAAATAAGTTGTTATGGATCCCATCCAATATTTGTTCAAGAAAATATCTCAAAGTTCTCCTTGAAAAGTAGCTGAGCTGACACTGCTGTATGATATCCTGGAAAATATTAATTGATGTATTAATACTTTTTATAACTATTACTATTATTTTTACTATATCATTCCTATGAAAAGCACACACACTATAAAAAAAATTAAAAAGAAGTCCTTATGAATTGGGGACATTTCATCATAGTTGATGAAATAAAGAATTATTGTTCATTTTTTTTAGGTATGGTACTAATACTGTATTTACATCTTTATGGAAAAGCCCTTATTTACTAGAGGTACAAACTGACATATTTCTTGATGGAATAATTGGTATCTACTTCAAAACAACCTGGGCTAGTGGGGAGAAGGGCCAAAGGTGACACAAGACTGGCCGTCAGTTAAGGATAGGTTGATTGTTTCAGCAACTTGTACCTGGTATTCATTTTGTTATTCTCTTTACTTTTGTATGTGCTTGAAAATGTCCATAATTAAAGTTTTAAAATAATCAGTGTGACACACACATACTAAAACAAACATAATATGCTGAAGTTTTTGGTTTCTAATCACTCCAATTCGACTAGACTTTCCGTTGTTCTGCCTGTTCCACACCAGGCACTCTATGCAACACCAACAGATACAGAAGTCCAACAAAAAATGCTTCAAGGACAGTTTGTTTGTTCACTTGTTGGTTTGTTTGGAGAAAGCAAGGGCCCACGAATAGTGTTTGAGTACAATTCCCATCATGATTATCATAAGTACCTTGATAGTAGCACAAAGAACATGGAGTGGCAGAGCTGGGGAGAAGTGGTCAGAGAAACCTTTTCGGGGAAGGTGAAATTTAAATAGGGTTTTGAAAAATATGTAAGATTTCAAAAGAAAGCATGGGGAGAGGTGGAAGGAAGGAAAAACCACAATACTCCAAGAAGGCATCAAAAGAGCCTTTACTAAAAGTTAAAAAGAGATTTGAGAAGAGGAAAAAGACAAGTGACTGAGAAAAAATGAATTATGAGGTGATTCAAATTATTCTGAACTATCATAGGAAGAATCTTGTACAATGCCTGTATCCACTTCCTAGCACTGTTGTAACAAAGTAAAATAACCTGGTTGGCTTAAAACAAAATAAATTTATTTTCTCACAGGTCTAGTGGCTAGAAGTCCAAAATCAAGGTGTCAGCAGAGCCATGCTCCCTCCAAAACCCGTAGTGGAATCTTTCTTTGCCTTTGCCTAGCTTCTGGTGGTTGCTAGCATTCTGGTATTCCTTGGATTGCAGCTGCATGACTCCAACCTTTGCCTTCATCACAAGACTTTTTCCATGTGTCCCTTTCTTCACATAAAGTCCCAATAAAGATACCAGTCATTCTGGTTTAGGAGCTCACTCTACTCCAGTATAACCTCATTGTAAATTAACTAATTACATCTGCAACAACCCTATTTCCAAATAAAATCACATTCTAAGGTACTGGGGTTAGAGCATCAGTATACCTTTTTTTTTTTTTTTTTTTTTTTTTTTTTGGTGGGGTGGGAAGGAGAAATAATTCAACCCATAATGATGCCAAAGCAGAAATCTTTTCAAGAGGAAGCGAGTATATTATAGAACTGGTTTCTTAAAGCAGTTGGAATATTTGGGTTCTACTCTGGTTCATTTCTTGCCCATGTGATCTTGGGCAATCCCCCGCAAGTTTATGAACCTACGAAACAGAACTACCTGTTTTATACAACTGACAGAGTTCTTGGTGTGTGAAATAAAGTAATGGTGTGAAAGCACTTTGAAAATCTCAGAGCACTGGACCTGAACTCTGTAAAGTACTGTTGTTATTGATCATATCTGTATATCATTTACTGGTCCTATACAGACACAACTGGAAATACCAGTGACTGGAACCATTTTCTATATGTGAAAGCTTTGACTTTAGAACATCTGTGACAAAATATAAAAATGCTGTGCTGAAGAAAGAAAATAGATTGCTCAATGGAGGCTGTCAAGCATTGGCAGTACAAGAAGTTAAAAAAGAAAAAAAGGACTAAGCACAATACTGTTGAAAAAAGGCCAGTATTTCTTCTCCATCTTTCAGTTTCCATAGAGGAGGGTCTTTTATGTACATCTCTGCCCACAACAGGGAAGTCCCAGAGAGCTCCCTTTAAGCCGAGATCATCTACTCTACACAAAAAGACTAATTAATCTGGTTGGTTAGAATTTTGGATGGTCAATGAGTTTCAGTTTTCCTAGGCAGTGACAAGATAACTTGGACATATATTTTAATCTTTTGTTCCTCCATCCTTCCAGTAAGAGGTATAAAACAGCAAGCCTCTGACCCTAACAGCTTGGTGGGCGACTCAGGGTTTCTCCGGCAACCCGGCTATCTAAATAGATACATCTTAAGCTTGAGAGATGGGGAAAGATGATGAAATCCCTACTTTTAGAAAGTCAACTATACAAAGGAGCCCTGTATTTGGTCAGTTATTAGTACTTACCGAGCCAATAAACAAAATTGATGCATTGATCCTCATTGGCCATGTTTTTGTGCTTGTTTTCTGTAATTTTAGATTCTTGTGGAGAAGGGAGGAGACTATTAGCTTCTCTTACTTCCCCAACTCATCCCAACACACACGTACCACTTCAACTTCCAAATAGCATAGACTGAGCTGAGCTACAGAAGGAAAGTTCAAGATTGCAGTACTCAAGACAATGAGGGGCAGATCCCACCTCAAGAACAAATCAATAGAAAGAATAAGTTCTGAGGTGATGTGAAATGAAGCCTGAGGTGAGTCAGCTCTGGTGAGGTAGGATCACGTTTACCTTGAAGAAGCAAAAATCCCATCAGCCAGTAACTTCCAAGGCACACACAGCTGGAGATGTTTTCTTTTTGTTTTTTTTGTTTTGTTTTGTTTTGTTTTGTTTTGGGGGTTTTTTGGACAGAATGCCTAGGAGCCGGAAGGAGATGAGATCTGGTACAAGAATGAGTTGGGATCAGGGCTACGATGAGGCTGTCTACCTGCAGCATCTTCCACCCCCACTGATTGTCAGGAGTGGATTGTCAGGGTAACATAGTAAGGACTGCTGCAGGGCTATGGTGAGGAAATGGGAAGGAATATGGAGAATGAGTAAAAGCACCAAAATACTCTGGGAACAGACTGGGCACTTTCCACAAGAGATGTTTATACAGCCTATGCAGGTAGGGAAGAGATAGAGATGTGCTTCAAAAATCTTTATTTGATCAGTTTTGAGGCAAAAAAAAAGTCAAATTAGGATGAAATCTACTTTGCAAAATAAGGAAGTAAAGATAGAGAGGAGGAGAAGACACCTGGGAATTGTCTCCATTTTTCCAATGTTCCTTGTGGATTTTCCCACTTAGTCATTTATCCTTACTATTTTAAAGTTCCCCAGAATAAACCAGAAAACAAGCCATTCACCAGAGCCTCCCTTTCCCTTGAAGCTGATCTGTTGGCCATGAATTTTGCATAGAAAGTTTTCTGAGTGCACATGTTGCTGAATCTGACAGCCGAGGAAATAATTATTCACCTTTTCTCATTCTTCTCAGCTCAAGGAAATATTTTCCCATGGTCTCCTTCCCATTCAGAGGCCCCTCCTTGCTTCCAGCCTTTACAACATGAAGCAAAATCACTCAGTTGTCTGGGCAGGGCCACAACACATAATGCATTCATAAAAAGAGTGGGTGCTGTCTTCAAGTAAAACAAATTATTCTGTCTCTGCTGGATATCAGACTAAAATTACCTCAAAAGTATCTGAGAAAATCTGGGTTTTCTCTCTGCCTTGGTTACTTTTTTTTTTCTTTGTCATTTGGGCCTATTGAGCTGAGAAAAGTTGCTAAATAGAAATAAGGGATAGAATTATGAAATTTAAAAAAGGTTATCTAACATGATTCCAGACTCAAAATATTATAAAGGAATTTTGCAATTATTTTCCCACTAAATATTGAAATTGGTTGCCTCTATAGAAGTCCAGAAATTTTGTCTTCAGGGTTTTACATTCCCGAGTCTAATTGGAAAAAAAATGTCGGATGTCTTGAGTGGTTAGAGTCAAAGATGATGAGTTCAGTTCCATCATGGTTCACACTGATAAGAAACACTAGCCAGAAACTGATTCTAAACCCAATCACAGGTTAAACTGTGACCCCAACGCCTACCATGGTCACAACTGAGCCTTTGCACCTACTCAAGATTGAACCTTAAGCCAAATCCAGAGAGAGAAAGGACATTCAAATTATGATGGTGGTTTCTTTACACATGACTAATTTATTCTCCCCCACATTTCTCTGTAATGGCTATGAAAATATGGTAAAGGAGTAGTTATAGAACTGATTATGCTGATTGGTGGGAAAAATTCACCGTGAGTACTTGTTGACAGTAGAATTGAGAAAAGCGAGCAGTCAGTTAAATATCTAGTCTTGCCAATGTAGATAGGAAAGAGGCAGAAAAGAATCTTAATTCAACCTAATCTATATATTGACATCAGAGACTCAGGAGGTGGTACCAAATCAGGAAATTCTCTGCCACCTACCACCATTGTATGGAAGTTGCACTTCAGAGCATTCAGAGCAAGTTGCACTTCAGTGCAGAGCATTCAGCACTCCTCATCTACTAACCCCATCAACACTTTCAATTTTTTATCCACCTGGGGAAGAGGCTCTTAGAAACACAGCAATGGGGAGAAACGAACAGGATGACATTCATGACACAATAAGAAATGTGGTTGCCAATAGGTAAAGTGCAGACCCTGAGACCCTCATTAGGAGCAAGTTCAGTACTAGCTAGAGTGGTAACCATGGATCACATAATAAGATATAAAGATCGTGTATTAGTCTCTTTAGCTGCCATAACAGTATACCACAGACTGCATGACCTAAACAACAGACATTTGTTTACCCATAATTCTGGATGCAGGAAGTCCAAGATCATGGTGCTAGCAGAGGCTTCTGTTGAGGCTGCAGATGATGCTTTCTCATTGTGTCTTCACATGCCCTTTTCTCTGTGCACATACTTGGAAAGAAAGAAAGTCTGGTGTCTCTCTTTTCTTATAAGGACACCATTACTATTGGATTAAGGCCCAACCATTTTGACTTCATTTAACTTTAATTACCTCATTAAGGGCTCAGTCTCCAAATAAAGTCACATTAGGGATTAAAGCTTCGATTTATAAACTGGGGGTAGGGGCACAACTCAGTTCATAATATTCTCCCACATGGCCCTACAAAATTCCTGTCCTTCTCCTATGCAAAGGACATTCACTCCTTCCTAATAGCTCAATCTTGACTCCTTCCAACATCAATTCCAAGTCCAAAGACTCATCTAAATCACATATTGGTGAAACTTGAGGTGTGACTCATCCTGAGGCAAAACACTTTTCCAGCTGGGAAGCCAAACAAGTTCTGTGCTTCCAAAATACAAAGGTGAGTAGTCATAGGACAGACATTCCCAATTCAAAAGAGAGAATTCTGAAAGAAGAAAGAGATGCTGGGTCCCAAGCAAGTCTAAAACCTAGCAAGGCAAATTCCATTAGCTCTTAAGCATTGAGAATAATCCTCTTTGGCTTGATGCTTCTGGCTGGCTGAGATGGCAGCATCATCCCCATGGCCCTAGCTGGAAGCCCAGTCTCCTAGATGATGTGCACAGGCCCTGCCCCCAGGCTGTGCAGGAGAGCCTTGACCCTGGGACACTGGTCAGCAGCATGCTGGCCAGCTCAGAGCAAATCATGGAGGTGGCCCCACCTTCTGAAACCAAGGAGTGACTGGCCTTGCTCCCTGGGCCTGCGGTGGAAGTAGCAGTCCTGAAGATCTCTTACTCACCTTCTGGGTCACTCTTTTCTTGAAAGAACATCCATAATTCTACCAACAGTCCCTTCAAGGCAATCTAAGCTTTTTTAGCATGCACATCAAAACTCTTTTAGCCTTTACCTATCACCCAACTCCAAAGCCACTCCCACGGTTTTATTTGGTACAAAAGTATTCCACTTCACAGTACCACAGTCTACATAACTTCTTATAACTGCTCGGGCTGTTATAAAAAGAAATGATAGTCTGGGTGAGTTAAACTATAGCCATTTATTTTCTCAGTTCTGGAGGCTGCAATTCTAAGATCATGGTGTCAGCAAGGTTGGTTCCTTGTGAGGCCTCTCTCTTTGGCTTGCAGATGGTGCCTTCTTGCTGTGTCCTCGCATGGCCCTTTATCTGTGTGTGCACAGGTGAGAGAGAGCTCTGATGTCTCTTCCTCTTCTAGTAAGAGCATCACTTCTATTGGAATTGGGCTCCATCTTATGGCCTCATTTGATGTTAATTACCTCCTTAAAGGCCCTATCTCCATATACAGTCACACTGGGGGCCTGAGCTTCAATCTATGAATTTTATTTTTTTTTGAAGGGGGATCAAAGGGGACACACAATTCAGTCCATAGCAGTTAGCTAAAAATGGAAGCAGAGACAGGAGAAGCTCTGGAATTGCTCAGCTAATTTTTCATATATTACCTCTGGCAAAAAAAAAAAAAAAAAAAAAAAAAAAATTAGTCAGTTACATATTAACCGCCTTACAATAAAAAAGGAGGCTACTGGAGTAAACTGTTCCTGCCTTTGGATAATGCTTCCAGACTCAGGAGCATGATTAGGACCAGATATAAATGATTGTTACTCTAGGATTAGCCAAAGGTATTTAAAAATCACTCAGGTGCTGAAAGAGAAAACACACTCTCATTTGGCTTCATTAGGCCTGAATAGAGGAAAACATCCTTGTTTGAAGGTAAAAAAAATTAGAGAAAAGCTAACATGGGGCCAGTGGAAAGATCTTTCTATATGGAAGAATGATCTAAGCATGCAGGTGAAACACATAATCATGAAAAAGCTTTTTGAGTACAACAGTTTTGTTTTCTCAGTGCAATTCTGGAAAGCATGGACTAGAATATGAAAGATGAGATCAATAAACAACAGGCTGAAAATTTGGTTTTAAATTAAATAACATCACAATGTAAATCTACAACCCCCGAAATAGAAAAGTAGAAGGATGAAAAAGCTTTAAATTCTACGAAAGTCTTCCCTTTAAACAAGCAGGAATCAAAAGTTATTATATTATTCTAGAAGCTGAAAAATATTTTTAAAAATCTATACTTGGGAGTTTTATGGAACTTAGAGACCACCTTTAATTCTGTGATTTCCAAGGTGTGGGCTCAAGCCCATCAGCTTCAGCTTCACCTCGGATCTGTGCAAATCCTCAGGTTCTACTGTAGATCTGCGGAATCAGAAACTCTAGGAGTGGGGCCTGGCACTCTGTTTGAACAGTCCCTCCAGATGATTCTGATACATCCTGAGATTTGAGAACCACTGTTTTGGTAGAACATAGAACCCCATCCAAATCAGCAAGTAAATTCAGTCTAAAGAAACATAAGCCATAGCACAAATGTTTCATTACTCCTTTTATTTATTCAACCAGTATTTATGAGTTAACACTCATGTCCACACCACTGTCTTAGGAGCTGGGAATGCAATAGCACACACTTCAGTCACAGAACAGTCTATAAGCTACATGGGGAATTTTAAACAATGAAAGAACAAGGACATATGAAAAAACAATACATGAAAATGATAACGTATAAATAAATTATTACAATACATAGAAAGAATCTACACTTTTTAAAACTGGAACACTAAGATTCTCAGATTGGGTTAAAAACAAGACTCAGCATTTACCACTTAAAAAAGGCACACCTAAAACTGGGAAGACTTTCCAGGCAAATGCAAAAAAAATATGTGGATGAAACAATACTTATTTTAGAAAAAACATAACTCAGAACCAAAATAATGTATCTGCAATAGAGGAGAGGAGCATAGGTACCCTTGGGACAGGTGGCATTCTAGAGAACTGGCTTTAAGGACTTATGGGGTGTGATGTGACAGGACAGGACCAGTTGTGTCTAAAGGGCTAAAGGCAGAATAAGAAAAACTAAACACTCTGTGTCTTTTATACTACTGGTGATACAGATGATTATTTAAATAGTACATGTAAAGTATTTTTTAATATGCATTTACTTTAATGAGAATTGTAATTAGCTCAGAAAGCCTATGATTTTATGGATAGGATTGTTTACAATAAGGCTAAATTAAAAAAAAAACTTAATTTGAAAAATTACTGAGCAAATAATAATATTATATCCTATATCTCCTCTTGAATATAAGAGATATCAGATATGAAAGTCATGCATTTAAAAAAAAACACACCTGAAGTTTAATTGTTAAAATTGAGGTGAAATCTCTAGAGTGACTAGAATTCATCCATTATTCACCACTCCGTTCTTTGAAGCTATACAACAAGAATCTACCCTTATAATCTCCTTAGGGATCAGAATGGTGGCTTTTTGCAGAAGCTATTAGGACCTAAGGAATCCTGGGTCTCATAGTTCCTATTCTACTGCAATCTGTTTTTGTCTTGCAATTATCAGTATGTTGTATTCTATGATTATTTGCATAGTGACACAGTGGCAAAGAGAAGAGAGTTATCAGGACTTTGCTCGAAGCTGTTCTATAAACTCAGGTTTCATGCTGTTACGCTATGGAAAGAAATGAAATTCCTAAGAGCTTCACATAAGATACTGCCTCAGCCTGTGAAAGATCCTGTTTTGTGTACAATGCAGCAATTCTGACCCTGTTCCCCTCTCCCATCTGCTCTGCTACTATACAACCCTCACATTGCATTTTTCATTCGCTTTTTAAAGGATCCATAATAATAATAGGATAAGAAAGACTTGGCCTCCCATCCACATTACAGTGCTTCAAGCATAACATTATTGAGGTTTGGGGACTTGTTCTAAGGAAACACCAGAATCCCATGTTTACTTGGAACTACTTAAATCTCTGCTCCAAATTGCCAGTTGGACACAAATTCACGTCACCATAAATATTAGCAACAAATAAGACACAACATATGGAGGAAAGCCAGAATATTTCACAAATCTGAGTCAGCTCCAGTGATTAGTGCATCATGATATATTTTCACCCTAGAGCTGAGCTGGAATGACATACTCAAGGAGGGGACCAGAAAGAAGTTCCATATGGTGCCAAGACAGCCTGCCAGGACTGTTGGAGGGATGGAAATTCTCTGCCTTGTACTGTCCAGAAATCACTGATTCAGAGAATGTCACACCTGAAAAGGACTTTAGATTCATCTTGAAAATGAGGACACTGTAATGAATGCCTTGGTGAAGTTAAGACAAGTCTAAATCCCAGGAAACTCAATTCTATCTTCTACTGAAAGCTGCTACCCATTTGGAGAAGAATGGCATGAACACAAAAGTCAAAAAGCCTTGAAACAGACAGAATTTTTTTCCAAAGCTGAGGGTTTGGCTGAATATATATGATTATGGAACTTGATATGTTCAAATGAAGTATGACCCCATAGAAGTAATGAGGAAACATTATTTTAGAAGTCATGATGAATTCAATGTTTGTTTTTTGTATGATTACTAGAATTGTAAATCAGGGAAATATTTAAGATAGTCAGTCTGGACTTTAACAGTCTCCTAGGAGATCCTTGCATGAATGAAAACAAAGTAGAATGGGTGGAGATTCAGTACGTGGGAACAATTCTTATAGCAACCATAGACAAAGAATATTGTTTAGTAGCTTGGTAGTTTAGAGACCTAGAGTGGTGTGGCATAGATTTTCTTTGTAACTTAGCCTGGTCATGAATAAAGAGCTTTTAATCAACAAATTGAATAAGCACATAAAAGTTACAGACTACATCGATGGTATTTTTCATACCTAATCTCACCCTTACCGCTTTGGTGCATGTCAGCCTGACTTCCCACTGCAAGTACCTCCGTTGATTTGTTTCTCTGGTTCTTAGTGCCTGCTTTGGTCGTGTTCATAGCAGAGCTATGTGTTGCAAAATTAACACCTATTAGGAATACCCCTCAAGCAATGACTTTCTGGATTTGGGAACAAATACTTCTTCCTCGGTGGAAATAACTCTGAGATGCATTTCTACATTGGTCCTATTGGGTTCAAGCTTTAATTACCTACAGTGGTAATGTGTTTGATAACAAATACTTCTTGATTTTCTAATAGTCCCTCTTTCACTTCCTCATTCTTCAACTCATATTTCCTGAGATCATAAATAAAATAAAATATCCGACTCAACTACTACCTATTTCTCTGAGAAATCACTACTGAGCGTGTCCAAACTAAGGAAATTGGTACTAACTGTGGTTCCAGAAAAAGATTCTTAGAATAGAATCTCAAAAATGGATCACTTTCAGGACAACTGGCAGCAATGATATCGTTTGCAGTGGTAAGAGAAGATAGTAATAATCATTAGCATGCTGTCACATCAAAATTACCTGTGATGAATTTGGTAATGGGGATGCATTGATTTACCTAATATCTTCATCATTTGAGGGATATGAAGACAAACTTTCTGACTGAGGTTAAGTGTCATTAGTTACCCAGAGGAAGGAAACACAGGCTCAGGTTGGACAACTCAGGGCATTGCATGAAAGAAACAGGGCTTCGTGACACAGTTTAAAGAGATCCTGATCTCCTGTAAACCAAGGAAAGACTGTAATGAAAAGCAACCCTGATAGCTGAGCCTAATATCTGATTCTGAGGTTACAAAGAAGGCAAATTCATAGTCCAGGCAAGTCTCCTATGCTAACTTCAAGACCCTGATGGAAAGCGGTAAAACCTGAGATCTGGGATGATGATATCAGAATAGACGTGCTTTAGAACCTTAAACCCCCAAACTCTTCTGCAGCAGAAGTGTTCCATTCCTTCTTGATAGAGCATCACAACTTTCCTTGCCTGGAGACCAGGAACATACCTCATTAAATTAGATGATTTAAAACATAATGGTTTCCCTACTAAAGATAGACGTTCTCATTTATAGATCAATAACTAGAGTCAAGTTTTAGGTTGGCCTGACTGGAAAATACTCTTTTGCTTACCAAAGAGCTGCAGCAGAACCTAGAGAAAATACCTGGGGATGAATCTTGAGGATGCTAGACTGGTAATGGGGGTGGGATATCAAGCTGACTAAAAGAGAGTTTGTTGATACATGTGACTTTGTTGATATGAGTCACATATATGTGACTCATATTTTAATGTCCTGGAAAGCCCCAGGAAATACCCCATAACTCATTCCATAACTCATTTTTATGGAATGGCTCCTTGGAGCTTGGGGGAAAACAAGACGGTCCATAGTACATGAGACGGAGATGCCAGAACTTCTTTACAGAGTATAGAGGAAGGGGTCAAATCTCAAAGAAATAAGAAAGCTAGAATGCATTTATTATGTAAGACCAGAGAACCAACTGACTGAATTGCTAAGAAAGCTTCCCATCTCAGAGAAGACACCCTTTTCAGAAGCACCAAGGAATGTGAGAGGGGTGCCAGCAATATTAAGAATTTCAGTGGTGGCTGTTCTCTGTAAGCCCACGTAGGACATTCTGCTATGAACTAACTGGTCTACCTAATTTCAATGTATATGATAAGGATTCCAGACTAGAATAGGCCAGGTGGCTACTATTAAAGATCAGAGGCAAAGCGGACATAATTGTCATAACAGGAAGCAAGTTCAGAATGACAAGAGTCTCTAATTCACAGGGACCTGTATCACTGACAAATAGGCCTTGTTGTTCTTAGCAATGAGATAGGTAGTCAGCAAGACTATTGGTTGACCTATTTAACCAAAACATGGTCAATAGCTGGTGAGTCAAAGGTTGGTTAATGTTGGCTGCCTTACTGGTAAAGTCACAATTCCTCACCTAGTTTCCAGATATCTGACAGTTTTCTGACTCAGAGCCTATCAGCTGAAAGGGTCTCCTTGAGGAACAACCCCATAATGGCACAGACATAATGTAATAGTTATTTTTCCAGTACTTTCCCAAAGGGACACCAAAACACTCAGCAGTTTCAAGGGCTGTTAATATATGATCTAAACTGACATTTATTTCAAGGAATGTTTATAAGAAAAGAAACAGAATCCAATTAAAAGGCTGTCTTATAGTAGGTCAATGGCATATAACTGCATTGATACCAGGTGACCCAAAGTGTCATTATGTCCTCCACCACCCACTGAGGTGAAGGTGAATTGAAATGAGACAATAATGATGCAGGGAGGAGCATATCTGGAATATCTGAAATTTATTGGGACAACTCTTGGTGTTTTCTTGTTAACTGATAACTATAAAGGGAAAATTGAAATAATCACAGCCTAACAGAACCTCAGAGCTCTCCAGGATGAAGTTCTGGGATATCCTGGACAAGCAATCAAAACTAGTTGAAATATTGGCTGAGAATAAGGGAGGTAGGGAATTCTAGAATGAGTTGTAGAAAAGGAATATGATAAATGTCAATTATGACCTTGGGACCAATTACAAGAGCAACAGCAGGAATTTAATTTACCTATTAATTCTCTCTCTCTCTCTCTCTCTCTCTCTCTCTCTCTCTCTCTCCATATATATACATGGAGAGAGAGAGAGATAATATATATGTATATGTGTGTGTGTGTGTATGTGTGTGTATGTGTGTATATATATATTCAGCAGAAACTTGCAGAAACTACCATGAACACTCAGGGACAAAACACAGTAGGGTTATTGTGTGAAGCACAAATGAACAATGCAAGATGTTTATGCCTCAATATTCCCAGCAATCTCTTCACTCTACCATCTTTTTTTATCCCTAAACTTGGCTCAAATTGGCATGTTCACCTCATTTTTTTCCTCTTAAAAAGAGACATCACATTATAGAAATAGGTTTCAAGTTAGCAACACCCCAGGAGGGGAGAGAGAGAGAGAGAGAGAGAGAGAGAGAGAGAGAGAGAGAGAGAGAGAGAGAGAGAGAGGATAGATGATGGGTAAATGATAGACAGATGATAGATAGATAGATGATAGATAGATGATAGATAGATAGATAGATAGATAGATAGATAGATAGATAGATGATGGATAGATAGATAGATAGATAGATAGATAGATAGATAGATAGATAGAAATTGAACTAATTATTACTGATATCCCAATAGATATACAGCTAAAAATTCCAAGGCCCTAATTGGCCAACTCCTTGGACCAGTGATTTTTGCCAGGCAGGTGGAATATAGTTACCCATGTCAGAAATGGGTTTCTGACATAACCAGGTATGTTTGAACCCCATTATGTGGAGACTTGTTCCTCGCTTTCTTGTGTGAAGAATGAGAACATTTCAAGCCACTTCAGAGACCAATGCAGTATGTTAGAAATGGGTTCGCCCATGCAGTATGTTAGAAATGCCTGCTGGACCGCTCATGACAAAAAGACAGTCCTCCTGAGGTTCCTTCAGCTCTAATGTGGCATAAAGGGATCCGCAGCTTCCTGGATACATTTAGCACCTAGGCACCTGAGTAATCCCAAAGTAATCCCAAAGCAAAGGCTATATCACACTGACTGCCTCAAACCAGTAGCTAAATGGAGCTTATAGCTGAGAGGTGGCATTTGCGGTACCAGGCAGAAGTGGGCCCAAGCTGGCAAGCAAGACTGCTAAGCCTAACCAAACTGAAGGAAGCAACACCACGTTCACCAGTTACAGACCTCAGCCTTAATGTTCACTGATGCTCCTAGTGACCAGGCAAGAAAGGACATTTCCCAGAGGACTTCAGGATCTTTACCTGCTGGCAAAATTTTACTGTGTGTCATTTCCTACCCATGTTCTACCATTCTATCCTCTTGTGTTTTGTTCATTTGTGCTTTGCTCTCTATCAAAAGGTTTTCCATGGATGGTCCTCAGATCACCTGCAGCAGTGTCATCTGGGGTAACGCAAAATGCCCTCAGGCCCCCTCTACATACCTACAGAATCAGAATTTCTGAAGGTGTCGCCTTGGACTCTGTACTTTTGAGCTCAAGAAGCTCAGCATCCCTAACTGATAAGATACATTCTTCTTTTGGCTAATCTAGTAAGGAGTAAATTGTTCCTGCCTTTATTTTGGCTATTAGACTTTATTTTTTATTTTTTTAGTTACAACATCATGACAAGGGAGCAAAGAGAGGGGTGATCTGTGTATGAGTTATAGGAGAATATCTACGTCTGGAAGTCACTGTTCTCAGGAGGTGGCTTACTCCTGCTATGCACACGAGGGTTCCAAACCCCAGTAACAGAGCTTTTGTGACATAACAGGTAAGGAAAACAGGGAATTCCTGGAGAGACTGATAGAGAGAGAGCAGTTTCCTGTCCATAGCATAGGGAGAGAAGAGAAGGAAATCAAAGTGGAGAGGAAATAATTTATTTCTTATGAAGTGGCTAACATGATTAGCTTTTTGGTATGTGTATGTGGAGAGGTGAGCAGCTGGCAAGGGCTTTTGATCTCCAGCAGCCTGACTATAGAGTTGGAACAGTGGGTGGAGGCAGCACTCTGATCTCTAGCTCTGGGCACAGAGCCCGATGCTTTGAAGTGCTGCCCTCTCCACCTTTCCTGCTAAGAGACAGTGAAGAAGGAGGCCATGTCCCAAGGGCAGGTCGGGCAGGCCTTGACGTTTCCTTAGTCTCAGGAGGTGAACAGAGATGACCACGGGCAAATTTGCTAAGTTGTTCAGGCTGCATTTCAATGCCTCTCCATCACTCCTTGGCTCCATCTCCATCCCAGGCAAAGAACAGGTATATACATATATATTTTTTCCTCCTTTGAATTACAAAAGGCTCCTCCACAGAGCCCTCATCAACACATATTATATACATGCCATAGATTTCCTCCTCATCCATAAAAACTGACCTGAACCTATTCTGTCAGGGGCATGATGTTAAATGAAGTCATACTGGGCGCCAATAGCTTATGATAATAACAACTAACACTGTTGAGGGCAATCATGCACTCCATCCTATTTTACACACTTTGCCTCTATTACCTTCTTGGATCCTCACAATAACCCTATCGCAGGGTTGGCTTATCACTTGCTTATTAATGAAGGCACCTTTACTGCTAAGGATAGGGCTCATTGGACAACTAAGAGGGAATTATGATGATAATTCTCTACAAATGCCTGCCTGGCTTTCTTCAAGATCTCAGCTCTCTTCCTGAAACTTCCTGAAGGTGTCCTGTTTATGCGCCCACTCAGATATAAAAAGAGTGGAATGAAGAAACCCCTTTATATTAGCTTCCTATTGAAAACTTTGATGAATCAACAAACAAAACATAACAAAAAACAAAAACGCACAACCAGAACAGAAAAAAAGGTGATAATTCAAAATCATTTCTTCATAGTATGTAATGCAATGTCCCTAGTTCAGGTTTGCCTCTCTCATCCAAAGATTTTTGTTTTTTAGAACAAGAAGAAATATACCAAAGATAATATCTATTGTCATTGTGTCAGACACAGTATTGGCGCTGAGGTAGACAATGGGTGACTAAGACAGACATAGTCTCTGCCCTCAAGAAACTTACAATTTAGAAAAAAGAGCCTGAGATTACTTGATACTGTCCCTTACTACTTTATGTAGTTGTATTTAAATGGTTGCATTTAAGTTGTGTTTTCCCCCTCTTTTATTAAACAACATAGATTAAACAGCAAATGTTTATGTTCTTTTTACATCCATTTGTTTTCATCACTTCATTGTAATTTTGTTTTGTCTGTCTTTTCTATCATCAGATAGTTGAATTGTTTTTACCAAATTTTTAATAAATTTAACCTTTTTACATTTATTGAGATTATTGATATTTGCACTGATTCCTATAAATGTATTTCAGGCATTCTATTTGTTTACGATTAAGATACATTTGCTCTGCAAGGAGCAGACAATTGAACAAATATTTTCTTGGATCAGGATGGCAACTATTAACTTACCCAAAAATATGAAGGTAGGTGGTTCCAGGGTTGGTTTAGCCGTACAATGATATCAAGGTACTAGCTTTTCCTCTCTGCAATTTACTTGTCTATCCCCTTATAGTTACATGTTAGCAGCTCAGCATTAAGTATCAGTATCACACAACCACATCTAAACCCAGCTAATACTAACAACTAATACTGATATAGTACTTATTTTATATTAGGAATGTTCCAGAAACTTTACAGATATTGACTCATGATCATCTTTGAGATAGACAAGTGAAGACTGAACCATAGAGAACAGCTCACTAAGATATTATAATTAAGGAAGAAAGGATTGACCATTCTGAATTCCTGAAAGTAGTTTTACATACACATGCCATGACCCAGGCACTGGATTCCACTCTTTTCAGTCTGATATTTTAATAGTTCACAAGCAATCTACCCTTGATATTTTATTCTCACTGTGTTTTGGGTTCCACTTTTCTTTGTTTTTATTTCTCTGCATAAATGTTTTCATATTTTTTTTTCTTTTTCTGGACATTGTTAACATTTCCAAAGTACTGATAAGCTTGTTTACAAGTGCTGCTATGGATTTCTTTAATTTGAGCCTGTATTTTTTCTGATATTTCATGAAATTTGGATGAGTGAAAGGGATGATCTATGTTCTCAAACAGCTTTTTTGAAAGAGCTCAGCCCTGATAGTTTAAATATGAGGAAGTAGGCCGAGAGAGACCCTCTTAAGTGGTTAGCTCAATTAACATCACCAAGTGAACCACTGACTGAATTGTGATGGTCACTCACTGAATTATTAATAGATGCAAGTGAATATTTCTGGTCTGAGTCTCTACTTGATATATCACATTTTGTTTCCAAAAATTAAATTCTGATACAAAATAGAACAATTCTTTTTGTTTAGCTAAAACATCTTTAACTTATTTATTCTATAGGAAACCTCTATTCTAAAAATTGTATAGATTATTGATTGGCAAAATAACAAAATAACCTGTAATCTTAACATTCAGAGATATCTTCTGTAACATTTTAATATATACCATTGATATTCATAATTATTTTACACAAAATTTGAATCAACGAATACATTGCATTTTAAACTGACTTATAAAAACATTTAACAATATGTTATGAGGATTCTCCATACGATTATATGCATCTTTTTAAAACACCACATTTAATGACTCCATGGTTTTCCATTGTATGGATTTAATAAATTTTTAACCAGTGCATTTTTGTCTGTCGTGTACAAGAATATCAAAATGGCAATTTTGTCTGAACCATCATAAAAAGTCTCAGGTACCAAAGTGGATTGTGCAATAGACCATCTTGTAAGAGTTTCAAAGCAGAGAGTCAAAAGTATTTAAATATTCTTGAACTCCTCATTCACATCAAGGATAAATAGAGCTGAGAGAGAGGAACTAGAAAAGACTTATAAGATGGTTTCTTTCTTACATTTTTTGAAATAAAGGATTTTAATTTTTTAGAGCATTTTCTCTTCATCTTCACCAACTGTTACCTTTTGTCATTTTGGCAATAGCTATTCCACCTGGTGTGAGGTGATACCTTTTGTGGTTTTGATTTGCATTCCTATGATGATTAGCGATGTGGAGCTCCTTTTAATGTGCCTGTTGACCATTTGTTTGTCTTCTTTGGAAAAATGTCTGTTCAGCTCTTCTGCCCATTTTTTTAAACAGATTTCTTGGAGTTTTCTTTTTTTTTCTCTCTATTTTTATAAGTTCTGTATATATTAACCCATTATCAGATATATAACTTGTATATATTTTCTCCCATTCCAAGGTTGCCTTTTCATTTTGTTCATGGTTTTCTTTACGGTATAAAAGCTTTTTAGTTTGATGTAGTCTCACCTGTTTATTTTTGTTTTTTTAATTACCTTTGCTTTTGGAGACCAATAACAAAAAAAAATGCCAAGATCAATGTCCAAGAGCTTACCCCTATGTTTTCTTCTAGGTGTTTTAGGTGTTAGATCTTAAATTTAAGTCTTTAATCATTTTGTGTTGATTTTGTGTATGGCGTAAGATATGCATCTAGTTTTATCCTTCTGCATGTGGCCATCCAGTTTTCCAAGTACCATTTATTCAAAAGACTGTCCTTTCCCTCATTGAGTATGTTTGGCTCCTTTGTTGTGAATTAATTGATCATCTAAGTCTAGGTTCATTTCTGGACTCTCTATTTTGTTCTATTGATTTATGTGTCTGTTTGTATGAAAATACCATACTGTTTTGATTATTATAGCTTGGTAATATGGTTTAAAGGCAGGGAGTCCAGCTTTGATCCTCTCTCTCAAAATTTCTTTGGGTGTTTAGGACCTTTTGTGGTTCCATACAAATATTAGAATTGTTTGTTCCATTTCAGTGAAAAATGTCACTGGAATTTTGATAGGGATTTCATTGAATCTGCAGATTGCTTTGGGTAGTATGGGCATCTTACCAATATTAATTCTTCCAATCAATGAGCACAGAGTATCTTTCCATTTATTTGTGTTTTCAACTTCTTTGATCAATGCTATAGTGTTCAGTGTACAGATCTTTCATCTCCTTGGTTAAACGGTGTTTCCCCGAAAATAAGACGTAGCCAGACCATTAGCTCTAATGCATCTTTTGGAGCAAAACTTAATATAAGACCCAGTCTTACATTATATAAGACTGGGTCTTATACAATATTAAAATATAAAACCGGGTCTTATGTTAAAATAAGACTGGGTCTTATATTAAGTTTTGCTCCAAAAGATGCATTAGAGCTGATGATCTGGCAACGTCTTATTTTCAGGGGAAAATGGAATTTATTTCTAGGTATTTTATTTATATTTGATTTTCTATAGTTTGAAATGATATTCCTAGATATAGTATATTTTGGCATTTATCCTGATTGGTTTTCTCTTAGTTTTCTGGATTTGTGGTTTAGTGTCTGACATTAATTTGGGAAAATTCACCATCATTATTGTTTCAAATATTTCTTCTGTTTCTTTCTTTTCCTTCTCCTTCTGGTATTATTATTGAGTATAATATATGTTACACCTTTTGTATTTACCCTACAGTCTTTGGATATTCTGTTTTTGTTTTTGTTTGTTTTTGTTTATTAGTTTTGTTTTGCTTTTAGTCTTTTCTTTCTTTCTTTCCTTTTTATTTTATTTTATTTTTTTTTAGTTTTAGAGGTTTCTACCGATAAATCCTTAAGCTCAGTGATTCTTTACTCAGCTCTGTGCTGTCTATTAAGACCATTAATGTCATCCTTCATTCTGTTATAGTTTTTTTGCTCTTTAGCATTTCTTTCTGGTTCTTTTGCAGGATTTCCATCTCTCTACTTACATTGCCCATCTGTTCCTGCATGCTGTCTGCTTTATATATTAGAGCCCTTAACATATAAATGGGTTGTTTAAAATTTCCTGACTGATAATTACAACATCCCCACCACGTCGGGTTCTAATGTTTGCTCTCTCTTCAAATTGTGTTATTTGTTTTTTAGTATGCCTTGTAATTTGTCTTGATAGCCACACATGATGAACCCACTAAAAGAAACTGCTATAAACAACCCTTTAGTAATGTGGTGGTAAGGTGTGGGGGCAGTGGAAGCATTCTCCCATGATTAGAGCTTCTATAGGTAACATAGATGGGTGGGGGCCCTGGTAAGACTGGGTCCCGCTGGACTTTTTAACTCTCAGACTTGTCCACGTCAAGCCTTTGTCACTGAGCAATGCATCAATTAAAGTTCAAATTTTCCGACCCAGGTACTGGTTCTTGCAGTAGTTTTCACATGTAAGTCTCGGCTCTGGTTAGCTGTGACCTATTGTATCACCTGAATGTCTCTCCAATCTTGGGGACAGCATTTTGCCCAGTGTCCTCACTTCTCTTATGGATCCAAGAAAAGTTGAATTTTCCGTCTGTTCAGCTTTTTCCTTATTGTTGGGATGGAGTGTGACTTCCAAACTCCTTACACATAGAATTAGGCTTTTTTTCCTGGAGAGAGCTATGCTTTGGGCACCTACTCCAAAGGAGAGATATGGGAGTGCCTCTCCCTTTACTTCAGGTAAAGGGAGAGAAGGGCTCCATTGATATAAACTGGAAGTCTAAGTGGTTTTCCTAAAGCAGGGAGGACAGAGTAAACTAGGGCTGACACCCACCTACAAACTCTAAAATTCAGAGTTCAGTTCACCAAAGTCACAAGCACAGGAGAGATTGCTGTATTTTAAGGGTAGTATTCTCAGGTTGTGTCAAGACAAAGAATTATAGTATATAAGGCTATTCCCAAGAGAACTGGCTAGAGTTTATATATTGTCCAAGAAGACCAACTGAAGGGGCATTAAGACTCCAGAAAAAAGACTCTAGCTTGTGTGAGCTAACATGGGAATGATTAGACACACACATATGGATAAATTTTCTTTTCCCCCCTTTTTTTCGCCTCCCCCCCCCGCCCCCGCCCCAGTTCAAGCCATTGTTTCTCAGTTTAGTTGTGTACGACACAGCTCCCTGGCCCATGCTGGTATTATGAGCCTTTCCGGTCCCCTCAGCTGAGGCAGTCGCCAGTTGTCTGCTGGATACATTTTCTCACTGGTGGCCTCTAGGTATTCATGAAGGTACTGAAGAGAAAATGTTAACTTAAACATCTGCCAAGCCTAGACAGTGTCAAGCAAACTTACAGTAGTATGAATCAATTGAGAATTTCCCTGCCTTTTTATTTTCTTTCCCATACCCACTTTAACTCTGCAGGGTCAGAAACCATAGTGGTGAGAAAGAAGGAAGAAAGGACCATGCCCAACATTCCCAGGTTTCCAATTTCATGAGGCCCCAGCTGGAGGAGGACAGAATTTAACTTCAGAACAAATTAAAGTTTGGATTATAACGTAGGACAACATATTCTCATTGTTATATTGAAATTTTTTTGTGACTTAAAGTGAACACAGAACTTTTTATTGTCAGCATGACCCAATATCATGGTTCTTTCCAATGTTTTATTCAAGGCAAGAAATGAAACAGACACATTTTTAAAATGAGGGAGAGACAAAGATTGAGGTACTTTCTGGCTCTACGTGATGAATCATGCAAATTAAATGTATTAGCTACATAGTGTCTTCCCTGTAAAAAATAAAAAAAAAATCCTTTGTGGAAACCTTTGTGTATATCCAAAATATGTTTCTTAATGTAGATTCATGTATACTTTCTTGGTCAAAGGATATAGTAAATGAAAAATGTTAATAAGTATTGCCAAATTATCTTTAAACTATGAAATGCCAATTTTTATTTCCACCAGAAATGTATGGGTGGACATTACCACATTGCTATTTTTTTTTAAGTTTCTATTTTTGTACTTTTAACAGCATAGAATATTTGTTTTAGTTCTAATTAGTTTAGTTATTATTAAGACTTAATAAGTTTATTAGATATAAAGTTTCTCATTTGAATTGCCTAATTTTTCCACACTTCCCATTTATTCTTAATTCTCTGTAATAGCATTTTTATATTAAGGACACTGACATTACTCTGTCAAGTATACCGCAATCTTTTTCATAACTAAATTTTTTATCATCTTTTAATATCTGATTGTTGACTTTTGGTCACATGAAAATTTTTGTATTTGGTCAAATCTTTTGATTCTATTTTTAATATTTTCTAAATAGAAACTTCTTCCTATAGCTAAAGATATACAATTTTTTTTTGTCTGTACTAAATGTCTCACATTTTAATGTCCTTACATATGTTTCATTTATCTTGATATGATTATAATTTAGGGATCTTTAAAATGAAGTTGTGATCAAAACATAATCTGTTGAGCAATTCTTTGTTTAAATACTGATTAGAAATGTCACAAAATTTTCATGCAGACTTGTTGAGAGCTTATCTAAATTACTCTATGGTATTGCTGCCTCGACTTCCATTTTGTGGGGCCATGTGATCTACATGAACCTTAAACTGCCACTCCCCGCCATGCAAGCACATGCCCTATCTAACAGCCTTCAGAGTCACAAACACAAATATAAGTTACTGATATGATTTCCCCAGTAGCCATTTTAATCAACACTCTCCCTGACTCCCAAGGTCTTCCCCTTATTCATCTCTTAGATAAGACTTCCATGTACCTTACCAAAACCTCACTCTTTTAGGCCTTAGCCGAGGACTCCTAAAGCACTCTACCCACAAACCCTAATAATATGCCCCAGGTCCTATCACCCTCTCTCTCTGCCTTCACCCTGCCTTGACATCCCCATTTGGCCCCTCCAGGCATGCCATGTACTTGCTCCGGGATCTGTGAGTGATAAACTCTATTTCAGTTTCTCTTATGGTCCTTTATTGAACCATGGGCTCACCATCTGGCACCCCATGCTCACTTTATATATGTTAATTTTAAAAAGTCATTACAAGATTTGACTCTGTTTCTGAACTCTATTCTCTTTCATTGAACCATCTGTCTATTTCTGAACTGCTATTGCAGTTAAAGTTCTCTATTTACTTCATCTTTTTTTTTTTTTAATGTTACTCGATGAAGTCTTTTGGCTTAATAGACAGTTCCTATAATAACTGGTTTTCAGCAGTCTCTTACAAGTTTCTTCCAATACTTCCAGGAGACCCAAGTAGGTGTCTCATATGTGAACAAATCTCCATGTAAGCATTGTGGTGTCTGCCCTGTTTTCCTTGATCTTTCTCCATCTCTCACATGCTAAGATCTCCACTCTGCAATGTCACTTGGAGAAGCCTCAAAACTACTGTTCTTTATTATGAATTATTCAGGGTGGAGTTTCTGAATGCTTTTGAAGTTCCCATTTTGAGGGATAAAACCTGGATGGTGTCAGATTCTATAACATAAATTAAGAGGGCCCAAACATGTTCCCTTAGACTTTATTATTTTAGTAGGCTTTCAATTGCCCCTATCTGCATCTGTAGAACTATCTGAAGTAAGCCAGAAGTGCAGTACAAATTAATTTTCTTCAGAGCATCTGTCTTCCAATGACTGATGGAAGTTGGTATATAAGTATTCCAGCTTCTTTGCTTCTTGGGTGTGATCAAGTTTTAGAGTTTCCCTGTGGAAGTCAGCACCCATGACCAACCCTTTCATCCAGGTTAACAATTTTCCTCTATTGGCAGCCTGCACTATCCTGTATCATTTCCACTCCACGGCTGGTGCCCCCTGAACCACCTGAACAAATTTCTTTTCATAGCGTCTGTTTCTGGGGACACCCAAAAATGTATGTTCCATATGAATTTGAGGGATGGGGGAAAGTCTCTTTTAGAGAAAAATATCTTTTTTTCCTGCTTTTCTTTTTTTTAAAGATTTTTATTAAAAATATAGCTAATATACACTTTTATATTAGTTTCAGGAGTACTCCACAGTTATTCAACATTTATATACCTGAAGAAGTGATCACCATGATAAGTCCAGCAACCATCCGACACTGTATTATGCTATCACAATATTATTGACTATATTCCCTGTACTGTACATTAGATCCCCATGACTTATCTGTTTTATACCTGAAAATTTGTATCTCTTATTCTCCTTCCTCTTTCCCTTCTTTTTAAATGTATCAATTACAGTTGATATATAACACATATTTTATATTAATTTCATAGTGGTTTAACCACTAACATAGTGGTTAGACATTTGTGTAATTTAAGATGTGATCCCCCTGACTAGTTTAGTATCCACCTGGCACTCTACATAGTTATTACCATATCATTGGCTATATTCCCTATGCTTTACTTTACATCCCCATGACTATTTTTTAACTACCAATTTGTACTTTGTAATCTCTTCACCGTTTTCACCCTGCCCCTCAATACCCCCCCATCTATCACCTCCAACAAACCTAGCATCCATCTGACACCATACATAGTTGTTACAATATTATTGACTATATTCCTTATGCTATACCTTGCATCCCCATAACTACTTTGTAACAATCAATTTGTATTTCTTAATCCCTTTCCTTTTTTTCACCCACACCCCCAACCTACCTCCCATCTGGTAACCATCAAAATGTTCTCTGGATCTATGAGGTTTTTTTTTTTTTTTTTCCTTTAGTTTGTTAATTTTGCACCAGAGCCCCTCCCAAAAGGTCCTAGAACCAGCATACTTTTCATGGCACTTGCTTCTCCATCCATATCCAGATAAACAGCACCTATCCTCAGCAAAATTGTGAGTTCTGCCTTCATCAGTCCTGGTGTCCTCTTTAGACACCTTATTGATCCTTCAGCTCTCTTCTCTCACATTTCAAGGCTCCAAAGCTTTCCTACTCTTCTCCACTCCCTTCTCTGCCATTTTTTAAAAGATTTTTATTAAACGATAGCTAACATGCAATATTAGTTTCAGGTGTACATCATAGTTATTCAACAGTACCTGTTACTGATTGGGGACTACCTTGTAGGAGCTTCAAAGTGATCCGAGGTTGTTGGCTGCCTGTGCTAAACCTGGAGGTGCGTGAGAGGCCATGCTGTGAACCGAGCATGGCTGCCACACTGCCAACAGTACTACGCTTGGGGTAACTCCACAAAAAGCCAAGATACCCAGAGGCCTATTGCCACCTGCCAGCTCCCTTAAGTTTCAGCCACTGATAAAGACTTACGCAGTATGTGAGTTGGTTGAGGCAGGGTCTCAGTAAGTCACTACCTTGTTTCCCCAAAAACAAGACCTAATCGGAAAATAAGCCCTAACATGATTTTTCAGGATGACATCCCCTGAACATAAACCGTAATGTGTCTTTTGGAGCAAAACTTAATATACGACCTGGTCTTATTTTCGGGGAAACACGGTAGAGTGGGAAGAATCGTGGTCATCAGGTTAATGTGGACTCTGGTTTGGCAGCAGTCCTGAACCTGGAGTGACTCAGCAAAAGTCTCAGCATACAGAGGCCAATCGTCACCCACCTGAAGCCAATAGATTCTGATAGTTTTCCAAGAAACAGTGCAATGCATATGGGGCTGGCTGCTCTTGGAGAAAGTGCCTCCCAGGGTTTTTGAGTTAGATGAGGCAGGTTCCCAGCTAAGTCAGCAGGGCAGAGCCGCAGAGATCACCTGGCCAATCAGATTCAGATATGGTCTGTGGAGGTGGGCTTAACAGAGGAAATATGGTGCCTGCCTGCTGGCTTCCCTGGGAAAATGCTGACTGTTTTCCTGTCTTCCTCCTGTAGCCACACCCTTTAGTCTGCCTCCTGTCTCTCTCTGAAGCTGCCTAAGTCACCGACCCTTCGCTGGATCCCAAGGTAAGTGCCTGTGAATGAGTCTCTGTATGGGCTGTTTAAGAAGTCTGGGTTTCCCGCAGCCTTCTGTCCCACTCAAATGGTCAGAATCCCCACTGTTTTTCATGGCCAGATGATATGAGGGCTCCTCTTTCTAGCATCGATACTCTGTTCTGAGGAGGTTGGTGTGGAACTCGTGTCTCTGCTCCTCTCGGGGGAATCTCTGTTGGTGAAATATCTCTTCTGGTTCTCAACTACCACAGGGAGGTTTGGGGCCCATTCCACGTCTCAGCCCCTTCTACTAGTCTCCACGTGGTTTCTTCTTTATATTTTTAGTTATAGGACTTCTGTTTCGCTAGACTTCAGATGGTTCTCCTGGGTGACCGTTTTATAATTTAGTTGTAATTTCAATATGTTCATGGAAGGACACGGGAACAGTGTTTATCTACTCCTCCATCTTGGATCTCAACACTTTCTGAACTTCGGGAAAATTACCTTCAAGTTATATTTTGTCTGATATTATTATACAAATGTTATTATGTTATATTTTAAAAGACAGCTATATACTTTATAATATTTAGACTATATCAAGTTGTTATATGTTGTCTAACATGTGCTCATCAATCAATCTGGGGGCATATAAAAGTCAAATTTTATTTACTTAACAAATATTTATTGAGCTCATGCTATGTGTCAGGCATTTTAGAGGGTTTTAGGGGGTCTAGCAGTGAGCACATCAGATAAAAATCCCTGCCTTCAGAGAATTTTTATTTGGAGGGTGGGGCGGACAACAAAAAAAGACAATAAAGAAAACACATTGTATGTTAGATGGTGAACAATGCTAAGGAAGAAAGAAGGAGAGAATTGGGATAGGGAGTGCCAGAGAGGGAGGTAGGTCACAGTTTAAAAGGTAAAGCAGGAGACTTATCAGCATAACGATCTAAAGGAGGTGAGTGAATGAGTTATCCAGATATCTAGGAAGAGTGTTCTCAGAAGAGTCAACAGAATGTGTTAATTTGCTGATATGAGAATGAGTTACGTCTTCTGCATCCTTGAATATGTACCTACTGGTTTGTAGGTTTATTTCATCTTTTTCGTCTACTTGAGCAAAGGTTGTCCAAGGTTGAAATAATTGTACTAAAATATCCTCCTGATGTCATAGTTTTGTTGAATTTTTCTTGTTTTTCAAACAGTTTTTGCTTAATATGTATTTAATACCATTGTATTGGGCACATAAAAGTACAGTGAACATTATACATTTATTTAAATTATACCCTTTACTAATAAAAGGTAAATTCTTCTGTCAAATGTAATATTTTTTTTATCTGAATTCTATTTGTGTAATATTGATATTGCCACTTTTGTTTTTCTTTTTGTTTTCTTTTGTTTGTTTTGGTTTTGGGGTTTTTTTTGCATCTGATTTACCTGAATATCTACACTCATTTTTTATCTTTTGTTTGTTTATTTTGCTTGTTTAGTGTATTACTGTGTATTGATAACTGTTGCTAATATTTTTTTCTCTTCTCATTTTTTGGTTTTTGAAGTTTTCTTTCTTCTATTTTCCCTTAGTTGTTTGGAAGCTATACATCTTCTCCTCTTGTGATAATGATTACCTTAATTAAAAGAAAACACAATTTTATGGCCCACGCGTATTTCCCTATCTAAAGAAGGAAATACCATCTATGTAGGATAAAAACTTTTTGCTGCTTTTTACATTTTTCACTGTGGTCATCATAAGCTACATCATATATTTACCATCTGAACCTGCACATTCACACACAGGCTCATGTGCGAGCACACACACACACTGTGTTTGCTATTTTACACATCTGGAGTCACATCCATCCACTTAGTTCTTTGCTTTGGTGAGAATGGGTCTTTGGATCTCTGACCAGATAATCATAGAGGAGCGGTCTGCTCAAAAGAGTAGAAGTATTTTTGTTCTCCTAAATCCTCAGTTCTTTGAATGACGTTTTAAACTAAATTCATTCTTCCCACCTCTGCTTGTAACCCAGTTGCAACTCAGCAGCCCAGGGAGATATCAAGCAGTTTTAAAAAATTGTACACAGTGGAATATTCCTCTTTTTTTATTAAAAGCTATTTATCATTCTTATCGTATCAAGTATGTGTGCTGTTCTGGCTTGCCTCTTTGAATCCAGACAGTGGATTAGATCTCTGCCTCATTGTGTTTGCTTATTAAAAGCCCACCACCAGTACCAGTCATGTGACCCTTGCACCAGAGGGCAGGGTCCTGGTTGGTAATCTTGTTTGGAGATGAGGACGTGGCCTGGGGACAGGACAGCAATGCAGCCTGAGGTTTCTGCATCCCTAGCTGTGTCCTCAAGAACACAGGAGGTTCCTAGTTTCCTTGGGACTCTGTGCCTACTTCTGCTATTTAATTTTTACAAAGCCCTATGACATAAATACTATCATCCCCATCTTACACATAAGCAAACTAAGTCTCAAATATGCCCAGTTCAATTAGAGGCAGACTCATGATTCAAACCTATGCTTGCAGTCTTCCCTAATGATGCTTTTAAGAATAGGGGGGAAAAACAGTGGATTGAAACCATCATCATTAAGTAACATTGGACATTCCATTGTTGAGCTTTCATGAACTCAATTTACTTTATTTACCCCACCACTGTCCTTCACCTCCTCTTGAGTAAATAAGTCCCCTGGATTTGGAGTTGGAAGACTTAACTTCTATGACTTGTAAGCTTTGATTTTGAGTAAGTTACCAATACTACCATTTTCTTTGTGTGTGAAATGTGAAGTTTAGCCCAACCAGTGATTTTCAAACTCTGCTCTGTTGCCTTCTAGAGGTTGGACATGTGGGTGAGGGACAGCTGAGATGTCCTGCCTTGGACTATTGTTGCTCTTTGATTTGTTAGAACCTCTGTACATGAGATCTTATTTGAAAATGCAGGTTTCCCTTCTACAATATAGAAGATGAGGGTGGATGGGTGGGTGAGGAACTATAGAAGTGGAATCCAGGGCATTCAGGATGTTGTAGAGCCAAGACAACACCAGCTCTGACTCTTACTCTACTTCCCAACCTGGGCTACAATGCAGCTGACATGGATGAGGAAACGAGACAAATGAAAGTTTATATGAACTGGCAAGAATAAAGGATGAAAACTGGTCCTGAGCAGCAGCCCCAGGGACAGTACTGGCAATTACCAATTAATTCTAAACTGGGTAATATACATCCAGTTTAGTTCTTTTATGTATTAATAAAGAGAGATTAGGGTAGAAGCAATGGGCAGGGGCACTGTTTTAGAAGTAAAGAAGGGGCGACAAAAGCTTCTCTTCAGGCTAATAGTGAGAGGGCATATGTGTGCCTTACAATCCAAGAATAATGTCCCTAAGCTCAAAATGGAAAAAAATGGGGGGAGGGGGTAATTGTTAGAACTTTTGAAAGTGTATTTCATTAGCTATGTACATTGAAAAGCGTAAATCCTGGTTATACTTGTTTCATGGCACTGTGAAATCATAATTTTCTGCTTGGATAGGAAATCAATACAAAGAAAGAGCCCCAGTTCCTTCTAGTAAGAGGACTCCCTCTACCTTCAGGTTAAACATTTGTATTGAACTTATATTTCCCCGTCCTGTGCCAAGACTGTCAGGGACTGCTTGGATTGTCCAAGCTGAAACCATCAGAAAATATATCAGAGAAGAGTGAGAACAAGGCCAGATCTTCTGTTGTGGCTGCAGTAGAGGATAGACCACCTAAGATGGGGTAGAAAATGTTCCCAGGAGGAGAAAACAGAGAAATCCAGGCACCTAAACGATTGGACAGGGGTTTTTCCGCAGGGACATTTGCAGACAAAGATAGCTGATCAGACTTTCATTGGAAAAGGATAGACAATATGGGGGTCGTGTGATTATGGGGGACACCTGAAAATGGCTAAGTGTTGAGAGATTATATAGGGATATATCTAGGACAAGAATCCACAAGCATTGTTGTGGGCCCTTAACCTTAATATATTTAGCATTATCATTTTGAATAATACAATTTTGAATTCCTTACTCGTAGCCTTTGTGTTTTTTATCATAGTTCTTTAAAAGCCCTGTCCCCTTTCTATGTGTCCATGAGCTCCACTTCAAAGATTCATTATGCAACCTTCTGAGAAAAAGACCTAAGCAACTGGGGATGTCTGCTCCAGTACAAATAAAGCAGAGCTTAGAAGGCAGATGTGGAAGTCATAACAAGTTTTTTTTTTTCCCCCAATGAGATTAGAGGTGGGTGAGAGAAGAAAATCCATCTGAAATATTTAAGGATAATTCTTAACATTCACATGTTCCTTGTCCACAGTAAATCAGATGGGACCTATCCAGGTGTGTCTGAAAAATCTCCCTGGGTAGTTCTGGTACATACTTCCAACTTCCAGTTGATTATTACTGAAAAAGGGACAGGATGTGACGTATGTGAGCTGCTACCTCCCTGAGCACAATATGAAAGGGAATAGGTTTGCAGTACATAGTTTTGGGGGTTAACATTAAGAAAAGATCTTGAAAAAGAAAAGGTCTTGACTGTGGTAATCATATATACACAAAGAAAACTTAAAGAAAAACGTAGTCAATGAAGGGAGAAGGTGAGGGGATTAGAAAGCACAATCGGTAACCACAAAATTGCCGCGGGGATATGAAACAGTTTGGGGAACATAATCAATAATGTTGTAAAGATTTTGTAGGGTATTTGATGGACTTGTCTTATTAAGGAGACCATTTCATGGACAGTGTAGGTGCCTGACCCCTGCAGTGTACACCTGAAACTGGAGCTGAATAATAATAAATGTCAACTATAGTTTCGTGTGTGTGTGTGTGTGTGTGTGTGTGTGTGCGTGTGTGTGTCATCACAGGAAGTGGAATACAGCATAGGGAATAGAGTCAGTGGAACTGTAATAGCTATATACAATGTCAGAAGTGTAGTAGATTGGGGGAGGGGAGGTATCACTTTGTGAGGGGTATAAATGTTGTCTAACTATTACATTGTTTTGTACATCTGCAACTAATGATGATAATAATAGTAATAAAATGAAAGAAAAATGTAGACAGGATGCATTGAGTCCATCTAAGCAAAATGCCTGCTTTAGGGCTATTCCAGTCTTTTGATTCTCTGATATTCTCAATGGTCTTCACTACAACTGTGAAGACAATGAAGCTGATGATTACTCATTTAAAGGACTTACACTGAGCATCTGCTAAAGTTGACTGTGCTAGGTTCTCAAGCTTTCCTCTTCAGAACAACTTTCCAGGACCCACCAGGATTAAGTAGCTACTCATCCCCCTCTTCACACCCATCACTTTAATTCGTTTTATTTTATTTATTGTAGTTTTTATTCTCTAAAAATGAACTTGTTCAATTCTCTTCTTGATAGAATGTAAACACCAAAAATACGGCTCTGTCTTGGACTCCAGCACATCAAACATTCTGTTACACAGTAGGTCTCTGTATGAGTTTTCTAGCGCTGCTATGAAAAAGTCCCACAGACTGGGGGCTTAAACAACAGAAATTTATTTTCTCATAGTTCTGAATGTTGGAAAGTCCAAGAACAAGCTGTCATCAGGGTTGGTTTCTTCTAAGGCCTTTCTCCTTGACTTGTTGATGGTAGCTTTCTCCGTCTGTCATTATACGGTCTTCCTTCCACACATATCTCTCCAAATTTTCTCTTCTTATAGGGATATCAGTCACATTGTATTAGGATCCACTCCAATAATCTCATTTAAACTTGATTGCCTCTTTGTGTACCTTATCTCCAAACACAGTCACATTCTCAGATACTGGAGGTTAGGACTTTAACATATGCATTTTGGGGGGAGTGCACAATACAGCCCATAAAAGTCCCTAATAAATATTTGTTAAGTAAATTAATAATTGAATACACAAATAAAAGGATGGATGGTTAAATGTCTTGACTGGACTTCCAGAAGAATGTGCTAATGTCTCCTCTAAATTTCCTTTAAAATGGTCAAAAAGGATGATTATAGAGGGAAATGGCTATTGGCACTAATCTAGAAGGGCACTCAACACAAATTTATCATAACTGTTAGGCCAGCACTGCAAAAAGCACAAAAGGAATCTAACTGGTTTATATGAGGTCTAGCCCAGCTAGTCATGGAAAGGGATTACGCATAGAATCAGAATCAAACTGAGAGCTTTCAATTCAGTTGTTACTTTTGTCTACCACTTTTTCCTCTCTATCTCTCCAGATTTTTTAAAAGGAGGTTTTTCATTAACAAAAGTTGAACTAATCAGGGACAAGAGATAATCAGGTACAAGTGGACAGAGACCTGGTCCTTTTGGCTGTTTGTGAGGGCTCAATTGGAAACCAAAAAAAAAAAAAAGAAGAAACCATAAACTTCCAATTAGAAAAGTCATATTTGGCAATGAACTTTATGTAATTTTCACTGAAATAACAAAAGAAATATTAAAAATAGGGGGAAATCATGAAACAATGTTATGCACATGCAAGAAACTTCAAGAAAGATTTTTATAATATAAAAGAGGAGAAACAAGACTGAGAGAACTGTCCAACCTTGGAAGAGACCACTTGGAGAGTAATGGTCAGGGACCTCCGAGGATCCCTTCTATAAACCCTGGCTTGGAGCCCCCAGGGCAGAGAAAAGGATGACTTATAGGGCAATTGACAGAGGACAAATTCCAGTCATGCAATTACAGCAACTAAGTGGAGGGAGATTTTATTTCCTATCCCTTACAGTTTAGATTTTTTTATCATGTGGAACAATTCTATCCTTGTATGACCTGTAACTTCAGTCCTATTCTTCAACAGGTAACAGAGGGGCTTCCTCAGTGGCTCACAGATGCTGAGTCATGATTCTCTCTTCTTCGTGTTTTCAGGGCTTCAACCAGTGCAGTTCCACTGATCTCCACCTTCAGAAGGGTCCCACACCCGGGTATTACTGCTCTGCAGTCAGTATTTTGAAATTCTTGATCATTTTATTTTAAAATTTGAAGTTTGTAAATAAATCCAATGGGACAATGGAGAATGTCCTGGGAGCTCGGAGCTGCAGCTCCCGTGCAGTCCCTCTTCTAGCCACCTTTCCACCTTCCCAGCAGAGAGTCTCAGTTGCCTACTTCTCTGCTCCTGGTGCCCTGCTCAGCCTCCCTCTTCTTAACCCCACCCAGCATCCATGACTGACCCCTGTCCCTACAGGGAACTGTTCAGGTATGGCTACAGAGGATCAGGATTGAGCATGATGCCGAACAGCATCTCTAAGTGAGGCGATGAGAATCACCCCTGGGCTGGCAGTTCTGTGGTGTCTGGTATCTAGGCAGAAGGGGGCGTTTCATCCACTCCTGATCTGCATATCAGCACTTCCAGGAGCCTAGAGTGCAATCCCTTGAGGGCTGCCCTTCTATTGTGTATTGGAAAAGGGGCATTGATTTACCAAACCCTAGCTGGAGCCCCTTTCATTGTTCTGGTAACTGGTTGGCAGAAGGGAAAACTGCTGAGTTATGGGGGGAAAGCCATTGGTGCCTGTCTGCACACATCTAGCCAGGACTCCCATTCCTGAGGAAGTGCCACCTTAAATAGGAAATAAAAACAACCTGACTGGTTGACACAGAGTCCTCTGAAGAAAGGAAAAAGGGTTATAATTTAGTGCCTTTAAGAGTACTTCTTTCCTGCTTTTTTGAACAATGCAGCCCACATTTTCATTTTGCACTGGGCCCAGCAATTTATGTAGCCAGTTCTGCCTGCTAATGTGTGGGATTTATGGGGAAGAATAAAATGTGACCCTTCCTTTTGTTCGGGAAGTTCTGTTTTCTTTCATTCACTAAGCACTCTCATGTGAGCCTACTTTCCCAGAATATTTTCTTGAATGACAGTGACGTGTTAGGCTCGCATTTTTAGGACATAGACCTCTCAAGGTTAATTCTTCCCTTTTGCTCTTTTCCATCCCTAACATGTAGTTAACCTTGCTAAGAATGTGGTGTTATAATTTTGCATGCTCATTTGCATGTATTTGTTTTCCACCCTGAAACAACCATTGGAAATTGTGGTCATCTGTTCTAAAACTTTTCTTCCTTCCTGCCATCAATTTGCTAAGGAATAAAATATTTCCCTTAGAAAATGGTGGCGAAAAGGTATAAACATCTACGTATAAAATAAGTCACAGGGATGTAATGTAATCAATAGTTTTATTATTTTTGTAAGATGTAAGGTGACTATAGTTAATCATACTGTATTCATTATTTTAAAGTTGCTGAGAATAAATCTTAAAAGTTTTCATCACGAGAGAGAAAGTTTGTAACTACGTGTGGCAATGGATGTTAACTGGACAGGGTGGTGATCATTTTGCAATATATACTTACATCGAATCATTATGTTGTACACCTCAAAGTAATATAATGTTATATGTCAGTTATATCTATTTTTTTTTTTAAATGGCAAAGAATTTACTACTACTTGTTTCAAGATGGGTGAAAGAATGATTCGTTTTTTTCTTCTCAAAAGTCCATAGTTACCTGCCTTTCCTGGTAAGCTCTATGCTTCACTCTAAGAAACAGCTTCTTGCATCCTACCTGGGACTCTATTTTCCTCCTTGCAGTGTGGGAACCCAAAAGCCTGTGTGGTAGGTGGGAGACTGAGAAGCTCTTTGGGAGAATCTGTTAATTGGACTGTGTGTAAGAACACAACGGTGTCTATACCACAGGACAGCCTTGACTGCCGTCTACCAAAGCAACGGGATATTTCTGCAAACAAAAACAAAAAAATTAGATACACAATACAGCCAAGCCAGTTGTTTAGAACATGATGAAAAAAATTACTGGACCTGGGCCCTCCACTAGTTCAGTGATGATACTTAACCTCCCTGGACTTAAAAACTGGGACAATAAAGTGATTTGAATATTACAATGGACCTTTTATTATTTTTCATTTGCCCAGCATCCATTCCATGTGCTTCAATTTTCCTTTGAGGAAGTGTAGCTCCCAGAGTTCCTCAGATCCTATTTTATTTACTCTCTTTTGTGCTCTGTCACATGCCTGCTTATGCAGCTCTTTCTGGAGGACTGCCTTTGACCTCCTCGGTTTCCTAACACACTCTGCCTTGCATGCCCAAAGAGAGGAACGTGCCTGGGGATTTACATTCTACCTATCCAGAAATAGCTTGTAACCATCGGCAGTGGGGAAAGCACTACAGAAGCCTATTGGGACCACTATGAGATTCCACTGTCCCCTGGAACTCGCCTGCAGGATCAGGCTGAGGCCTCCCTGTACATAATTTTCCTGTTTGACTTCCTCTACCTTGCTGTCCTCCCTCCCCTTATACATTTCTCCCAGGAACACTTAAACACTTAACACTTGCATACACATCCTCATCCCAGATTGTGCTTCTGGGGTATTTAAACTAAGAGAAAAACCAACCCTCTATGATTGCAAGAAGTCTTGATGGACTGTCAGTCAGGTGCCAGGTACTCCACAGGCCAAGAGCAGCTAGTGACCAACCCAAAGCACCACCCAGATTCTCTCACTTGGGAATTTGCAATTCGATCAGTGGACTCAAGACAAAATGCTGGTTTCCACAGGTGGTGATCTAAAGGCACTAGGCACCCATTCCTTCTTCCAGATCCCCAGACCATGCTGATTCCTTTCCTTTCCAGGCTCCATTTTCCCAACTTTTTTCATTTCTGTGAGCTGGCCTATATATTTGGAAAAAATTATTTTTTTTGCATTGCATTATTGAGTGTTGCTTGTGGTCAGATAACCCTAAGTGATACAGAAATTAAATAAAGTAACAAAGAACTGCTTTGTCAACCGTGAGTAGTCTTTTGAAGTCATCTATTACATTTGCAGAAGCAATTCCACTTACTGCCAGTTTTCTCTTCTCTGTATTGCTTATTTGACATTACCTAAAACATCTGTATTTGACTTCTCCCTGTGTTTTTTTTTTAATTGAAGTTTATTGGGGTAACAGTGATCAGTAAAATTATATAGGTTTCAAATGTACAATGCTGTAATATATCTATAAATCTCATTGTGTGTTCACAATGAGAGTCAGTTTTCCTTCCATCACCATATATTTGATCCCCCTGACCCTCATCTCCCACTCCCCACCCCCCTTACCCTCTGGTAACCACTAAACTATTGTCTGTGTCAATGAGTTTTTGTTTCTTTGTTTGTTTGTCTTGTTCCTTTGTTGCTTTTAGTTTTATATCCCATGTTTCAGTGTATTTGGAAAAAAAACAGACACACAGACCAATGAAATAGAATTGAAAACCCAGAAATAAACCCACATGAATATGGACAGATAATTTTTGACAAAGGAGCGAAAAACATACAATGGAGGAAAGACTTCTGAACCTGGTTATACTTGTGCATGTCACAGTTTCAGTAGTTGACAACAGAACTTTCTGAAACTGCCAAAGACAGTAGCACATACATGGTTAGCATTTTTATTTATTGACGTTAGCATTAGCATCTTCTACAAACAAAGTAATCTGAGTTTAGCTATCTGGGCTTTATATTTGTGAATTTATCATTTTTTGACATAGTTCCCAGGAGCATGTTGATTATTAAAGCAGAAATAACTGATATAATTCTGTAGCTATATATTCAGGAAATCACAATCAGTTTCTAAATGTTTCTATTAATATTTCCAGTAATCCAGCCCAACTGTTTGCAAACAATTATAATTTATAGTAGGCGTTGGTCAATAAAAATATGAATAATAATTTTTGTCTCTTATATGAGTAAGTGCTGTTTAGATTATTGTCTGATTTTTAGATTGATTTTCAAAACACCTTTGTGAGATTAGCTTCGGTTGAAATAAGAAAATTAGAGCTTCTCAGACGAGAAAATTTAAGTTCAGAAATCTTAAGTCATTTGTAAATGCTCTATAATTATTATGTAACACTGTGTTTTTATCTTTTCAGTTCTTTCTTAATTTACCATCTGTTTGAGTTAGCTATTTCTGCATAATAAACAATCCCAAAACTTATTGCATAAAATATATCAGCATTTTTCATGGTTCTGTGGTTGCACTGGACCCATATGGTATTCCTCACTTAGCGTTTTTTTCTGTGGTTGCAGTCAGATGGTGGTTTTAGGGCTCGGTCTTAGTCAGCTCAGGCTGCTATATAACAAATACCATAGACTGGATAATTTAAGGAACTGACATTTATTTCTTACAGTTCTGGAGACTGAGACATCCGAGATCAAGGTACCAGTAGATTTGTGTCTTGGTGAGGGTACCCTTCGTGGTTTTGTAAATGGCCGCCTTCTGGCTCTGTGGTCCCATGACCTTTCCTTGGTGTGTACATATGGAGAGAGAGCACCCTCTTTCTCTTCTTATAAGATCACTGATCCCATCATTCTCTTCTTCTTCTTATAAGACCACTGATCTCATCATGAGGACCCCACCTTTAATCTAATTAACCTAATTGGTATCCCTGATTAATACAGACTCTAAAATGTCCAGCCAATAAATAGCATCACATTGGGAATTAGGGCTTCAACATAGGAATTTTGAGAAGACACAAATTTTCAGTCTATAAAAGGCTCCAAGAGCTAATATTCCAAGGAAGAGGAAGCAGAAGCTCTGTTCTGTTAGACCTGAGCCTGGGAATTGGCTCACGGATATTTCTATTGCATCCTGTTTGTCAAAACAGTCAGAGTCGGCCCAGGTTCAAAATGTGAAGCCATAGGTCCCACCTTTCAAGGGAAAGAGTGTAGAATGCATCGTGGTTTTCTTTAATCAGCAACATCATCTTAAACTCCATCACTGACATTTAAAATCAGTCAGCACTTTCCCAAGAATATGAAAAGACTAAGCATGAATTGATACATTTTTCAAAATTTAAATAGAAAAAGAGAAAATAATTCATTTAGTTGAAATCACTTAGCCTGATAGAGTGAGACCTGTCTTTGGTGTCAGAAATATGGGCCCAACCACATTTTCCTAGGATGGCATCTAACATTTGAAAATTCGAGGAAATCTATTTTGTTCCAAATTGAGCCTCTGCTTCTCAGTGTTTTGTCATTACTGTCTATGTGATTCAAAAGGGTGGACGACAGATTCCACCTCCTCAGTCTCACAGAGCAGAGCTGGAGAGGATGATTTCCGACAGAGCCAGGAAAAGCAAGGATGTTATTTTCTGTCCTGTTCTTCCTTGGGAGTTGTTTCATTTTGTTTCCATGAGCAGCTAGCATAATTTCCATAAGGTAAATATAGATTTAATGATGACGATGACAAAAGGTGTGGGTGTTTGCTAATAAGAATAAAAATTATATCCTCTCTCTGGTTTCCCACAGATAAATGTGACAAATGGTGGGCTAATTAGGTGGGCTGGTTAGAATTCAGCACTACTGCACCCGGTGTTATCTGTTCAACTCCTTAGTGTTTTCCCTTTGCCGAGGGAACACTTATAGCATTAAGTATAATGCATCAGTTAGGAGTGAGGGCTCTGGAGCCAGACTGCCTAAATTCTGATTGCAATGCTGACTAGCTGTGCAACTTTCAGCGAGTTATTCAGCCTGTCTGCCTCTATTTCTTCTTCTGTGAAGTGGGGGTATACAGTACGTATCTCAGAGGGTTATAAGGATTAAATAAGATAATACATGTAAAATGCTCAGAGAAGTGCAGTGCCCTCTGCGGCACTCAATAAACGGTGGCAGGTATTCAAGTCACGATTATTCTGTCTATGGCTT